>NC_091990.1:80595997-80895997 GCF_044704955.1 Pristiophorus japonicus
AAGGGGCTGTGTACCGCCACCGTACCTCACCCAGAGGAGTTGGGATTAAATAACTGTTCAGTATACCTGCAACCTTTTGACATAACATTTGTACCATATATTATATGTACCATACAAATGTACTGTCTATGTATACCTGCTTTCTGTTGGAGGTTATGCTCGTGTACCTTATCACCCATGTAAGGACTGCAAATACTACATGCTTGCACCGGGTCCTCCACATGGGGGAGAAGAGGGAAGTGGATGGTCATGGACTCACACTCACAAATCAACCAAGACGAACAAGGCGAGGTCACCGGCAATGGCTTTTGGAATTGCGGGGGGAGGAGTGAGATGCTATGTATTATCCAGGTACATTAAATGTATAAGTACAATGGTGTGCCACAGAGGGCGCTGGGGTGGGAGACCTGAAAGTACCTGGAAGACAGAGTATAAAAGGCTGCCCACCACACCGGAGAGGCACTCTGGAGTTACACAATAAAGGACTAAGGTCACAGCAGTTATATCAACACCAGACTGTGTGGAGTCAGTGATTTGTGTGCTACATACACCACACATTTATTTCAACATTCAGCATTATCGGGGGACAATTCGTGGTGAATGTATGCACTCCATGTACCTCTGCCTCTTCTATCTGAGGCTCTGGTTCGTAGTGATCCTCCGTGGATCTGTCCTCCTCTGCAACATGGTGGTTTGCAGGTTTAACAGGCTTAGCAGCTCGCCTGCACACTCGTTGGAGGTGTCCCATTGTTCCACAGCCCTTGTAAACGTATCCTTTGAAGCGGCATGAATGAAAACAATGATCACTCCTGCAGCGCCAACAAGGTGTTAATGGCCTTGTATTCATCACCCTGGATGGTGGACTCTGAGACATCTGCGGACGTGTAGCTGCAGGTATGTGTGACCTGCCCTGTACGTTACGATTCGAAAACAACATCACTGTGTTTATAGTACTTGTAGCAGCAGCACTTGTGTGCTGAGAGATTTGCTTCGTATTGTCACTGGTGGCAATGAATGTCTGGGCTATCGCTATGGCCTTACTTAAGGTTGGGGTCTCTTCAGTCAAAAGCTTGCGAAGTATGGTTTTGTGGCCAATGCCAAGTACGAAAAAGTCTCTGAGCATGTGCTCCAAATGTCCTTCAAATTCACAATGTCCTGCAAGGCATCTCAGCTCGACGACATAACTCGCCACTTCCTGGCCTTCAGACCTTTTGTAGGTGTAGAACCGGTACCTCGCCATCAGAACGCTTTCCTTCGGATTCAAATGCTCTCGCACCAGTGTGCACAAATCATCGTATGATTTCTCCGTGGGTTTCGCTGGCGTGAGCAGATTCTTCATGAGGCCATACGTTAGTGCCCCATAGATGGTGAGGAGGATCGTTCTACGTTTGGCAGCGCTCTCTTCCCCATCTAGCTCGTTGGCCATGAAGTATTGGTCGAGCCACTCCACAAAAGTTTCCCATCATCTCCCTCCGAAAATTTCTCCAGGATGCCCGCTGTTCTCTGCATCTTTGGGTTCACTGTCTGTATCTTGTCGCCAGTTGTTGTGTATGGAGAAAGAGTCAGACTGAGCACTGAGCTCAAAGTAAAGTGTGTGACCGTAGTCTTTTATTGCAGGTCTCCAGAGTGCCTCTCCAACTTGTGAAGCCTTCTT
Organism: Pristiophorus japonicus; assembly: GCF_044704955.1. Lineage (NCBI taxonomy): Eukaryota > Metazoa > Chordata > Chondrichthyes > Pristiophoridae > Pristiophorus > Pristiophorus japonicus. The sequence continues at coordinate 80,597,652 of NC_091990.1, forward strand.
AAATACCTTCTTAAAATTATGGGATTCCTTGGGACTCCGGGGAATGAGCCCTCTGGTGGCTGTACAGAGTAAATACATGTCCACATATATAACACTATCAGGCTGCTTTGCACCACACTAGTGGCCGAGACCTCCTTTGCCACTTTCTTCCATATTGCCCTGAAGACCTGGGCAATGACTGGACGGGAACAGCAGTTACCTCCCTTGCTCCACATCATCCACCAATGCCACGTCTGTGTTGTAACTGACTTTAGGATTAGACAATGCCATCACTTCCTCGTAGGTTGCCTTCAGATCTAGCAATCTGTGCTCAAACAGATGGCTAGGAATAAAGAGGTGTCGCCCCGGTAGAGTGGCAGTGGGTCAGTGGAGCAAGAACATACTGTCCTCTCTCAGGACCTACTGTCCTTTCTCTTCCTCCTCCTCCTCTCCCTCAGCCTCCTTCTGAGGTGGTCCTGCAATCCCTGCAGGCAAGGGCTGTGCCCTCATGAAGGTTAAATTGTGAAGCATGCAGCACACCACCATGAAATGGAACACCCACTCTGGCATGTACTGCACGGCTCCTCCCAAGTGGTCAAGGCAGTGGAACCATTGCTTCAGTAGCTGCATGGTCTGCTCGATGAACATCCTCTCATTATATGGGGTTGCAGAGAGGAGTCATGAGCCACGTGCAGGGCAGATAACCCTCGTCTCCAAACAGCTAGCCTCGAGTTACTGTGGTGGCTGGAAGATTGCTGGCACACCGGACTAATGCAGGATGAAGGCACCATGGCTGCTACCAGGATAGTGGGCATTGAACATCGGGAAGTGCTGGACATGGTCGCACACCAACTGCACACTAAGTGAATGGTAGCCCTTCCGGGTACAGAAGATCTCAGGACTGTTATACGGTGCCCACAAAGCCACATGCATGCAGTCGATGGCTCCCTGTACTGTGGGGGAAGCCCGCTATCCCGGCAAAGCCAGATGCGTGCTTTTCCTGCTGGGTGGTCCCTTCTACTGCTGTAGCGAGCCTCAGTGACCTCCCAGCTGTAGCGATGGACGGCGAACTGTGAGATGTTAGCTATGTCTCCTGCTGCAGACCGGAAGGATCTGCTGGCTAAGAAATTGAGGGCCACCGCGACCTTGACTGCCACTGGGAGAGCCGTGGGTGCCCTGATCTCCGGCTGCAGGTCTGGTTGCAGGAAGTGGCAGAGTTCTGTGACCACCTACTTGGTGAAGCTTAGCCTCATAATACACTGCTTCTCGCTTAAATGGATATAAAATAAGTTCTCTCTGAAGACTTTAGCCTCCTGTTGAGAGCCCTCCTGGCCCTCTTCCTCCTCCCTCTGCACCCATCTTATCTTCTTCGCTGCCTTGAAGCACGAGAGGGACTGCCAGTAGAGCCCCAAAGAATGTGAGCAAATGTTGTAAGCACTTGCCTTGAAATAATAATGAAGGCATTCTCCACTTGCAACTACACTCTCTGTTCCTTTAGAACCTTGCAAGAAGTTAGTTAAGTTGCTGGAGCTGCAGAAAGCTGCAGAGCCACTGAAACTATCAGGTGCAAGTGATTACTGATGATCCCTTTAAATACCACTGCTGGAGCCTCCTTTCTACTTGTCAACGCTTGCTCAGCTCACCGTACTTAAGGCGACCACATCTGCAGAAAGTGTTGGCGGCTCGAGGAACTTCGGCTCCAAGTTGATGAGCTGGAGTCCAAGCTTCAGACACTGCCACACATCAGGGAGGGGGAGAGTTACCTGGACACTGCATTCACATTCCAGGAGGCAGTCGCACTCCTTCGGTTAAATAATTAATATTTGGTCCGTTGCCAGGAACATGCAGGAGGATGTGATTACGAGTAAGGCAGGTATGGGAATCCAGGATGCAGGATGGAGGAGCCTCAGCCCTTGCTCTTGTCCAACAGGTATGAGGTTCTTACTCCTTGTGTCGACGAGAGCAGGGACTGCAGGGAAGATGAGCAAACTGACCACTGCACTGTGGTACAGGGGGCCATTCAATTTGGGGGAGTAAAAATAAATGTGGTAGTGGTAGGGAACAAGTATAGTTAGGGGGATAGATACTATTCTCTGCAGCCGAGAGTGTGAGTCCCAAAAGCTGTGTTGCCTGCCCGATACCAGGGTTAAGGACATCTCCTCTGGGCTGGAGAGGAACTTGGAATGGGAGGGGAAAGATCCAGTTGTCATGGTCCACGTTGGTACCAACGACATAGGTAGGATAAAGAAAGAGGTTCTGCTGAGGAAGTATGAGCAGCTGGGGGCTAAATTAAAAATCAGAACCACAAACGTAATCTTCTCTTGGAGCCCCAGAGTCGAGGATGACTTGCTTCTACACTAAAATGAGTTCTCAGATGACTGATGTGACCAATGCTGGCCAGATCCCGAACTTCATTTTAAATGGTGGAAGATACCTGTGCGTGAACTCTTTTAACGTGGGGTGGCTGTTGCACGCCAGCCACCACACGGACTTGACAGAGTTTGTCAAATGCTCTGCAAGGGGATCCAAGACGACTGGAGACCAAGCTCTGCTTACATACACACATAGTCCTATTGACCCCCTCCCTCAGGTCCTCGCTCTCTGGTTTTCAGAGATTGCAGTGAAGGTGAGCTCATTAATCTTGGAGCAGCTTGCATATTTCTGCATAAAAGATGGGCCCCCCAACTCCAGCACACTGCTCTCCATGCGCAGGCTCTGCTGTGCTTTTTCCGCTCTCTCTCCAGCCGCTCACGCTTTGCTCGTTGATTACCACACGTATTCTGGCCTTGTGTCCCTTCTCGCTGCTGGCCTTGGGTCCCGGCCTCGCTCCTGGCCTCGTGATCCGACATTGCTGCGAAACACGTGTCCCGACCTCCCTGCTGGACCATGCTGTACATTCCCTGGATCCCGAACTTGCTGCTGGTCTGTGCTGTATCTTCCCTGGCTCCTGACCTTGCTGTTGGTCTCAGCCTCCCAACTTGCTGCTGGTCCATGCTGCACCTTCCCTGGGTCCCGACCTCGCTGTTGGCCCATGTTGATCGTTTCCTGGGTCCTGGCCACCGCATCCCGTCAGCTGAGATCAGCTCACTCAGCCTCAGCTCATCCTCTGCTGAAACCCTCAGCCGTGCCTTTAGGCACTTACACAGTTGGGTGTCGGTTGGGAGCATGAGTGCTGCTCGAGGATGGTGACGCCAGAAAAGGCGAAACACTGAATACAATGTGAATGGCTCACAGCTCGAGCGAGCGAGCAAAGAGAAGTCAGTGCAGCCTTTCTCCCCCTTTCCTCCTCCTCCTTTTTTCTGCATGTATTTCTTAGTGCTGGTTTGTGGAGTTTCGATGGCGAAGAAGATGACAAAGGTAATAATCTCTGGATTACTACTTGAGCCACAAGGGTAAATGTGATCAGAGAGATGAACGTGTAGTTCAAAGATTGGTGTGGGAGAAATGTGTTTCGATTCATGGGGCACTGGCACCAGTACTGGGATAAGAGGGAGCTGTTTCACTGGAATGGGCTTTACTTGAACCAGGCTGGGACCAGTGTCCTAATGAATCAAATAACTAGGGCTGTAGATAGGGCTTTAAGCTAAATAGTGGAGGAGAGGGATCCAGTGAGTGGAAACTCAAAAAACCAAGAGAAAGGAGAAGGCAATAGTGCACGGCAATGATAGGGGTAATATTAACCAGAGTGTGACAGGAAGGAACAGAGCGTATAAACATAAGAGTGCATCAGAAAGTGGGGTCAGAGTAGGGAAAAATAGTAACAAGACAAAATTAAAAACTCTTGAACTGAATGCATGCAGCATTCGTAACAAGATAGATGAGTTGACGGCACAAATAGAAATAAATGGGCATGATCTGATAGCCATTATAGAGATGTGGTTGCAAGGTGACCAAGGCTGGGAACTGAATATTCAGGATATTTTCCATTTCGGAAGGATAGGCAGAAAGGAAAATGAGGTGGGGTAGTTCCGTTAATAAAGGATGAGATCAGTGCAGTAGTGAGAAATTATATTGGCTCAGAAGATCAAGATGTAGAATCAGCTTGGGTGGAGATAAGAAACAATAACAGAAAGAAGTCACTGGTGGGAGTAGTCTATTGGTCCCCTAACAGTAGCTACCCTGAACGACAGAGTATAAATCAAGAATTAATGGGGACTTATAAGAAAGGTATGGGAATAATCATGGGCAATATTAATCATCGTATTGATTGGACAAATCAAATTGGCAAAGGTAGCCTTGAGGAAGAGCTCATTGAGTGTATTCGGGATGGTTTCTTAGAACAATACATTGCGGAACCAAACAGGGAGAAGCCTATTTTAGATTTGGTAATGTGTAATGAGACTGGATTAATTAATGATCTCATGGTTGTCATGTATCCTGCATGGCTACTGTTGGTACTATCACAAGGTGTGCCACCAGAGGGCACAGCAGTGGGAGACTTGTAGGTTACCTGTATAGGTGTGTCTGGCCTAGTATAAAAGGCAGGCTACCAGGTGTGATCCTTACTCTGGAGGTAACAAATAAAGAACTAAGGTCACTACAGTTCAAGTACAACACATTGCCTCGTGGAGTCATTACTAGAGCATCTAAGGACACAACAATAGTAAATGATCATAATAACATAAGAAATAGGAGCAGGAGTAGGCCATTTGGCCGCTCGAGCCTGCTCCGCTATTCAATAAGATCATGACTGATCTGATCATGGATTCAGCTCCACTTCCCTGTCCGCTCTCCATAACCCTTTACTTCCTTATCGCTCAAAAATCTGTCTATCTCCACCTTAAATATTCAATGATCCAGCCTCCATAGCTCTCTGGGGCAGAGAATTCCATAGATTTACAACCCTCTGAGGGAAGAAATTTCTCCTCATCTCAGTTTTAAATGGACTATATCCTCTAGTTTTAGATTCCCAATGAGTGGAAATATCCTCTCTGCATGTACCTTGTCAAGCCCTCTCATTATCTTATAAGTTGCAATAAGATCATTTCTCAAACTTCTGAACTCCAATGAGTAGAGGCCCAACCTATTTTCATAAGTCAACCTCCTCAACGCCGGAATCAACCTAGTGAACCTTCTCTGAACAGCCTCCAATGCAAGTATATCCTTCCTTAAATACGGAGACCAAAACTGTACGCAGTACTCCAGGTGTGGCCTCACCAATGCCCTGTACAGTTGTTGCAGGACTACTCTGCTTTTATACTCTATCCCCCTTTGCAATTGGGGGTAGTGTGCTGACGTGGATTGAGAACTGGTTGGCAGACAGGAAGCAAAGAGTAGGATTAATTGGTACTTTTCAGAATGGCAGGCAGTGACCAGTGGGGTACCGCAAGGTTCTGAGCTGGGGCCCCAGCTGTTTACATTGTACATTAATGATTTAGACGAGGGGATTAAATGTAGTATCTCCAAATTTGTGGATGACACTAAGTTGGGTGGCAGTGTGAGCTGCGAGGAGGATGCTATGAGGCTGCAGAGTGACTTGGATAGGTTAGGTGAGTGGGCAAATACATGGCAGATGAAGTATAATGTGGATAAATGTGAGGTTATCCACTTTGGTGGTAAAAACAGAGAGACAGACTATTATCTGAATGGTGACAGATTAGGAAAAGGGGAGGTGCAACGAGACCTGGGTGTCATGGTACATCAGTCATTGAAGGTTGACATGCAGGTACAGCAGGCGGTTAAGAAAGCAAATGGCATGTTGGCCTTCATAGCGAGGGGATTTGAGTACAGGGGCAGGGAAGTGTTAATACAGTTGTATAGGGTCTTGGTGAGGCCAAACCTGGAGTATTGTGTACAGTTTTGGTCTCCTAACTTGAGGAAGGACATTCTTGCTATTGAGGGAGTGCAGCGAAGATTCACCAGACTGATTCCCGGGATGGCGGGACTGACATATCAAGAAAGACTGGATCAACTGGGCTTGTATTCACTGGAGTTCAGAAGAATGAGAGGGGATCTCATAGAAACATTTAAAATTCTGACGGGTTTAGACAGGTTCGATGCAGGAAGAATGTTCCCAATGTTGGGGAAGTCCAGAACCAGGGGGTCACAGTCTAAGGATAAGGGGTAAGCCATTTAGGACCGAGATGAGAAACTTCTTCATCCAGAGAGTGGTGAACCTGTGGAATTCTCTACCACAGAAAGTTGTTGAGGCCAATTCACTAAATACATTCAAAAAGGAGTTAGATGTAGTCCTTACTACTAGGGGGATCAAGGGGTATGGCGAGAAAGCAGGAATGGGGTACTGAAGTTGCATGTTCAGCCATGAACTCATTGAATGGTGGTGCAAGCTCGAAGGGCCGAATGGCCTACTCCTGCACCTATTTTCTATGTTTCTAATAAAGGCCAACATTCCATTTACCTTCCTGTTTACTTGTTGTACCTGCATACTAACCTTTTGTGTTTCATGCACAGGGATCCCCAGGTCTCTCTGTACTGCAGCATTTTAAAATTTTTCTCCATTTAAATTATAATTTGCTTTTCTATTATTTCTGCCAAAGTGGATAAATTCACATTTTCCCACATTATACTCCATCTGCCAATTTTTTGCCCACTCATTTAACCTGTCTAAAATCCCTTTGCTTATTTTTTGTGTCCTCCCCACAATTTGCTTTCCCACCCATCTTTGTATCATCAGTAAACTTGGCAACATTATACTCAGTCCCTTCATCCAAGTCATTAATATAGATTGTAAATAGTTGAGGACCCAGCACCGATCCCTGCGGCATCCCACTAGAAACTGTTTGCCAACCGGAAAATGACCCATTTATCCCAACTCTCCGTTTTCTGTTAGCCAATCCTCTATCCATGCTAATACATTACCCCCAATCCCTTGAGCTTTTATCTTGTGCAGTAACCTCTTATGTAGCACCTTATCGAATGCCTTCTGGAAATCCAAATCCACCACATCCACTGGTTCCCCCTTATCCACCCTGCCCGTTACATCCTCAAAGAATTCCAGCAAATTTGTCAAACATGATTTCCCTTTCATAAAACCCTGCTGACTCTGGTTGATTGAATCATGCTTATCAAAATGTCCTGCTACTGCTTCCTTAAAAATGGACTCCAGCATATTCCCAATGACAAATGTTAGGCTAACTGGTCTATAGTTTCCTGCTTTTTGTCTGCCTCCTTTTTTAAATAGGGGCATTACATTTGCGGTTTTCCAATCTGCTGGGACCGCTTCAGAATCCAGGGAATTTTGATTACAACCAATGCATCCACTATGGGATGAGGGCAGAGTTGGCTAAAGTAGACTGGAAACACAGACTAAATGGTGGCACAATTGAGGAACAGTGGAGGACTTTTAAGGAGCTCTTTCATTGTGCTCAACAAAAATATATTCCAGTGAAAAAGAAGGGCGGTAAGAGAAGGGATAACCGGCCGTGGATAACCAAGGAAATAAAGGAGAGTATCAAATTAAAAACCAATGCGTATAAGGTGGCCAAGGTTAGTGGGAAACTAGAAGATTGGAAAAATTTTAAACGACAGCAAAGAATGACTAAGAAAGCAATAAAGAAAGGAAAGATAGATTACAAAGGTAAACTTGCGCAAAACATAAAAACAGATAGTAAAAGCTTTTACAGATATATAAAACAGAAAAGAGTGACTAAAGTAAATGTTGGTCCCTTAGAAGATGAGAAGGGGGATTTAATAATGGGAAATGTGGAAATGGCTGAGACCTTAAACAAATTATTTTGCTTCGGTCTTCACAGTGGAAGACACAAAAACCATGCCAAAAATTGCTGGTCACGGGAATGTGGGAAGGGAGAACCTTGAGACAATCACTATCACTAGGGGGGTAGTACTGGACAGGATAATGGGACTCAAGGTAGACAAGTCCCCTGGCCCTGATGAAATGCATCCCAGGGTATTAAAAGAGATGGCGGAAGTTATAGCAGATGCATTCGTTATAATCTACCAAAATTCTCTGGACTCTGGGGAGGTACCAGCGGATTGGAAAGCAGCTAATGTAACGCCTCTGTTTAAAAAAGGGGTGAGACAAAAGGCAGGTAACTATAGGCCGGTTAGTTTAACATCTGTAGTGGGGAAAATGCTTGAAACTATCATTAAGGAAGAAATAGCGGGACATCTAGATAGGAATAGTGCAATCAAGCAGACGCAGCATGGATTCATGAAGGGGAAATCATGTTTAACTAATTTACTGGAATTCTTTGAGGATATAACGAGCATGGTGGATAGAGGTGTACCGATGGATGTGGTGTATTTAGATTTCCAAAAGGCATTCGATAAAGTGCCACACAAAAGGTTACTGCAGAAGATAAAGGTACGTGGAGTCAGAGGAAATGTATTAGCATGGATCGAGAATTGGCTGGCTAACAGAAAGCAGAGAGTCAGGATAAATGGGTCCTTTTCGGGTTGGAAATCGGTGGTTAGTGGTGTGCCACAAGGATCTGTGCTGGGACCACAACTGTTTACAATATACATAGATGACCTGGAAGAGGGGACAGAGTGTAGCGTAACAAAATTTGCAGATGACACAAAGATTAGTGGGAAAGCGGGTTGTGTAGAGGACACAGAAAGGTTGCAAAGAGATTTAGATAGGTTAAGCAAATGGGCTAAGGTTTGGCAGATGGAATACAATGTCGGAAAGTGTGAGGTCATCCACCTTGGGAAAAAAAAACAGTAAAGGGAATATTATTTGAATGGGGAGAAATTACAACATGCTGCGGTGCAGAGGGTCCTGGGGGTCCCAAAAGTTAGTTTGCAGGTGCAGCAAGTAATCAGGAAGGCAAATGGAATGTTGGCCTTCATTGCGAGAGGGATGGAGTATAAAAGCAGGGAGGTCCTTCTGCAACTGTATAGGGTATTGGTGAGACCTGGAGTACTGCATGCAGTTTTGGTCACCTTACTTAAGGAAGGATATACTAGCTTTGTAGGGGGTACAGAGACGATTCCCGAGGCTGATTCCGGAGATGAGGGGGGTTACCTTATGATGATAGATTGAGTAGACTGGGTCTTTACTCGTTGGAGTTCAGAAGGATGAGGGGTGATCTTATAGAAACATTTAAAATAATGAAAGGGATAGACAAGATAGAGGCAGAGAGGTTGTTTCCACTGGTCGGGGAGACTAGAACTAAGGGGCACAGCCTCAAAATACGGGGGAGCCAATTTAAAACCGAGTTGATTAGGAATTTCTTCTCCCAGAGGGTTGTGAATCTGTGGAATTCTCTGCCCAAGGAAGCAGTTGAGGCTAGCTCATTGAATGTATTCAAGTCACAGATCGATAAATTTTTAACCAATAAGGTAATTAAGGGTTACGGGGAGCGGGCGGGTAAGTGGAGCTGAGTACACGGCCAGATCAGCCATGATCTTGTTGAATGGTGGAGCAGGCTCGAAGGGCTAGATGGCCCACTCCTGTTCCTAATTCTTATGTTCTTATGTTATCTCTGCAGCCACTTCTCTAGGATGTAAGCCATCAGGTCCAGGGGACTTGCCCGCTTTTAGTCCCATTATTTTACCTAGTACTACTTCATTAATGATACTGATTGTATTAAGTTCCTTCCTCCCTATAGCCCCTTGATTATCCACTATTGGGATATTTGTAATGTCTTCTACCGTGAAGACCGATACAAAATATTTGTTCAACGTCTCTGCCATTTCCCTGTTCTCCATTATTAATTCCCCAGTCTCATCCTCTAAGGGACCAACATTTACTTTAGCCACTATTTTCCTTTTAATGTACCTGTGGCAACTCTTATTTTTTGTTTTTATATTTCGTGATATTTTATTTTCATAATCTATCTTCCCTCTCAGTTATTTTTTAAGTCGTTTTTTGCTGATTTTTAAAAATTTCCCAATCCTCTGGACCACATTGTATGCCTCTGTTTTCAATTTTATACCTTTCCTTATCCCTTCTCTTTACAGTCTTTCCTTCACATTGGGATATATTTTTGTTGTGAGTTATGAAATATCTCCTTATATGTCTGCCACTGCTCATCAACCGTCCCATACTTTAGTCTATTTTCCCAGTTTACTTTAGCCAACTCTGCCCTCATACCTTTATCGTCTCCTTTATTTAAGCTTAGGATCCTGGTTTGAGAACCAACTTTCTCTCCCTCCAACTGAATCTGAAATTCAACCATATTATGGTCACTCATTCCTAGAGAATCTTTTATTACAAGATCATTTATTAATCCTGCCTCATTACATAATACTAGATCTAAGATAGTCTGCTCCCTGGTTGGTTCCGCAATGTACTGTTCAAGGAAACTATCCCAGATACACTCTATGAATTCCTCCTCAAGGCTACCCTGGCCAATTTAATTTGTCCAATCAATATGAAGGTTAAAATCATCCATGATTATTGCCATTCCTTTATTACAAGCCCCCATTATTTCTTGATTTATACTCCGTCCAACCGTGTAGCTCCTGTTAGGGGGCCTATAGACTACGTCCACCAGCGACTTTTTTTGCTTTATTATTCCTCATCTTCACCAAACTGATTCAATATCTTGATCCTCTGAGCCAGTATCGTTTCTCACTAACGCACCGATCCCATCCTTTATTAACAGTGCTACCCCACCTCCCTTTCCTTTCTGTCTGTCCCTGAATATTTAGTTCCCAGTCCTGGTCACCTTGCAGCCACGTCTGTGTAATGGCTATCAGACTATACCCATTTGTATCTATTTGTGCCATCAACTCATTTATTTTGTTACGAATGCTACATGCATTTAGACAAAAACTTTAAAATTTGTTTTTTTTTTAACTTTTTTTCCTGCTTGTTTCCTCTCTCCTTCAAACTCACTTTCTATATTTTTGCTTTACAGTTCCAGCTTTACTCTCCTCCCTACTGAATGTATTCTCAGGTTCCCATCCCCCTGCCAAGCTAGTGTAAACCCGTCCCAACCCTAGCAACACCCCCCCCCCACCGCCGCCCACGAGGATATTGGTCCCGGCTCTGTTGAGATGCGACCCATCTGGCTTATTCAGATCCCACCTCCGCCAGAAGCGGTCCCAATGCCTCAGGAATCTAAAGCCCTCATTCCTGCATCATTTCTCCAACCACGCATTCATCTGCTCTATCCTCCTATTTCTGTGCTCACTAGCTCGTGCCACCGGGAGTAATCCGGAGATTGCTGTCTTTGAGGTCCTGCTTTTTAATCACTCTCCTAGCTCCCTAAACTCTGCCTGTAGGACCTCATCCCTCTTTCTCCTGTCATTGGTTCCGATATGGACCACGAATTCTGGCTGTTCACCCTCTTCGCCCAGAATGCCCTGCAGCTGCTCGGTGACATCCTTGAAAAGAGTGATCATAGCATGGTAGAATTTCAAATTCAGTTTGAGGATGAGAAAGCTAGGTCTCAAACTAGTGTCCTGAACTTAAATAAAGGCAATTACAAAGGTATGAAGGCAGAGTTGGCTAAAGTGGACTGGAAAAATAGATTAAAGGGTAAGTCGATAGATGAGTAGTAGCAAACATTGAAGGAGATATTTCATAACTGTCAGCAAAAATATATTCCAGTGAGAAAGAAAGACTCTTAAGAGAAGGATGAACCATCCGTGGCTAACTAAGGAAGTAAAAGATGGTATTAAATTGAAAACAAAGGCATACAATGTTGAGAATGTTAAAATAGTGGAAGGCCAGAGGCTTGGGAAATTTTCAGCAACCAGCAAAGGATGACCAAAAAATAATTGAGTGAGAGAATGTAGTTTAAAGGTGTAAACTAGCAAGAAATATAAAAACAGACAGTAAGAGCTTCTACAGGTATATGAAAAGGAAGAAATTAGCTAAAATAAATGTTGGTCCCTTAGAGGATGAGACTGGGAAATTAATAATGGGAAACAGGGAAATGGCAGAGACTTTGAACAAATATTTTGTATCGGTCTTCACGGTAGAGGACACTAAAAGCATCCCAAAAATTGATAATCAAGGGGCCATTGGGAGAGGGGGAACTTAAAATAATCACTATCACTAAAGAAAAAGTACTGGGCAAACTAATGGGACTAAAGATGGACAAGTCATAAGAACATAAGAAATAGGAGTCGGAGTGCGCCATTTGGACCCTAGAGCTTGCTCCGCCATTCATAAGATCATGGCTGATCTGATACTGGCTTCAACTCCACTTCCGCTCCCCCCCACCCCCCGGCTCCCCATAACCCTTGACTCCCTTATCATTCAAAAGTCCTCTGGAGCTGATGGCCTGCTTCCTAGGGTCTTAAGAGAAGTGCCTGCAGAGATAGTGGATGCAGTGGTTGTACTCTACCAAAATTCCCTGGATTCTGTGGATTGGAAAACCACAAATATAACGCCCCTATTTAAGAAAGGAGGGAGACAGACAGCAGGAAATTATTGGCTAGTTAGCCTAACATCTGTTGTTGGTAAAATGCTGGAGTCCATTATTAAGGAAGTAGTATAGCAGGACATTTAGAAATCATAATACAGTCAAGCAGAGTCAGTATGGTTTTTGAAAGGGAAATCGTGTTTGACAAATTTGCTGGATGCTTTGAAGATGTAACGAGCAGGGTGGATACAGGGGAACCAGTAGATGTCGTGTATTTGGATTTCCAGAAGGCATTCGATAAGGTGCCACATAAAAGGTTACTGCACAAGATAAAGCTCACGGGGTTGGGGGTAATACATTAGCATGGAAAGAGGATTGGCTAACTAAAAGAAAATAGACAGTCGGGATAAATGGATCATTTTCAGGTTGGCAAACTGTAACTTGTGGGGTGTCACAGGGATCAGCCTCAACTATTTACAATCTATATTAATGACTTGGATGAAGGGTCCAAAAGTAATGTAGCCAAATTTGCTGATGATACAAAGATAGGTGGTAAAGCAAGTGTGAGGAGGACGCAAAAAATCTGCAAAGGAATACAGATAGGTTAAGTGAGTGGGCAAAAATTTGACAGATGGAATATAACGTGTGAAAATGTGAGGTTATCCACTTTGGTACGAAAAATTTAAAAAAACTAATTATTATTTAAATGGGGAGAGGTTATAAAATGCTGTGGTACAGAGGGATCTGGGGGTCCTTATACATGAAACACAAAAAATGAGCATACAGGTACAGCAAGTAATTAGGAAGGCAAATGGAATGTTGGCCTTTATTGCAAAGGGGATGTCGTATAAGTGGGGAAGTTCAGGGCATTGGTGAGACCACACCTGGAGTACAGTGTACAGTTTTGGTCCCTTTATTTAAGGAGAGATAGATATTGGAGGCAGTTCAGAGAAGTTCACAAGGTTGATTCCTGACATGAAGGGGTTGTCTTATGAAGAAAGGTTGAGCAGGTTGGGCCTATACTCATTGGAGTTTAGAAGAATGTGAAGTGATCTTATTGAAGCTGATTCTGAGGGGGCTTGACAGGTAGATGCTGAGAGGATGTTTCCCCTCATGGGTGAATCTAGAACTAGAGGGCATAGTTTCAGAATAAGGGGTTGCCCATTTAAAACGAAAATGAGGAGGAATTTTTTCTCTCAGAGGGTCGTGAATCTTTGGAATTCTCTACCCCAGAGTGCTGTGGAGGCTGGATCTTTGAATATATTTAAGGTGGGGATAGACAGATTTTTGAACGATAAGGGAGTCAAAGGTTATAGGGAACGGGCAGGGAAGTGGAGCTGAGACCAAGATCAGCTTGGGCATGATCTTATTGAATAGCGGAGCAGGCTTGAGGAGCCGAATGGCCTACTCCTGCTCCTATTTCTTATCTTCTTGAGTTCTTATGTAAGTGGATCAACTAAGTCTAAACTCGACGATTGGGCATCAAGTGAGCTTTGCACACTCACTGACATCACGATCTGCTTCATTTTGATTTTCTGATTACTACCATTGGCAATTGTGCTGGCCGGCCGAAAATGGCGGTTGTCGTGAAACCCCCGTCGGCATTTTTTCACACAGTAACGGGTGGCAATAAACCAGCCAATTTCTAGCCCATAGCGTTCAAGATAAATTTCAGTAAAGACACCACATGCCATACAAAATATTTTTTGCAGCTCTTAACCATGTACACATGTGCAAAGTACCCATGTTTGAAATTCTCCATCATCGAAGCTCATTGTAACCAAGAGATTGCAGGCAGCATCCTGGCTTTCAACATGTGCTCCTATTGACTTAGTCACTTACTGCGAAGCCAAAGCGATAACCTTCTGAGCTAGGGCTTGGCTAATTTGATCAATAATGCCTTTGATAATCATCGCCATGGTCTTTAATACTACAACTAGGGGTCAACATGGCCTGGTGGGACAGATAGTCAGAGGTCAATTAACACTATTTTTGGGTGGTGACATCCCAGTTCATGTAGTGCATTTGATATTTTCTGTTGAGTACTTTCATTTTCATCAGCAGCCATGTTCACATGGGTAACTGAGAATTATTCCATGTTGCAATACATTTTAGGAATCTATTCACAGCCTGAGATTCAAAGGCTAAAATTCCTCACTTCAGTATTACAGGGATTATTACTGCACTCTCATTAAAAAAGTGTCTTCTCAGAATTAAAAACATGCATTGTTTAGTGTACTTTAAGTAGTTTTGTCATGTTTTCTGCTCTAAAGTTGTAATCTTTAGTCTTCATTTTGAAGAAATGTCTGCTTTTTAGTTCTATTACTAATTATCAATTACAACTTTCTTCATTTGTATACTCACGGTCTAAAATCAAATATCATCCTTGGATGACTCTGTCCCTTTACTCTCTGACAGTTCTTTCTTTCCAGTGATTAACACTTTTGTTTTACACAGTGTTTCCAATTGATTCCCAAGTGATCTTCCCAGATTTGGATGGATTTGATAAACGTTGTTATTTTTAAACTCTCTCCTTGTTCCTCTCACATGCATGAAACTATATTTTGTGCCACTTTGCAATTTTATGTCCAAACCTCCTATCTCTCATTTGTAATGATTTTTGTTGTCAACCCATGTGACATAACCCATCAGTTGTGATGTGGGTCCTGGATCATGTGCCTATATAAATCCTGCCAGCTGTTTGTGGCAGTTTAAGATGGGCGGAGTTAAGGCACAGATTGAGATACAAAATATACTGACAAGATAACAAATGCAACCCGTGGCAGCGATATTGTATGATCCTAACATAGGAGTTTACAATACTCATGGCAAATTAAATAGTAATGGGACTTTAGGACAGATATTTCTCGTAAAATGTCCCAAAATTGAGATGTTCATATGAAATAATGAGTCAAGGCCCCATGTGTTCTTTCACAGGTTAGAATGTAAAAGCATAATTTCCAGCCCCTCACAATATGAGGCAACAATAAGGGTCCCTCACGCCAGTAGGATAGTTTCAAATAATATGGAATGGGTCAGATGCTATTTGTATTTCACTACAAAGGATGACTACAAATCTGAAGCAACAAAATTATGAGTTCCCACATCAACTGCAGTTTAAAAAAATAAAGGGTGGGCTGACAGGAAGTAAACACTAGGAGCTATAAATTTGTTAGCCTCCAAAAAAAGGCATGGGGATCACGATGCCGATTAAACCGCACCCATCGAGTGGAATGCAGGCAGCATGCTAACTTTTTGCTGCCTGCTAATTATAATGATCTCTGTTATATAATTAGAATTATAATTATAGTGCTGCTCAGTGGCTGCATGCATCAGTGCGATCCCAATAGCGTTATTAATTTGCACTTCCTAAAGCTAACCTGCACTACTTAAAGCTAGCCTGTACCTCTTAAAGTGAGGTGCCGTGTGGCTGCAGCAGGTGCTGGAGTCGGTCTGTAACTGAATCTGATCTGGGAAAGAGATGAATAGCTGACCATGGGAGAGAGCAGACCCCAAGGTTTTCGGGCACTGCACTGGAGATCTTGGTGGAGGAGCTGGAAAGGAAGGGAGATGCCCTGTATCGTCATGAGGGCAGTAGGCCCAGCAGACAAATGATGGGAAGGCAATGGGAACAGATAGATATGTGGAGGTTTATGCTAGGAGTATAGCCCCAAGGACCTAGAAGCAGTGCAGGAAGTTTAATGACCTCACAAGAATGGTCAAGGTCAGTAAATGCATCTTCAATTGCCATATCCTACCAACTGCACGACTAGCCTCAGCCACTGCCCAATTCACTCCACCCCCATCACTCACCTACCAACAATCTCTATCAATCAGTACTCATACTTCACATTCGTATACTTCACATCACCCTCACACACTTAGCAATGTTGCAAGTCTCAAACCCACATCTCACAGCTTGCACACACTGCCAGCTATTCAACCATGACAGCCATTTCACCCAAACAGATTGCATAACACTCATTGACACTCTTCCCTCTCTATTGCAGAAGGTGATGCACAACTGCAGGAACTAACCGGAGGGGGAGAGGCGCACCTGCATGTTCTAACCCCAATGGAGAAGATGGTGTTGGCCATTATGGGATGGGGCATTGCTAAGGCCATAGTCACTGGCGGGGCTGAAGCAATTGAAGATGAAGGTATACGCATACCTAATCCTCCTTCTCTCATCCCATTTCTCCCTCATCCCACAGTCTCTTCTGACTGAAACGCCATTGATGGTGTAAGCATGCACTTCTTACATTCTTCTCTCCTCTCACCACAACCCTAAACTGCTCCCCTTTTTTTTCATACACCCAAGAACTGAGACCTGCCCAGTGGAGGAAAAGCAAGATGACAGTGAAGATGAAGACACACCGTCATGCAATTTCACAGTCGCAGACACCAGATCAGATACTGACAATGCACATAATTTAAGGGATCGGACAGAGGAGGGATCTGCATGTGGTGAAACACTGGGCACGTGTGCAATAGCCAGGAAGGCGAGGTGTAAGAAATCATGAATCCGAAGAAATTGCAAATTATAAAATAGATAATGATTTTATAAAATATATACTTGTGCTAGCTCAGCAGACACAGAGAGCTAAGATCAAGACAGAAAAGCAGGCCTTCAAGGCCTAGCTATAACGATAAAGGAGTTATCAAAGAGCCTTAAAGATATACAAGCTATCTCTTGAAAGGGCAACAAGTCATTCAGGGAGAGATAAGGAAGAAAATGACCTCATAGGTGTAATGTCTGTAAGTTTGTAATGTAGCTCCACACTGTCGATGTGAATGTATTGTGTTGCGGCAACTAAAGGGAATAAACAGTTAGCTTACAAGAACCAGGACATTCCGGAGACTTCCGAAGTTGCATTCATTTTAGGAAGCTGTGTGTGCTTGTGCTCTGTGGATATCACATTTGGCAACGAGATGGGATTTTTCGATGATTTAAAGCTGAAATTTTGTTGGTGAAGGATTCAACCAGCCGACAGAGACTTTGGAAGCTTCTCTGTATTTGGAAATAGTTACAAAATCCGAGGTAAAAGAAAAGCACACGAGTTACTGCAGAGTTTAAAATGGTGGCATGGGGCATTTGGGTGAATATAGACACGACCAGGAAAGGTTTAAGGCGTATATGGACTGGCTGGAAATGTATTTCACTGCAAATAACATAATCGAAGTTCCAGAGAATGCAGATCAGAACTGGGCTGTGTTGGAACGAAAGCGAGCTGTCTTCTTATTGAAAGCGGGTCCTGAATTGTATGAAACCCTGGTAAATCTGCTTGTGCCTGATGAGCCAAAGGACACAACGCTTAAAGAGATTTTAACAAAGCTGGAGCAGCACTATAACCCCAAACCATTAGATATTGCTGAAAGCTATTGTTTCGGTATACAAAATCAAAAGACTGATGAAAGTATCAGTGATTAAATTGTAGCATTAAAAATTTATCTATTGACTGTAATTTCGGAAAATTTCAAAACCGAACATTGCGGGACCGTTTTGTTTATGGGGTGAAAAATTATGCAATCAGAAGAAAGTTATTGACGACGGATGACTTGACTTTTGAGATTGCTTGTCAGACAGCGAGGCCGATGGCCGATCAATATTCCTGAGAATTTCACAATAATTACGGTCGTCAGTCAACCGAGGTGAATCACCTAAAGGTTCAAAGTAAAAGATGGTGGGGGCCCAAAGTCTCAGAAACTGGAAATTCTAACAGAGCACCAAAGTCGTGCCAAAGGTGCCTGGGACAACACATTGCTCAAAGTTGTCCATATGTGAAGGCAGAGTGTTTCTTCTGCAGAAAGACTGGGCATCTTGCGAAGGCATGCCGACTGAAGGGTAAATCAGCTTTTAAAGCTATGAGTAGAAATCCCCAGAGACTACATAGCATGGAAGAACAGGAAGTGGAGATGTTAAGAGTTACGCGAGGTTAACGGACATCGATTAGAAAAATATCAAAATCCATATAGATGTTGCGGGATTCAAGATACCAATGGAAATCGACACTGGTGCATCCATGAGTGTAATACCGAAGTCGTTATGCCTCGACAAATTGCGTGATTTCCCACTGGAGAAATCCAAGATGGAGCTGCGAGGCTACTCGGGAGAGAACATTCCTGTGGTAGGTCGTATCACCGAACCGGTGAAATACAAGGATCAATTTAAGAACATGCCTCTAATAGTAGTGAAAGGGGACAAGCCTGCCTTAATAGGAAGAAATTGTTGAGATCACTGAAGCTGGATTGGAATGAGATTTTCTGTGTTGAAATGAGATTTGCATCAATGGATGTTATTAAGAGTTATCCGAGGGTATTCTGCGAAACGGGCAGTCCGAACCAAGGCTTCAAAGCGAGTGTCAGGGTACAGAAGGATGCTAGATCGGTTTACTGCAAGCCACATTCCGTACCATATGCACTCAAGGAGAAAATTGAGCAAGAACTCAAAAGACTAGAGACTTAGAACATTATTTCTAAGATAGATCGAAGTAATTGGGCTACACCCATTGTTGTTGTACCCAAGTCCGATGGTAAGGTAAGATTGTGTGGTGATTATAAAGTAACCGTAAACCAGGTTCGAGAGGGTAATGTCCCCAATACATTGCCGAATATAGAAGATTTGTTCACAACACTGACAGGTGGTCAGATCTTCTCAAAACTGGATCTTACGAATGCCTACTTACAGCTTGAACTAGATGAGAGTCCAAGTCATGTTTGACTACAAATACTCATCAAGGCCTATATCAACTTAATAGGCTACCATTTGGAGTGTCTTCCGCCCCTGCCATATTCCAAGGGGTGATGAATCAGATTTTGCAAGGTATTGAAGGGGTAGTATGTTATTTGGATGACATACTAATTTCAGCACCAAATAGGCAAATTCATAATAACATATTGAATGAAGTCCTCAAATGGCTAGAAAAGCACAGAGTACGAGTGTCTGCTCGTAAGTGTGAGTTATTTCAAAACTCAGTGGAGCACTTAGGGTACAGAGTAGACAAAGATGGTTTACATCCAACCATGGGAAAATTGGATGCAATTAAAAATGCACCCTCTCCCAGGAATGTCACTGAACTTCATTTATTCTTTGGACTTTTGAACTATTATGGAAAGTTCCTACCAAATTTGACTACAATATTACATCCACTGAATGAACTATTGAAAAAACAGGTCCATTGGAGGTGGTCAAAAGTATGGGATACAGCATTCAAGGCGTGTCAAAGCAAATTGGTAGAGAGCATCATGTTCGTTCACTATGACATATCTAAGGAGATTAAGCTAGCATGTAATGCCTCTCCGTATGGAGTTGGGGCAGTAATCTCTCATGTATCAAGTAGTGGGGAGGAGACACCAATTGCTTTTGCTTCACGCACTCTCAGTGCTAATGAGAGTAATTATGCGCAAATCGAAAGGGAAGCTTTGGCATTAATTTTTGGGGTCAAGAAGTTTCACAAATAATTGTATGGTCATAAGTTTACCATCGTTATGGACCATAAGCCACTGACAACAATCCTCCATCCAAAGTCCCCAGTTCCAACATTAGCTGCAGGCCGAATGCAGAGGTGGGCTTTGATTTTGTCAGCATATGCATATGATATTGAATACAGATGATCAGCTGATCACAGTAATGCTGATGCAATGTCTAGATTGCCTTCCCCATCACAAGTTACACCTGATCGGGAAGAAGTGTTCTATTTTTCATACATTAATGAACTGCCAATCACAGCTGAAGAGATTGGTAGAGCAACCAAATGTCACCCAGTGATGTCAAAGGTGTATGATTATATTGCAAATGAATGCCCAACTGTTTGGACTTGGATAAGGAGTCAGACTAGATACTGCAAGCTCAAAGTAAGTGTGACCATATTCCTTTATTACAAATCACAGAGTGCCTCTCCAGCCTGTAAGGCCTCCTTATATTCCCTGGAGTCCCAAGGGATTATGGGATCACTTGGGACTCCAGGGAATAAGCCCTCTAGTGGTTCGACATGGTAATTACATGTTTACATACATAACAACACTCCCACCACCCCAAGACAATAGTGTAACTATTTACAATGTGAGTTGATCTGGGGCCTTCCTTTCCCTGGTTGATCATCTCAGTGCAAATGCTGGTGTTGAAGAGTTGTTTGTTGGGCCTTCGCTGGGCTGCTGTGCAGCTGGCATTGCTGTACTGTTGGGGGTGGTGAGTCTTGCTGAACTGCTGCGGGTGATGGGTTCTGCTTCGTGGTCAACCGCTGGGTTGATTGCCACCTGTGTGTGTGTTGGAGGGTCGAAAAATGTAAAGTCTATTGTGGATTGTTCTGGATAGTCTGTAAATCTGAGTTTGGTTTGGTCCAAGTGTTTTCTACAGGTGAGTCCATTTGCGAGTTTGACTACAAACACCCTACTCCCCTCTTTGGCCAAAACAGTGCCAGCAATCCACTTGGGACCTTGTCCACAGTTCAAGACAAATACAGGATCATTTACTTCAATTCCGCATGACATATTTGAGCGATCATGATATGTATTCTGTTGAAGCCGCCTGCTCTCTACCTGTTTGTGTAGATCAGGATGGACTAACGAGAGCCTTGTCTTAAGTGCCCTTTTCATGAGCAGTTCAGCGGGAGGGACCCCGGTGAGCGAGTGGGGTCTTGTGTGGTAACTAAGCAGGAAGCGGGATAAGCGAGTCTGCAGTGTGCCTTCAGTTACCCTTTTCAAGCTCTGCTTGATTGTTTGAATAGCTCGTTCTGCCTGACCGTTGGATGCTGGCTTAAACGGGGCAGACGTGACATGTTTGACCCCATTGCAGGTCATGAATTCCTTGAATTTGGCACTGGTAAAGCATGGCCCATTGTCACTTACAAGGACATCAAGCAGGCCGTGCGTGGCAAACATGGCCCGTAGGGTTTCAATGGTGGCAGCGGACTTGCTTGCTGACATTATCACACATTCAATCCACTTGGAGTATGCATCTACAACCACTAAAAACATTTTTCCCCAAGAATGGGCCTGCATAGTCGCCATAAATCCTAGACCACGGTTTGGAGGGCCAAGACCATAAACTTAGTGGTGCCTCCCTGGGTGCATTGCTTAACTGGGAACGTGTATTACATTTGTGCACATAGGGCTCTAAGTCTCCATCGCTACCGGGCCACCACATGTGGGATCTGGCTATCACTTTCATCATTACAATGCCTGGGTGGGTACTGTGGAGATCACTAATGAAAGTATACCTGCCTTTTTTTGACACAACTACCCGATTACCCCATAGGAGGCATTCTGCCTGTAAAGACATTTCATCTTTACACCGCTGGTACAGCTTTATTTCTTCCTGCATCTCTAACGGGACACTAGACCAACTCCCATGGAGCACACAGTTTTTTACTAAGGACAGTAAGGGGTCCTGGCTCGTCCAGGTTCAAATCTGTCAGGCGGTAACGGGTGATTGCTCACTCTCGAATGCTTCCATTACCATAACTAAATCTGCAGGCTTTGCCATCTCCACCCCCGGGGTGGGCAATGGTAGCCTACTGAGAGCATCGGCAGTTTTCTGTGCCTGGCCTGTGGCAGATGGCGTAGTTATATGCAGACAACGAGAGCACCCATCTCTGGATGCGGGCCGATGCATTCGTATTTAACCCCTTATTTTCAGAAAAGAGGGATATAAGCGGTTTATGGTCGGTTTCCAATTCAAATTTGAGCTCAAGCAGATATTGATGCATTTTCTTTACCCCTTAAACACACACTAATGCTTCTTTTTCGATCATACTGTAGGCCTTCTCGGCCTTGGACAGACCTCTGGATGCATAAGCAACTGGTTGCAATTTCCCAAATTCATTAGCTTGCTGCAATACACACCCGACCCCGTACGACGACGCATCATATGCTAGTACCAAACATTTACATGGATCGTACAACACAAGCAATTTGTTTGAACATAACAGCTTCCTAGCTTTCTCAAAGGCATTTTCTTGGCTTTTACCCCATACCCATTCATCTCCTTTACGCAGTAGAGTACAAGGGTTCTAACAATGTGCTAAGACCCAGTAAGAAGTTACCAAAATAGTTCAGGAGTCCTCGAAATGACCACAACTCCGTCATGTTCTGTGCTCTTGGTGATTGCCTCTGTCTTCGAACCGGTGGGCCTGATACCGTCCGCTGCGATTTTTCTCCTCCAGGAACTCCACTTCAGGCGCCAGGAAAACGCACTTTGAGCATTTTCGCCTGAGCCGCACACGATTAAGCCGACTAAGAACCTCCTCCAGGTTCTGCAGTTGCTCGATGGTGTACTGACCTGTAACCAAGATGTCGTCCTCGAAGACCACGGTGTGCGGGAACGACTTCAGCAAGCTTTCCATGTTCCTCTGGAATACCGCCGCGGCCAATCGAATCCCAAACGGGCATCTGTTGTAAACGAAAAGACCTTTGATGCAGGTGTGGCCTTTCAAAGATTCCTCCAGCTCTTGCGTCATGTAGGCCGGGGTCAAGTCCAGCTTCGTGAACATTTTCCCTCTCGCCAGCATCGCAAATAGGTCGTCTGCCTTTGGTAGCAGGTACTGATCCTGCAGTGAGAAACGACTGATAGTTACTTTGTAATCACCAGATTCTGACGGTGCCGTCTCCCTTGAGGACTGGAACAATCAGACTGGCCCAGTCATTGAATTCAATTGGCGAAATGATGCCCTCTCGTTGTAGCCTGTCCAGCTCGATCTCCACCCTCTCTCTCATCATGTAAGGTACCGCTCTCGCCTTGAGATGGATGGTTCGCGCCCCCGGAATCAAATGAATCTGCACTTTTGCTCCTTGGAACTTCCTGATGCCTGGTTCGAACAGCGAGGGGAACTTGCTTAGGACCTGGGCACATGAGATGTCATCGATGGACGAAAACGCTCAGACGTCATCCCAGTTCCAGCGTATCTTTCCCAGCCAGCTCCTGCCGAACAGAGTGGGGCCATCGCCCAGTACCACCCAGAGTGGTAAATCGTGCACTGCTCCATTGTAGGAGATCTTTAAGGTAGCACTGCCAATTACGAGAATCAGTTCCTTTGTGTACCTTCTAAGTTTGGTATGAATGGGAGTCAGGACTGGCCTTGAAGCCTTGCTGCACCACAACTTATCGAAAGTTGTTTTACTCATTGACTGGCTTGCGCCCGTGTCCAGCTCCATGGACACTGGGAGTCCATTTCATTCAACCTTCAGCATTATCGGGGACTCTTTGTGGTAAATCTGTGCACCCCACCTCTGCCTCCTTGGTCTGAGACTCTGGTTCGTCATGATCCACCGTGGATCTGTCCTCCTCTGCAACATGGTGGTTTGCAGGATTAGCAGGGTTTGCAGCTCGCCTGCACATACGTTGGAGGTGTCCCATTGTTACACAGCCCTTGTAAACATATCCTTTGAAGCATCATGAATGGAATCGATGATCACCCCTGCAGCGCCAACAAGATGTTAATTGCCTTGTATTCACCACCCTTGATGGCGGACTGAGTCATCTGCGGACGTGCAGTTACAGGCGTGTAAGTTCTGCCCTGTACATTTCGATTCAAAAACAACATTACTTTGTTCACAGTACTTGCAGCAGCACTAGTGTGCTGGGAAATTTGTTTGGTATTGTCACTGGTGGAGATAAACGCCTGGGCTATCGCTATGGTTTTACTCAAGGTTGGGGCCTCTACAGTCAAAAGTTTGCGAAGTATTACTTCATGGCCAATGCCAAGTAAAAAGAAGTCCCTGAGCATATGCTCCAAGTGTCCTTCAAATTCGCAATGTGCTGCAAGGTGCCTTAGCTCAGCGACGTAGCTAGCCACTTCCTGGCCTTCAGACCTCTTGTACGTGTAGAACCAATACCTCGCCATCAGAACGCTTTCCTTCGGGTTTAGATGCTCCTGGACCAGTGTGCACAACTCATCGTACGACTTGTCTGTGGGTTTTGTTGGAGCGAGCAAGTTTTTCATGAGGCCATACGTTGGTGCCCCGCAAAGGTTGAGGAGGATCACCCTTCGTTTGGCAGCGTTCGTTTCTCCTTCCAGCTCATTGGCCACGAAGTACTGGTCGAGTCGCTCCATGAATGTTTCCCAATCATCTCCCTCCGAAAATTTCTCCAGGATGCCCACAGTTCTCTGCATTGTTGTGTTGGGGTTCGTCATCCCATCCTCGTCGCAAGTTGTTATGTCTTGGATAAGGAGTCAGACTAGATACTGCAAGCTCAAAGTAAGTGCGACCATAGTCCTTTATTACAGATCTCAGAGTGCCTCTCCAGCCTGTGAGGCCTCCTTATATACAGGTGCTCCCAAGTGATTGTGGGATCCCTTGGGACTCCAGGGGATAGGCCCTCTGGTGGTTAGACATGGTAATTACAGGTTTACATATATAACACAAACCATGTAACAGACAAATATATTTATCCATTCTTCATTCGTAGGAATGAATTATCAGTCGATAAAGATTGTATCATGTGGGGTGCAAGAGTGGTTATACGAAATAAATTCAGGTCCAAATTATTAGGAAACCGCCATGACCAGCACCTGGGAATGTGCTTGACCAAGAGTTTTGCGCGTAGTTATATATGGTGGCCAGGTCTTGATAAAGATATAGAGTACATCATGAGTCAGTGTACGACATGTCAATCGGTAAGCAAGCAACTACGATCAGTACCATTACAGCCATGGAAATGGCCACCCAGGGTGTGGCAAAGGCTACATATTGATATTGCTGAGCTAGAAGGACAACAATTGTTCATTGTGATTGATAGCCATTCAAAGTGGGTAGAGGTGTTTCCAATGTGGAAAATAACAACAATTAAAACATTGGTCATTTTGCAAAGTTTATTTTCTTCATTTGGCCTTCCATAAGAAATTGTTTCTGATAATGGACCACAATTTTGTTCAGACGAATTTGCACAGTTCATGAGCAAAAATGTTGTGAAACATACCAAGGTTCCACCGTACCACCCTGCTTCGAATGGTGCAGCAGAGCGCACTGTACACATTGTAAAACGTTCCCTCATAAAACAAGTGTTGGATCCAAATCCAAAGAAACGACAGTTGTCATTAGATCACAAATTGGCTAATTTTCTAATTACGTATCGTAATACTCCTCACACAACTACTGGTAGAACACCAGCAGAGTTGTTTCTCAAACGACAGCTGCGAACCAGATTTTCGTTGTTAAAACCAAATTTGGCACAGTCCGTAGAAGAGACACAATTAAGACAGAAAGAGAATCATGATAGAGGTAGAGTAAAAGAGAGAAGTGTGAAATTAAGTTAGAAGATGAGAGTGAAGAACCATCATAAATAGGTAAAGTGGTTACTAGGAAGAGTAGTGAAGATATGTGGTCCTCGCACATATTTGGTCAAGATGATTGATAATGAACAGGTTAGGTTTGTTCACATTGATATTTTACCTACAGACATGGAAGGAGTTGAAGGTGGGAATGATTCAATTATTTCTGACTCATCAGATAGTTTTGATATACCAGTAGCATATCCTACATCTAGTGTACTGGAAACAAATCCAAGAGAAAATCAGAATTTAAGTCTGAGTTCGAGTCAGGAAAACAAACAGTCTGAAGTTATAGTGAGTTCAAATGAAAATCAAGGAAATCCCTCGGAGGAAAACATTCTTCAGGATGAGCCTCGAATGAGTGTAAATTCGACACCATGTTTGAAAGATTCTATTCGAGAGCGAAGGTATCCTCTTCGAAACAGAAAACAAGTGGTTAAGTTAAAATTGTAAATATGGCAAAATGAAGTCTATATCCTTTGTTATGTATGATATTTGTTATAATAACTTCTTCATTAAGGAGGGAGAAGTGTAATGTCTACAAGCTTGTAATGTTGTCGCTCCACACTGTGGATGTGGACATACTGTGTTACGGCAACTAAAGGGAATAAACAGTCAGCTTACAAGAACCAGGAGACTTCCGAAGCTGCATTCATTTTAGGAAGTTGTGTGTGCTTGTGTTCTGTGAATATATCACAATAGGTACCATTTCCCCTGTGATTGGATGATTGTATGGGTAAAAAATGATTGATTTACTGTATCCACCAGCCCACCGAAATAAGGTATAAAAATAGGCAACCGAGAGAAATAGGCAGACTGAGGAGAGAGTTTCCTCAAGATGGATCTCATGTGGGTTTCGGCCTAACACCTTGGTCAAGCTCAAACCTCTGAGATGGATCCCCGATGCTTGCTTCGGCCTAACACCTCCACCAGCTCGGGATCTGTTCACAGACCAACGTTCTGCCTCAACGTCCATCCATTCCGCGGCCGTAGATCGTTCTCATCTGTCAAGGGTTGTATGTCTACTATATCTATCTTAATCACGTGTTGTATCTGATTATGCTTAAATTGTACCTCTTTAATAAAATGCCTTACAACTCCTAAGACCCTTTGGGTAATCTATGTGTGACCTGTGATCCAAATCTTAGTGGTGTCAGAAGTGGGACTCAAAGTGTTGGGAGTTGTAAGGTTCTGGGTTGGTGGGCTGGAAAGACTTAGTCGACTACGTATGATCGTCACTTAGACTGAGTAGGGGACTCCCTGAAAGAAGGGAGCAGAAAAGAGCGCGTTAAAAAGTAAAACCAGAAAGACAATGGCGTTGGCATATCACCGGGAACTGTTAATATAAAGCCTTGCAGAAAAGGTCGGCATGTCTGCAGCAACAGGCATTCTAAAAACCCTACAAGATAGTAACAGGGACTATGATTATATTATTGACAGACTCTCTGAGGATGTCCAGAAAAAACAAACTTAAGCTGAAAAAAGGCCAAAATAAATTAACTTATGGAATACGTGTGCTGTTAAGATAAATGCGAAAAGTTAAAAGAAAAGATAGACCAGCTGCAAAAACAAAATGATGGTTGGCAGGAAAACATTTCTGATCTTCACAACCAGCTACGCTGGGAGCAAAAGAGTTATGACAAAGCACATTGTACACAAAAGAAACTAGATCAAATACTAGACCAAAATATTGAACTACAGACAGAAAATACCAGGTTGAGCGAGGAGTTAGAAGATGCAAGGGAACTAAACTGGCACCAAACCATCACCTCCCCGGAGACAGATCAGACTCCTTGTTTAGCAAAAATCCAACAGCTTCAGGCACAAATCAACTAATAGCGGGCATTAGTGGCAGCTGTGCCCAAAATCAAATCGACAGTTCCCAGTCTTTGCTGAGACAACATAGCTGAGGACCTCACTCCCTCTGCTCCCCCTGCTCCGTACAAGGATGGCGAGGCAGGTGAGGTGCTATCGGTGCATGTGGTCACCTGAGCTAAGGCAGCACACGAGCCAAAGCGCCAGCTGACCGAGACCTGGAAGGTGAGCAACCCTCCTCGACCGCAAGTAGCGAGGTAGAAAGCACTACCACAACAACGGGCGCTAAAAGCTAATCTGGGAGCAGTGAATATAGACAACAGTCCTCTCAACCTCAGGAGGATTTTTAAGATTACCCATCCGGAACTAGGAGGGGACAACCTTAAACAGGTCCTCCAGGATGCGTGTTCCACAGAATTAAAACAAAAAATGGAACCGGACATTCTGGTGGGGGGCATAATAGAGGATACTGAGTTAGAATTATGCCAAACACGAGGGGAGGAGGGCATCACTTCCACTAGCTCCTAACTAGCACTAAACCGGGCCCTACCGAAGGCCCGAATGCCTTTGCGCAAAAGCTCCATGACATCTTCTAGTGCACCAGGGGTGGTGGGGAACTACTTCAACTACCCGTGCTTCAAGACTCTCTATTTGAACGGCCTCCAACTGTTGGTCCATAATGCACTGGAGGTCTATGTCTCCAAAGACACTCCGTGGGAGCAAGTACGCACCCATGCCAGGACTGCTTGGGATCAATATCCTTAGGACACCTGCTAAAGTTACAGTAACAGCTGTCGAGGGCCCGCTGCCTAACCAGAAGTTAGGGCCATCCAAAACTCTCGTATGAGGAAAAAGTGCCTTGGTGGGCTGCTATCTCTGCCACCGTCTAGGCCACTATGCTCCTTCAAGACGGACAGACCTCGACTTGATTAACTTTTAATTAAGCTTCAGTCTAAGATTTAGGGCTAGACTTTCCCTTATTGTGCAGATTGTCCAAAAATGGGCGTTATTTCCAGCGTTGGTGGTAAATAAGGGTTTTGAGATCGCCGGATTATCGCCCATTTCAAAACCCCAACTTTCCATTTTATAAAATGGCCATTACCGCGAGCGAGCATTAAATATTTTTGATCTTCTGCCGTAAAGTGTCGCCGTCCATAACGGCATGGCAACAGTCATTTCCCGCGTTTCAGGAGGTCAGGGGTCATCAATACATGTGCAGAACAGGAGACGGAGCAGAGAGGGACTGAAAGCGTGTGTGGGTGTGTTGTGTACTTGTTTGGCTGTTTTGGGAGGCAGGAGGGAGATTTACCAGCAGCAAAAGGCCTGCTGAATACAAAGAATGTTGTTGCCACTGAGTTTCTGTCGAGAAAATAATATTTAAAATGGAATGGATACAGATGATCCAGCACGCTGTGGAGACTGACGCTGGCAAAAGCAGTGAGGTGGGAGAGGAACAATTGGGAGGATGCAAACGAGCGAGGAGATTCTCCGATGAGACAAATGCCTCCCTCTTGCAGGAGGTGGAGTCACACTGGGGTCAACTGACCCAGGGTGGGCAAGGGAAGCCCACCCCAAAGATCTACCAGAGGATATGGACCTGGATAGCCGAGGTGGTCTCGTCGGCGACCAACAAGGTGCATGAGGGCAATCAGTGCCGCAAGCGCCGGAACGACCTTGTCAGATCTGCCAGAGTAGGTATTACATTTATTTACATTTACTTATATATTTATACAATTTGATTTGTAAGTATAATGATTGATTAAAATCAGATGTGATGTCTTGCACTTATACCGGGAATGTTTTACTCAAAGCCTGCATTTACGGTGTACGTCTTTAAGTAAAGAATGATAATTATAATAATAATCATGAGTACATCTGTCGGTTATGTGTTGTATCAGTCTCTGTGACAGTACTTAGCAATGATCTCATGCAATGATCTCATACCATGTCGTGCTGGTATTACCTTTTACAGAAGAAACTTTTGAGGAATAGGGCCGAGCAGAGGCGAACGTCGAGGAGCGGGTGCTGGCACTAGTGGGGAGCCATGCCAGGTCGGCCACGCATGCAGCTGCAGATCCTGATGTAATGCCACGTGAGTAAAGTATATACCATTGCGTGATGTAAAGTTAATAGATGTCACACCCATTCATATCCGACCAATAATATATGATTGATAAAAGTGTTCTCTAAATAATGATAGCCTCATGGGAATCGTTGCAATGAAGAATTTGGTCATGGTCATGAAATGTGATGACTGTGATGATTTTGATAGCGGTGGTGCTTTTGTCGTGCATATGAAACATAGAAAATAGGTGCAGGAGTAGGCCATTCGGCCCATCGAACCTGCACCACCATTCAATATGATCATGGCTGATCATGCAACTTCAGTACCCCATTCCTGCTTTCTCTCCATACCCCTTGATCCCTTTAGCCATAAGGGCCACATCTAACTCCCTTTTGAATATATCTAACGAACTGACCTCAACAACTTTCTGTGGTAGAGATTTCCACAGGTTCACAATTCTCTGAGTGAAGAAGTTTCTCCTCATCTTGGTCCTAATGGCTTACCCTTTATCCTTAGACTGTGACCCCTGGTTCTGGACTTCCCCAACATTGGGAACATTCTTCCTGCATCTAACCTGTCCAATCCCGTCAGAAT
Organism: Pristiophorus japonicus; assembly: GCF_044704955.1. Classification (NCBI taxonomy): domain Eukaryota; kingdom Metazoa; phylum Chordata; class Chondrichthyes; family Pristiophoridae; genus Pristiophorus; species Pristiophorus japonicus. Next base: position 80,627,615 of record NC_091990.1, read on the forward strand.
TTTATATGCTTTTCTGCGATCCCCTCTCATTCTTCTGAATTCTAGTGAATATAAGCCTAGTCGATCCAGTCTTTCTTCATGTCAGTCCTGCCATCCCGGGAGTCAGTCTGGTGAACCTTCGCTGTACTCCCTCAATAGCAAGAATGTCATTCCTCAGATTAGGAGACCAAAACTGTACACAATATTCAAGGTGTGGCCTCACCAAGGCCCTGTACAACTGCAGTAAGACATCCCTGCTCCTATACTCAAATCCTCTCGCTATGAAGGCCAACATGCCATTTGCCTTCTTCACCGACTGCTGTACCTGCATGCCAACTTTCAATGACTGATGTACCATGACACCAGGTCTCGTTGCACATTACTTTTCCTAATCTGTCAACATTCAGATAATATTATGCTGTGTGTAACGTTGGAATCACCTTGTGACCCTACCACCCACTTCTCCTTTAATAACCTCATTTATGTTTAGTAGCTCAGCCAGCAACGCGGCCCCATGCAACACCACTGAGTCCAGAAGCTGGGGGCGCGGGGCCGGAGTCAGCGGACGATGGTACATCTGGTGCTGAGGAGCCCCGATTCTCGCCCATGGATCTGTTGGGTGCTTTCTCCATGGATAGAGTGCAGACTTCGAAGAGCCTGCATCGCCAAGCTTCATAATGCAGTCAACACCCATGAAATCTAGTGCTCCTGCGGCCATTCCCTCCTCCACCATGGAGGTACCGGGCCCAAGCACCTTGCCGCAGGGCACCTGAGGTGTCTGCAGGACAGCGCCGACCACGTGGAGGGTGGTTCGAGGCAGCAGGTCTGCTCCATGAGCAACAGATCTGAGTGGCGACATGATCACTCCTCCTGGACAAGTGTTTGACATAGGTCAGCAGATCCTACAGACAATGGGGGGCATATCTCAACAGATGGCCAGCATGTCCGCCACCATGTGCAAGTACGTGCCGCGGATGGCGGAGACCCTGGAGGTGATAGCCAGGAACACTGGTGCCAGAGGACTCCCAGTGGTCTGGGAGCGCGGCACTGGACCCCGAGGTTCTGCACCCCCATTGCCAACGACACACGAGAGCCAAGACGAAGATCTTGCTTCTGGCTCGGAGCACGTTCCCACCTTGGGACCATCCTCTCCCGTATCCGACCAAGCAACGGTTCTGCCGTCATCCTCCCAATGAAGCAGCGCCTGAGGAGCTCCTCAGCCAGGCGGCTTGGAGTCAGGAGGGGAAGGGGTAAAGGTGGGGAGAAGGGGGGATGGGGACGGAAAGTGAGGTGCATGGCTGCAGGTGTTGTCTTGCTCACAGTATGTTTATGTTGTTGCTGCTATTTTTTTGGGAGGTTAGGGGTCACCTTGTTTTTTTTGCATTTGTGTTCGATGTTTATGAAGTGTGGTTGGAAATGTGAAATATTTCATGAATGATATAAATGTTATCAATTTGTTTGGGGGGTGGGTGGGGTGTTTTTTTACAGTTATAATTATGATTTCAGACAAATGTTCTCATTAAATGTTTTTTATTTAACATAACCTTGTGCATTGTCTCAGATAGCTGCACCGTTACACACTGGCGATTCCTTAACATGAAAGGGGATAATTAAACTTAACTTGAATCAACTTAAACTTTAACTGTCACCAAGGTAATGCACACCATTGATACACGAGCTGCAGACACAGCAGTGTTGCCACTTTGTAAATACCACCGTTATTTCAAGCAAAGCGCTCATTTATGAGCAGCTAACGTAAGAGTCTTGCAGCTATGTAGGCACACAGGCCCTTTCCTGCGGTCTAGCGGAGGGCGGGGGCATGGTTTCATCGTCAGCCTGATTATCTGGGCCGAGGTCAGTGTCCACCTCCTCATCCTCGCTCTCCTGAAGTGGACCGGCAGTCCCTTCTGGCAATTCTTGTCCCCTCCTGATAGCCAAGTTGTGCAGCATGGAGCACACCACCACGAATTGAGCAACCTGCCCAGGATGGTATTGTAGCTCGCCTCCTGAGTGTTCCAGGCATCTAAAACGCTGCTTAAGAACTCCAATGGTTTTCTTGACGATATTGCGTTTGGCTCTGTGGCTCTCATTGTATCGCTTCTCGGCTTCTGTCTGGGTGTTATGCCACATCCTTTATCACCAAGCATCCAGCATTGGCCTTGTGGCTGATTGGTAAACATGTTAGATACAGCTCTCTCACGCAGGATGTGAGTATCATGGATGCTGCCCGGAAATTTTGCATTTACTGCCATAATAATTTGCTGGTGGTCGACAATGAGTTGCACATTCAGGGACTGGAATCCATTTTGGTTCCAAAGAAACTCTGCATCCTGAAAAGGTGCCCGCATGGCGATGTGCGAACAGTCTATTGCTCACTGCACCTTGGAGAAGTTACCAATTCAGTAGAATTCTAGAGCCTCCTCTGTTAAGTCTTGAATAAAGAGTCAGACTAGATACTGCAAGCTCAAAGTAAGGTGTGACTGTAGTCCAAGGGATTGTGGGATCCCTTGGGATTCCAGGGGATAAGCCCTCTGGTGGTTAGACATGGTATTTACAGGTTTACACACATAAAACACTCCCCGTCAAAGTCAATAGTGTAACTACATACAATGTGAGTCGATTTGGGGCCTTCCTTTCCCTGGTTGATCGTCTTGGTGCAAATGCTGGTTTTGGTGAGTTGTTTGTGGGGCCTTCACTGGGCTGCTGCGCAGCTGGCCTTGCTGCGCAGCTGGTCTTGCTGGGCTGCTGGGAGTGGTGAGTCCTGCTGGGCTGCTGCTGGTGATGGGTTCTGCTTCGTGGTCAACCGCTAGGTCGGTTGCCACTGGTGTGAGAGTTGGAGGGTCGAAAAAGGCGGAGTCTATTGTGGGTTGTTCTGGATAGTCCGTAAATCTGAATTTGGTTTGGTCCAAGTGTATCCTCAGGTGAGTCCATTTGAGAGTTTTACCACAAACACCCTACTCCGTTCTTTGGCCAAAACAGTACCAGGAAGCCTCTTGGGACCTTGTCCATAGTTCAACAAAAATACAGGATCATTTATCTCAATTTCATGTGACACATTTGCGCGATCAAGATATGTATTCTGTTGAAGCCGCCTGCTCTCTACCTGATCGTGTAGTTCAGGGTGTACTAACGAAAGCCTTGTCTTAAGTGCCCTTTTCATGAGCAGTTCAGCGGGAGGGACCCCAGTGAGCGAGTGGGGTCTTGTGTGGTAACTAAGCAGGACTCTGGATAAGCGAGTCTGCGGTGAGCCTTCAGTTACCCTTTTCAAGCTCTGCTTGATTGTTTGAACTGCTCGTTCTGCCTGACCATTGGACGCTGGTTTAAACGGGGCAGATGTGACATGTTTAATCCCATTGCGGGTCATGAACTCCTTGAACTCAGCACTGGTAAAGCACGGCCCATTGTCCCTTACAAGGACATCAGGCAGGCCATGAGTGACAAACATGGCCCGTAGGCTTTCAATGGTGGCAGCGGATGTGCTTCCCAGCATTATCACACATTCAATCCATTTGGAGTACGCATCTACAACACTAGGAACATTATTCCCAAGAATGGGCCTGCATAGTCGACATGAACCCTGGACCACGGTTTGGAGGGCCAGGACCATAAACTCAGTGCATTGCTTAACTGTGAATGTGTGTTACATTTGTGCACGCAGGACTCTAAGTCTGCATCGATACCGGGCCACCACATGTGGGATCTGGCTATCGCTTTCATCATTACGATGCTGTGGAGATCACTGATGAAAGTGTCCCTGCCCTTTTTTGGCACCACTACCCGATTGCCCCATAGGAGGCAGTCTGCCTGTATAGACATTTCATCTTTGCGCTGCTGGCACGGCTTTGTTTCTTCCTGCATCTCTAATGGGACACTAGACCAACTCCCGTGGAGCACACAGTTTTTTTTACTAAGGACAGTAAGGGGTCCTGGCTCGTCCAGGTTCTAATCTGTCGGGCGTTAACAGATGATTTGCTCACTCTCGAATGCTTCCATTACCATAACTAAATCTGCGGGCTGTGCCATCTCCACCGCTGTGGTGGGCAATGGCAGCCTACTGAGAGCATCGGCACAGTTTTCTGTGCCTGGCCTGTGGCGGATGGCGTAGTTGTATGCGGACGTGAGCGCCCATCTCTGGATGCAGGCCGATGCATTCGTATTTATCCCCTTGCTTTCAGAAAAGAGGGATATAAGCGGCTTATCGTCAGTTTCCAATTCAAATTTGAGCCCAAACAGATATTGATGCATTTTCTTTACCCCGTAAACACACACTTAACGCTTCTTTTTTGATCATACTGTAGGCCCTCTCGCCTTCGACAGACTTCTGGATGCAAAACCAACTGGTTACAATTTCCCAAATTCATTAGCTTGTTGCAATACACACCTGACCCCGTATGACGACGCATCACATGCTAGTACCAAACACTTACATGGATCGTACAACACAAGCAATTTGTTTGAACATAACAGATTCCTGGCTTTCTCAAAGGCATTTCCTTGGCTTTTACCCCATACCCATTCTTCTCCTTTACACAGTAAAGGGTGCATGGGTTCTAACAATGTGCTAAGAGCCGGTAAGAAGTTACCAAAATAGTTCCGGAGTCGGAAAAACGACCTGTGGTCTCGGTGTGTTCTTGATTGCCTCCGTCTTCGAATCGGTGGGCCTGATGCCGTTCGCCACGATTCTTCTCCTCAGGAACTCCACTTCAGGCACCAGGAAAACGCACTTCGAGCATTTTAGCCTGAGCCCCACACGATTAAGCCGACTAGGAACCTCCTCCAGGTTTTGCAGGTGCTCGACGGTGTCCCGACCTGTAACCAAGATGTCGTCCTGGAAGACCACGGTGCGCGGGACTGACTTCAGCAAGCTTTCCATGTTCCTCTGGAATATCGCTGCGGCCGATTGAATCCCAAACGGGCATCTGTTGTAAATGAAGAGACCTTTGTGCATGTTGATGCAGGTGAGGCCTTTCGATGATTCCTCCAGCTCCTGCGTCATATAGGCCGAGGTCAAGTCCAGCTTCGTGAACGTTTTCACTCCTGCCAGCATCGCAAATAGGTCGTCTGCCTTTGGTAGCGGGTACTGATCCTGCACTGAGAAATGATTGATAGAATCTGTGGTGATTACAAAGTAACTGACGGTGCCGTCTCCCTTGAGGACTGGAACAATCGGACTGGCCCACTTATTGAATTAGATCGGCGAAATGATGCCCTCTCGTTGCAGCTTATCCAGTTCGATCCCCACCCTCTCTCTCATGATGTAAGGCACCGCTCTCGCCTTGTGATGGATGGGACGCGCCCGCGGAATCAAATGGATCTGCACTTTTGCTCCTTGGAACTTCCTGATGCCTGGTTCGAACAGCGAGGGGAACTTGCTTAGGACCTGGGCACATGAGGTGTCGTCGACGGACGAAAGCGCTCGGACGTCGTTCCAGTTCCAGCGTATCATTCCCAGGCAGCTCCTGCCGAACAACGTGGGGCCATCACCCGGTACCACCCAGAGTGGTAACTCGTGCACCGCTCCATCCTAGGAGACCTTTACGGTAGCACTGCCATTTACGGAAATCAGTTCCTTTGTGTACATTTGCAGTTTCGTACGAATGGGAGTCAGGACTGGCCTTGAGACCTTGCTGCACCACAATTTATCGAAAGTCTTTTTGCTCATTATGGACTGGCTTGCGCCCGTGTCCAGCTCCATGGACACCAGGAGTCCATTTAATTCAACCTTCAGCATTATCGGGGGACACTTTGTGGTAAATGTATGCACCCCATATACCTCTGCCTCCTTGGTCTGAGGCTCTGGTTCGTCGTGATCCACCCTGGATCTGTCCTCCTCTGCAACATGGTGGTTTGCAGGATTAGTAGCTCGCATGCACATACGTTGGAGGTGTCCCATTGTTCCACAGCCCTTGCAAACGTATCCTTTGAAACGTTATGAATGGAAACGATGATCACCCCCGCAGCGCCAACAAGGTGTTAATGGCCTTGTATTCACCACCCTTGGTGGTGGACTCCGAGTCATCTGCGGACATGCAGCTACAGCAGTGCAAGTCCTGCCCTGTACATTTCGATTCAAAAACATTACTTTGTTCACAGTACTTGCAGCAGCACTCGTGTGCTGAGAAATTTGTTTGGTATTGTCACTGGTGGCGATCAACGCCTGGGCTATCGCTATGGCTTTACCCAAGGTTGGGGTCTCTACAGTCAAAAGTTTGCGAAGTATTACTTCATGGCCAATGCCAAGTACAAAGAAGTCCCTGAGCAGATGCTCCAAGTGTCGTTCAAACTCGCAATGTGCTGCAAGACGTCTTAGCTCGATGATGTAGCTCGCCACTTCCTGGCCTTCAGACCTCTTGTACGTGTAGAACCGATACCTCGCCATCAGAATGCTTTCCTTCGGGTTTAGATGCTCCTGGACCAGTGCGTACAACTCATCGTACGACTTGTCTGAGTGTTTCACTGGAGCGAGCATATTTTTCATGAGGCCATACGTTGGTGCCCTGCAAACAGTGAGGAGGATCGCCCTGTGTTTGGCAGTGTTCGCTTCTCCTTCAGCTCGTTGGCCACGAAGTATTGGTCTAGTTGCTCCACGAAGGTTTCCCAATCATCTCCCTCCAAAAATGTCCCCAGGATGCCCACGGTTCTCCGCATTGTTGCGGTGGATTCATCATTTCTATCTCGTCACCAGTTGTTAAGTCTTGAATAAAGAGTCAGACTAGATACTGCAAGCTCAAAGTAAGGTGTGACCATAGTCCTTTATTACAGATCTCAGAGTGTCTCTCAAGCCTGTGAGGCCTCCTTATATACAGGTGCTCCCAAGGGATTGTGGGATCCCTTGGGACTCCAGGGGATACGCCATCTGGTGGTTAGACATGGTATTTACAGGTTTATATACATAACACTCTCAGTCTGAGCCTCCCTGGTGATAGGGAAGATGATAAAGTCCATCCTGCATGCGTAAAGAGCTTCAGTGACCTGTCGAATGCAGCAATGTGTGGCATGCTGAGATATAGTGCAAATGTCGCCAGCTGAGGCCTGAAAGGAACCCGATGCTTAGAAGGAAAGTACTGCAGTGACCTTGACCTCGATGGACAGTGCGGTCCTGATGTTGCTGGCAGGCTGCAGATCTCCTCTGATGAGCTGGTAACCTCTTTGCGGAAGCGCAGTCTCCTAAGGCACGTGTTATCAGACAAGTTCAGGTAAGATCACTTCTCCCTGTAAGTGTGTGGGGTGTAAGGTCTCGTCCTCCTCAACAGTCTGGCATGTCTTAAATTGAGCACACAATGCAGTTGAATATACCTTCTGCCATCTCTAGTCTGCAGCATGTGCATAGTCATCAAGACAGAGAGGCTGAGAAATGACACGTCCCATTACAATAAGTATCAGTATTATACCTATTGTTCAGAAACAATAATTTTTCCCACTCAAACACCTAAACTAAATTCCAATCATCCACAGTATGATAAGATGCTTGTTCAGATGTTCAAATCACCTTAAAAGAACTCCAAAGTCCATCAAAACTTCCCAGAGGTTGAAGCAGCCTTTTAAATGAAGCGACCTGCAATTTACAAAATGGCATCCATACTGCTGTGATTAGTTCCGGTGAGAGCAACTTTTTCACAGTAGTTTTTTCGGCGATAAATATTTTCGATGATAGGTGTGCAAAGTGCCAAAAGTCGTGCCGATATTTTGGCCGTTAGTTTCGCCCATTCTGATCTTTACACCAAAAAATAGTGGGCAGGCGGTATTATTATTTCTCGGCGTTAAGTACATGCTGGGCGATAAGTGAGTGATAAGTGGACGTTATTTTCCATTTTGTGCCTAAATGGGCGCTATCTGGGCATTATACCTCATCTCAGTGTTCAAATGGACGTTAAGTGGGTGGTATCGATGCAAAAAAGTGGAAAGTCTAGCCCTTAGTCTTGGAATTGCTCTTCCTATAGCAATTTCCAAAGCAGTTTGATTTGATTTGTTTAAATGTGAAAACTAATTTTTCTCCAGTTATATTCAGTAATTTTTAGTCATTTGAAAAGTTATCTGAAGAAAGAACAAAGAGAAATAGCATGTAATTTACTGGGTTTTTGTAATCTAAAAATGCTGTTTCCCTGATGGGAATGTTTTATTTAAAGTTAATAATGATGGTGTAGCAAGAGATCCAGCAGTTTTAAGAAGTTATCTGCAGACAATGGCAGATATAATTGCACCAAGCGAGAATGTTTGATCTATGTTTTCTATCTTAAATATTCTACTCAACAGTGAAGTTCCTCCAAGGAATGAGATAGAATGGTAATTACAATGCAGATGGAAACAGGAAAATTATACTACCAAATTGATAGCTTTTTCTTGGAGACATTTGTGTCCTTGCCTGTGAATCTTTTAAGAAAACTGCATTGATAGCCTGGCCAGTACCTAAAACATCGGGACCATTCAGTGGGAGATGAGCAAAGATCTCCAGAAAGCTACAATCTTTTGATAAGATAACTTGAAAGCCCGAGAGTGGCTTGTATCGGATAGTATAAGTGTGCAAATGTGATTTGTTGCATATGAAACAATTATCATTCGGAAATGCATGGTGAATTTGCACTGAAGAACGGGTGGCCCTTCTTAGGTGCCAGGCTGCTGGCCCGGCCGAAACCCTCCCTGGTGGCCCAGTAGACCTAACTAAAATATCTGCAGCGTTTGCAGCAGCTCTCCCCTTTAACTGAAGGGGAGAGACGTTATGACGTGCCAGCACAATGAATTCATCAGCGCAGCGCTGGATGACTGACAGCTGCGGGCACTGGGTCCCGCTCCCACTTCCGCCCCGCTAGCGATGCTGCTTCCACTTCTGCCCCGCTGGAAAAAAGAACACTTCGAAAAAGGGTAGGTGCGCCCCGTTTCTGGCGGAGGGCAATTTCTACCCCACTAAGGTGAATATGGCTTCCTGCCAAGAACCCTTCTCCCCCTCTTCCAGCAGCTTGTCCTGCATTGTACCGCCTTTGCTTATTCTCCAAGTTATGCTCAGTACCAAGAGGAAGTCTTACTAGCCACCCATGTCTGGAAGCAACTGGTTTGTACACAAACTGTTAAGTCACGAAAAAAGTACATTAACACCAGCCAGACCACTCCCTGTAGATTACTGAACCTTTTAACAAGTATGGAAAGGCACTCAAAATATGTAGAATTGCAGCAACAGCCAGAAGAAATAATCCAGCAACTAACCTGTAAGTAGCTGATGTTCCCTTTAAATAGCATTGGTGGGGGGTCATTCATGCTGTTGAACGCGTGTTCCGCTGTGGTAGGTTAAGAGGTGTAGGCTGTAGCTCCAAAATGGCAGCGCTGGCATCAAATCAGCGTTGGTGCATGATGACTGCTGTGCCAAATTAAGCAGACTGGGAGCTATACTAACTTCTCTGGCTAGAAAGCACAACAGCAAGGCTTTCTGGAAAGCTCAGGTCTTTGATGTGGGTGTGTCAGATACTGCTGGCCATCCACTGCAGCCCACTGGATTCAGCTGTAGGGAGCAAAGAGAGTGAGGCAAACACTGCAGAAATTTTTCTCTCTGAAATCAATCCCACGAGCAAGTGCTATTCATCTCATATCTCCTTCCTTCTCATCATTACCTTCAATGACTTCATTCCAACAGCTCTGCGGTGATGGGCGACCAGCAAAGCAGCAGGTGATGTTACACTGGAAGCTGTAGTTGCAGATCTGCTCAAAGGCGGCTCAGAGCATAAGGTCGTTCTTCACTGAATGAAGTGGCAGTGGAGTTCGGCAACCCCCGGTACACAGCTTTTACTAGGACATCACTGCTCACCTCCATGGCATGAGGAAAGGGCTAGAAAAGGTGCTCTAAAAACTGCCTGCTTCTCAACATGTTCCTTGGTCAGCAAGCCACAGCTGATGGGAAACCCATTTGTATGGTCGAAAACATCTGACATCAAGAACGAAATCTCTCCCTCTCAGCATTGATGCTTGTTCAACCACTCAAAGAAGGTGATTCCACTGATAGACCTGAAAGCAGAACTGCACTGATTGCCAGAGATCTAAACAAATATAAAATAGGCATTGCAGCACTAGGTGATACTTGCCTTGCTGACGTTGGTCCCAATTTAGGAAACTGGACCTGATTTTATTTTCTTCTGGAGTGGCCAGCCCAAAGAGGATTATTGTGAGGTTGGTGTTGGTTTTGCTAACAAGTCCAGTATCGCAGTCAAACTTGAGAACTTTCCCAAAAGGTATCTGTGACCACCTGATGACAATAAGATTGGCACTTACTGGGAAATGTCATACCACCAAATTCTGCACTCATGCACCAACCTTGCTCAACCCAGACAAAATCAAAAACAAGTTCTATGAAGATCTAGATTGCTGTAACTCTCAGGTACCGAAGAATTGCAAACTCATCATCCTGAACAACTTCAATGCTTGTGCCGGGTCATATGATGAATCTTGGTGCAGCCTCATTGGCAAACATGACATTGGAAATTACAATAGCAAAAGCCTCCTGCTCCTAAGGAAATCTGCCGAACGCAGTAGTATCATCTACCAGTTGCCAAATAAGAACAAGACATCTTGGGTACGCCTTCGTTCCAAACATTGGCATTTGATTGATTACATCTTGATCAGGAAAATTAACATAAAAAATGTCAAGATCACCAAAGCAATGAGAGGTCTGTTGGACAGACCATCGTCTCATTCGTACAAAACTCAATATTCACATTTAACCTCCTCGAAGGCCCCAGGATAGAAAAAGCACCCAAGAAGTTAAATCTGAGCACATTCAATCAAGTCTGTTTGCTCAAGCCAAAAACTCTAGTTATTCAAAACCATTTGATCACTGTAAATACAGCTTCTGGTGACACTGAAGCTGACTGGAACTGTTTTAGAGACGCAGTCCATAATGCAGCTTTGGAAGTCTTGGGCCAAACTGTTCGTAACCATCAGGCCTGGTTGATGAAAATGATGACATAAAAAGCTGAGCTGAAAAACACAAAACATGCACTTATCACGGATAAAGGGCAAATCATCAACCGAGAAGAATTAAGCTTATGACATTTATAAACAAGTCCAAATCAAACAAAGGAGTACGTGTGACACCTGGTGGAGCAAAAGACAGATGAATTGGAGTCCTATACTGACCAGAATGACATGAAGAACTTCCATAATATGTTTAAGACAGTATATGGCCCACCTTCTCATTGCTCAACCCCTATTTTATGAGCATTGATTAAACCACTCTTCACACAGACAAAAAAATCAGATCCTGGAAACAAGGGCTGATCTTTGCCAAAACCTTCTAAATAAGGAATTAATTATCAGTGATGTGGCTATCAACCAGCTGCCATCAATGATAACCTTGCAAAAGAACATACTATCTCAGAGACTGCATAGGTTATCTGGCTGTTCTCAAATGAGAAAGCAGCTGAGATATTCAAAGCTAGTGGCGATTGCTTAATCAAATGCCTCAACAAACTACTTCAATCTATTTGGCGCTCAGAAAAGATCCCCGAGTAGTTCAAAGATGCTTCAATTTCCCACATCTACAAGGGAAAGGCAAATTGTTTTATCTGTGAAAATCACCGTGGAAACTCTGTACATCATTGCTGGAAAGATCCTTGCAAGAGTGATGCTTATACACATTGCTAAAAAAATTATACCAGTCAACATAGGTTCAGAAAGGGAAGAGGCACAACTGATACGATCTTCACAGCCATAAAAATTGCACCAAGAAAAATATAGAGAGCAGAAGTAGACCTCTACTGTGCCTTTATTGACGTGACATAAGCATTCAACACTGTCAGTAGAGAAGGTTTCTGGAATATCTTCTCCAAGTTTGGGTATCCAGACAAATTCATTTAAATAGTCAATAGAGTAATAGAAGTTGAGGACAATTCCATTCCCTTCCCTGGAATGAATGGTGTCAAGTAAGGACGTGTTCTTGCACCATCATTCTTCAGTGTTTTGTTGCTTTGCTTCCTGTGGCTTTCAATAATCGCAAAATCTGAGTCAAGATCAGACTTAGAACTGAAGAGCAGTTCTTTAACCTTAGAAGACAACAAGCTAAAACAAAGATGCTGGAAGAACTTGTTCATAAACTCTTATTGTTGATGACTGTGTTCTCACGGCCCACTCCCAGGATGATATGCCAACAATCATGAACGAACTTGCAACAGTTTATCTGCAATATGGCATCACTATCAACTTTTTAAAAATGCTGATACTCTTCCAACCAGCACCAGGCAAGGATTACATACTACTTATCATCACGATCAGTCACCATGCACTTCAGGCTGTGGACCAATTCACATACATGGATTAGCATGTAATTAGAAGTCTATATTGATACAGAAGCATCCTGCAGAATCATCAAAGCCACCTTAGCATTTGGCAAATTCCATGAGCACATCTGGGCCAAGAGCAGTATCAGCCTGCAGACCAAGCCCAAAGTATACAAGGTTATAATTCTGATAACTTTGCTTTATGCCTGTGAAACTTGGACAACATATACATGCCACATTTAATCATTTTCACCTAAGGAGCTGACTTACACAGCTATGCTGGTAAGGCCATGTGGTGCGAATCTCTTATGCTGAAGATCTTTTATGGATCATTGACAACTGGGAAACAATTTTGTGATGGACAACAAAAGAGATTATAAAGACTGCTTAAAAGTGACTCTGAAGCAGTGCAAAATAGACATCCATACGTGGGAACAACTTGCTCAAGATAAAAAAGCATGGGGAAAAAACATTTGTGAAGGCACCTCCTACTATGAGGCCTGTCACTTTGCTGATGCTGAATGTAAATGCCAGCTGAGGCAGTCTCACCTGAAAAATCAAGATCCTAAATCTGATGTATCGGGGATCCATTGTTCACTCAGTGGACGCTTATTCCTGGCAAAAATCAGTCTCATCAATCATCAATTAACTCACTACACAAAATATTGAAGGACGAACAAAAGAGATGGAAGTGGAGAGGCAGAGGGGTCCAAAGAGCACTTTGCTGTGACATCAGAAAGAATGTCCTCTTTCTATTGTTAAAAATGGACTCTCAAGTTTTGGAACACAGCAAAATAGAGGCTGCATGACATTTTGGGGAATAGCGCTTGAACTAACAGCGACCAGCTGAATAAGAATTAACAAACCCAAATTGAAATTTCAGAGCGTAACCACTGCCAATCTTTGGCTCCCTTTCTCCCACCCAACCCCCCTCAGAGCCAGTTTCTTTCTTTCTTTTTTTCCCCTGGTCTCTAATGGCAGTTGGTCATTATCCCGTCATTCACCCCCTCTCTCGACTAATGTTTTTCTATCTCCTGGCATTACCATTTGAATTTGGGCCATCATCCCTTTTGTCTCTCTAATCTCTCCTGTCTTCCAATCCATCACAGACCTTCCCTTTTGTTCTTTCTTCCCCTCCCCTTTCAGTGCTTGTTAAGAATGTGTTCTTTCCGAACACTCTCCAGTACTGACGAAGGGTCATCGACCCGAAAAGTTAACTCTGCTTCCTCTCCACCAGTGCTGCCTCACCTGCTGAGATTTCCAGCATTTTCTGTTTTTATTCCAGCACCAGCAGTATTTTGCGTTTGTATTCTGAAATGTGTCATTGTGTGCCAGCCACCTTACTCCTCCACACCTTCAGTGGAAGTGGATGTGTGGAGCCCACATATGCTGCTCCATAAACATTGCTTCTATTCAGTGTTTGAATGCTAAATCTGAAAGGTGTGTGTTTTAGCACCTCCAGGCAAGTTCAAATTATGGTAATCACAATTAGGCCCAGAATTGCATGCTAAAATCAGACTTTTAAACAGGCGTGTCTTATTAGCACAGCACCCATTTAGTGCCTGTTTTCACCCTTTCACCAAAATAACACCCATGAAGTGTATTTGTGACTCACACTGGAGGCATCTTAGTGCCTTGGAGTGTTATTGTGGGCAGCGAATAAATCTCCAGTGGTGTTACTCAGTAAATGTATTTAAAAATGAATCACAACCGATACAAGGTACAAATATTACATGCCTTACGGGAGGCTGATCTGCTATGTCAGTTTTGTGACAGGCAGCAAATTCAAATGCTATCCAATTGTTTTTTCCCTTTATTTCTAACAATGAATTTGGAGTTCTTGCTGAACCTGTCATTTATATAGCGTTGCACTAGAATTACCCTGTTGAGTCTGTAATGAACACCTTGAACACAAAATTATTTGTCATGATTTGGGCCTGGCTGACGAATTGAATGCAACTATGGGAGCCTGTGGTGACATGTACAGGAAGTCACAATGGTCACATTGACTCATTAGGAGAAAGATTGCAGATCGCCCTGCAGGAGGAATTGCAGTAGTTATTTTTCTATGCTCTAGAAAACCACTATTACTCGTGGACATGCTCTACAATGGGAGGACATAAGGATCTCTCTGGATGGATCTGTAATTATCTTGCAATCTTGTAAATGGATACTGGTGGCTCTATCAATAGCAATGTTATGCAGAATTCAGAAAACCCTGAGGGTTAAGCATGAGGCAATTGCCAAAGCATTATAGGCACCTGAGTCACTGCTTCAGCATTCCTAAAGTCAAAGACCGGCACTCCAATCTGGGCATGGGCCTTATGGTACTGCATAAAATCATAGATGCACTTCAACTTTGAGGTGACTGAAGATCGTCAGCTATATTTCAACCCTAGCTCATCATCTCTAGCAATCAGCTGTCAAATCCTCCTCCCATGAGGTGAACTTAATATCATTGGTTTGGTGTATAAATGAACAAACTCCTGGGACAATATGCATTAACCTATACCATACAATGTAGAAGGTACCTGTAACATGGCTTTGTGTACCTAAGTCACTCGCCCCACTCCTCTTCACTATTGTGACTGCCACAGGAAATGGCACAGGTCTTGTAATCACCTCCTTGGATAGCCTCAGCCTTTTTCTATACTGGTAATCTATTGAAAACAGATAGCCGATTCTTGGCCTGTACACATGGTGGTTGATTCAAGTGGTTTGTAGGAAGCCTTCATTCTTCCTTCTGTCTCAGCAGCAATACATTGCAATACATATTGCAGCAGATACAATAACTAGAAATTATGTTTGGAACACCAAGCACTGTTAGAGAATTTATTGCACCAATGTAAATTAGAACCAATTAGCCATTAATGAGCCCTTAGTTGGTACTATTAATCAGTAGACATTAAAATAATACCAGAATATGAGTGCTAATAAGTTCTCTTTTCATAGAGTGGAACTTCCAGTTCAGGCTGCCAATACTTTTTTTTTCAGTTTTCTGACCCTTTTACCACCGAATATCAGAGTTAGCAGCTGAAAACATACCCCATTGTTTTTTCTGCATGTCATAAACAACAATAACATATATTTATTCTCAAATATAAGATTGCATTACTATGTTTCAATGTGTTACATTCATACCTTATGTCCTTTATGTGCCTGGACCAGCCAAAAACAATTTGACACTTCATTTGGATTCCTGGAACCTTCGTATATAAATTTATCTATAGTTTTGGTTGGTGAAGCGATCAACATTTCCCCACATTTAACTATAAAATGAAAGAAATAAGCAACATGCTGAAATACATGTGAATTTTTCAATTTTATATATATCTATATATATATATATATAAATAAATTGAGAACAGCACGCCAATTATTATAGCAAGGTATTACCGAATCTATACTTAGCACTGAATCCCTGAGTGTGTTTGTGTCGGCCTGAGAAAAATGCAATTAATAATTTATGTTCGGAAGAGATCACTGCTGGAGCCAGTTTGCCACAAGATGGTCCTTTAAGGATTGGTGAGTGAGAATTGGAACCATCATAAATTTTTAGATGATCTCGATAACAACCTATAAATGGCTGGATATGAAAGAAATCGAATTCCAAGATGATCTGTAATAAGGAATAAGATTTCATATTTAAATCCTGAATTTTATCTAGGAAATCATAATATAGAAGAATAATTAGTACACTATTACAAAAAGATTTGTACAGTATGAAATAAGGGCAACATCTCTAAAAAGTGGAAGTGTGTGAGTTACTTTATCACCAGAATGTGTTCTGATAATTGATCAGCTGAAGTTTAAATTTAGATGCTTTGAAGACAATTCTTATCCAAAATTCAGACTTTCTCGATTAGTTCTCAAATCTGAAGCTAAAATTTGGATCAACAGAAATCCAAACTACTCCTCATATTGTAACTTTGTGATCTGGGACAGAAAGCAAATTGAGGCTTGATGCTTCCCACTGGGGGTTATAACTGAAGCATAAAAAAGTGTGTGATACTGTAAGAGACCTCCAAGTAACTGTCTTAAGAGTAATGAACCTGGCAAAAAGTATGAATTTATTAAGATGGCAAGATTTTGTTTTCAAAAATAATTTGAAGAATTTATATCTGATAATCCGTATCACATCTGAATTTGAGATCAAAGCCAAATTCTGGAACTCAATTGTACTGTCAATACACATCAGATAACAGATATCAATGATTATAATAGATTGTAACTGAATTAGGGCCTTATGATGATTTGATTTTCTGCAGGATCAAATATTGGTCCTCAGTTCAATTACTGCCTATATCATAGAATGACACAGCACAGGAGGAGGCCATTCAGTTTGTGCTGGCTCTTTGGTCGAGCTATTCAGTTAGTTCCTCTCCCTTTCTCTTTCCCCACAGCCTTTTTCCCTTCAAGTCTGCCATGAATTTTAACTCTTTGTTTATGTATTGCTTGTTCTGAGTTGCCGAACAAGTTTTGTTTGACAACATGCATGCCTATATTTGTTGTTTATAGTGTGGCAGTGACAAGCAATCGAGAAATCCATTGAGAGTTTTGATAAATGGATGTGGTGGCAGATTATCAAATGCTTCTTGTGTAAATTGTTCCCTTGAACCAAAATTTGTAATCTTGGTCAGGCAAGGTTGGGTTCTTGCTGTGGGCTACTCCATTCACATACTTCAGGTACAGCTGACAAAATCAGCTGACCTGACTACCAGGGAAGCTATCATAGACATAGACCGACATCCGTTGCCCCATGTCTCTTGTTGATCCAAAGGATATTGGGTAGGTGGGGGGGGAGAGGGCGAAGCTGATGGGAGAGGGGAAACGGAGAAGTAATTTCCTTTGTTCAATAAAAATGAAATAATGGCACACATTAATGTAAAATATGAGCCCTCTGTTAAGATTGTGCATACTGCTGTTTTTCACTTGGGAAAAATTCGTTAATCTCAAATTTACCTCTGTGCAGCAGCCAGTCACATGTGCCATAATCAACATTTAATGTTTTAAAGCAGCTTACCAGTGACTGAAATGATGGTGACAGATCATATCAGAGAAGCTTACAGCACAGGGGAAGCTATTCAGCCCATTGCAACTCTTTGAAGGAGCTATCCAATTATTCCCACTCCCCTGCTCTTTCTCCATAGCCCAGCACATTTTTCCTTTTCAAGTATATACAATTCCCCTTTGAAAGTTACTATTGAATTTGATTCCACCACCCTTTCAGGCAATGCATTCCAGATCATAACTCGCTGCGTAAAAAAAAATTCTCTATCTCTCCTCTGGTTCTTTTGACAATGATCCTAAATCTGTATATCCTTTGGTTCGTCTACAAATTGTCTTAAATCTGTATATCCTCTGGTTCGTCTATCAATTGTCTTAAATCTGTATATCCTCTGGTTCGTCTACCAATTGTCTTAAATCTGTATCCTCTGGTTTACGATCCACCCACCAGTGAAAATAGTTTCTCTTTATTTACCCTTTTTGATCATTTTATTAAATCTCCCCTTAACCTTCTCTGCTCTAAGGAGAACAATTCCAGTTTTTCAGGTTTCTCCTTACAACTGAAGTCCCTCATGCCTGGTATAATTTTGGTAAACCTCCCCTGCACTCTCTCCAAGGCCGTGACATCCTTTCTAAGGTTTGGTGCCAAAAATTGGACACGATACTCTTGCTAAGGCCTTACCATTATTTTATAAAGTTTTAGCTTTAACTTCCTTGCTTTAGTCCAAGGATCCTATATACTTTTTAACAGTGTATCAACTTGTCCTGCTACCTTCAAAGGTTTGTGTATATAACTCCCCAGATCTGTGTGTGCGCCCCCGTAAAATTGTACCATTTGGTTTATATTACCTCGCCTCATTCTTTCTTCCAAAATGCGGCACTTTACACTTCTCGGCATTAAATTCATCTGCCATGTGTTATTTCACCAGTTTGTCTATGTCCTTCTGAAGTCTTCTCTGCGCCTCATTGTTTATTACATTTTGTAATTTTGTGTCAGCTGCAAACTATGAAATTCAGCTACCTATACCCAAGTCCAGGTTATGAATATACATCATAAAAGAGCAGTGATCCTAATACCGACCCTGAGGGACAACAATTGTATACTTACCTCCATTTTGAAAAGAAAGCATTCATTGCTACTCTCTAATTTCTGATCTCAGTTTTTCAGATCCAACTTGCTTTTAACAAATCTCTGTTGGCTGTCATTAACCCACATTTTTGAAAGTGAAAATTAATTTTGTCCCGGATTATGGTCTTTGGAAGTTTCCCATTACTCTCCTCTTTGGCTATAAATCATTTTGTCTATTAACAACAACTTGTAATTATATAGCGCCTTTAATGTAGTTAAATGTCCTAAGCCAAAACAAAATAAATTTGACACCCAGCCACGCAAGAAGAAATTACGGCAGATGACCAAAAGCTTGGTCAAAGAGGTAGGTTTTAAGGAATGTCTTAAAGGAGGAAAGAGAGATAGAGAGGCGCAGAGGTTTAGGGAGGGAGTTCCAGAGCTTGGGACCTAGACAGCTGAAGGCACGGACACCAATGGTTGAGCAGTTATAATCAGGGATGCTCAAAAGGAAAGAATTTGAGGAGTGGCGACATCTCGGAGGAGTTGTGAGGACATTACAGAGATAGGGAGGGACGAGTCCATGGAGAGATTTGTAAACAAGGATGAGTATTTTGAAATCGAGACATTGTTTAACCAGGAGCCAATGTAGATTGATGAGAACAGGAGTGATGGGTGAGTGGGACTTGAAACATAGAAAATAGGTGCAGGAGTAGGCCATTTGGCCCTTCGAACCTGCACCACCATTCAATATGATCATGGCTGACCATGCAACTTCAGTACCCCATTCCTGCTTTCTCTCCATTCCCCTTGATCCCTTTAGCCATAAGGGCCACATCTAACTCCCTTTTGAATATATCTAATGAACTGAACTGGCCTCAACAACTTTCTGTGGTAGAGAATTCCACAGGTTCACAATTCTGAGTGAAGAAGTTTCTCCTCATCTCGGTCCTAAATGGCTTACTGCTTATCCTTAGACTGTGACCCTTGGTTCTGGAAGATAGCACATGGGCTGCTGAGTTTTGGATGACCTCAAGTTTACGTAGGGTAGAATGTGGAAGTGTATTGCAGTAGTCAAGTCTAGAGGTAACAAAGGCATGCATGAGGGTTTCAACAGATGAGCTGAGGCAGGGGCAGAGACTGGCAATGTTATGGAGGTGGAAATAGGAGGTTTTAGTAATGCCATGGATATGTGGCCGAAAGCTTATTTAAGGGTCAAATATGACACCTAGGTTGCGAACAGTCTGGTTCAGCCTCAGACAGATGCTAGGGAGAGGGATGGAGTCGGTGGCTAGCGAACGCAGTTTGTGACGGGGACCAAACACAATGGCTTCGGTCTTCCCAATATTTAATTGGAGAAAATTTCTGCTCATCCAGTAGTGGATGTCGGACAAGCGATCTGACAATTTAGAGACCATGGAGGGGTTGAGTGAAGTGGTAGTGATGTAGAGCTGGGTGTCATCAGCGTACATGTGGAAATTGACACCATGTTTTCGGATGATGTCGCCAAAGGGCAGCAATAGGTGAGAGATAGGAGGTGGCCAAGATTAGATCCTTGGGGGACACCAGAAGTAACATTGCGGGAGTGGGAAGAGAAGCCATTACATGTGATTTTCTCGCTACAATTAGATAGGTAAGAATGGAGCCAGGCGAGTGCAGTCCCAGCTGGACAGTGTGGAGAGGCATTGGAGGAGGATGGAGTGGTCAACCATGTCAAAGGCTGCAGGCAGGTCAAGAAGGACGAGGAGGGATAGTTTACCTTTGTCACAGTTACAAAGGATGATATTTGTGACTTTGATGAGAGCTGTTTCAGTACTGTGCCAGGGGTGGAAACCAGATTGAAGGGATTCAAACATGGAATTCTGGGAAAGATGGGCAAGGATTTGGGAGGCGACATCACATTCAAGGACTTTGGAGAAGAAAGGGAGGTTGGAGATGGGGGCGGTAATTTGCAAGCACAGTAGGGTCAAGGGTTGTTTTTTTGAGGAGATGGGTGATGACGGAAGATTTGAAGGCGAGGGGGACAGTACCTGAGGAGAGGGAACCGTTAACAATATCAGCTAATATGGGAGCCAGAAAAATAAATTGTGTGGTCAGCAGTTTAGTGGGAATAGGGTCAAGGGAGCAGGAAGTGGGACTCTTGGACAAGATGAGCGTGGAGAGATCAAGAGGGGAGATGAAAGAGAAACTGGAGAGAGATGCGAGTTCAGGGCTAGGGCAGGGGGAAACTCAGAGGAAGTTTGGCCCAGTGGACTAGGGGAAGGAAGGGAACTGGCAGAGGCAGCTGATCGGATGGTCTCAATCTTTGAGACACAGAAGTCCATGAGCTCTATTAAAAATAAATTACACCATTATATGAAATCCAACACATGAAATCCTCCTTGGCTGTCAGTGGTGAGACAATGGGAGTGTTTACAGGTGCATGAAATTAACAATATAGTTCATTTGAGATTTTAACTGCTTCTATTCACATCAGGCTGTGAATGAAGGAATATTTTAGGTGAAGGAAGGGGTGTGAAGGGTACTTTGGTATCTCCTGCACATCGTTGTTATGTTTTAGATGATATTCAACATAGTGCAGACAAGATTTTGGAAATGTAAAACATTTATGATTGAGTCTAAAGGGTCAGTCTTGCTCCTTTCAACTTCACTGCCTGATGAGTCATTGAACATCTTCCAGAACTGAGTGGTGGAGGTGACACTGTCTGGCAAGACTACCTCCTTACTCAGATCCTGCAACATTCCTTTCTTTGATCTCCCTCTCTCAGTTCCAAATATCTGCTCCCTTATTAATGAACAATAAAACATCCACATAGAAATCTTAAACCTTGGGGGCCAGGTGCCCTGCTGCTCCACTCTCCAGCATGTTACTTTTTGTCATAATTCAATTTGTTTCTAGATTAGAAGTCTGTAATTTACCCCTTTAAGCTGCTGCATAGCAACATAGGAATAAGAGTAGCCAGTTCCTCCATTCAATTAGATCACGGCCAATCTGTATCTCAACTTTGCTCCATATCCCTTGATACTCTTACTGAACAAAACCTATTGCTCTCAGCCTTAATAATTTGAATTGACCCAGCATCCATAGCCTTTTGGGGAAGATAGTGTGCTGAAGAACGTATCATTTCTTTTGCAGCTTTTTTCAATGAAACCAAGACGGAATGGCTAATGCAAGCATTATGGGTAGGATAAAATGTAGCAACATGAGTAAGTACAGTTATCTTAAAAAAGCAGTGTGCACTTCTGCTCATAACTTTTTGAAGCTCCTAACCTTAAGCTAACACATCTTGAGCAAACCAGACAGCAAGCAGAAGTTTAACATTTTAAATAGCTTACGGAATAGCTTATAGCATATGGAAGTTGTTTGACCACCGTCTAAAAAAGATGATAATTTAGACAACGGAATAGGATCTGATAAGGATGAGGTCCCTGGTTGTGCTAGTTCAGCAATCTGTCAGCTCAAGAACAACAAGGCATCAGGAGCAGATGGAATCCCTTGCTGAGGTACTAAAGTACGGCCGAGAAGCACTATTGGCACGAATGCATGACCTCTTCTCTCTTATCTGGAAGGAGGAGAGCTCAGAGATGCTGTGATCGTGACCATCTTCAAAAAAGGGGACAAGTCCGACTACGGCAACTACAGAGGAATCTCCCTGCTGTCGGCCACTGGGAAAGTCATCTCAAGAATCCTCCTCAATCGTCTTCTCCTTGTGGCTGAAGAGTTCCTCCCAGAGTTACAATGCAGATTCCGTCCACTAAGGGGAACAACGGACATGATCTTCACCGCGCGACAACTACAAGAGAAATGCAGGGAACAGCACCAACCCTTGTACATGGCCTTCTTTGACGTCATAAAGGCCTTTGACACTGTCAACCGTGAGGGACTATGGAGCATCTTCCTCCGTTTCTGCTGCCCCCAAAAGTTTGTCACCATCCTCCACCTGCTCTACGATGACATGCAAGCCATGATCCTGATCAACGGATCCACCACAGACCCACGTCCGGACCGGGGTCAAGCAGGCTTGCGTCATCGCGTCAACGCTCTTCTCGATCTTCCTTGTTGCAATGCTCCATCTCACTCCCAACAAGCTCCCTCACTGGAGTGCAACTAAATTATATAATCAATGGGAACCTATTCAACCTTCATTGCCTCCAGGCTACATTCAAGGTCGTTCCATCCTGTCATCAAACTACAGTACACAGACTACAATTGTGTCAGCGCACATTCAGAGGCCAAACTCCAAGCCATCGTCAATACCTTCACTGAGGCATACGAAATCATGGCCTTACACTAAACATCTGTAAGACAAAGGTCCTCCACAAACCTGACCCCACCACACAGCATTGCCACCATCATCAAAATCCAAGGCGGGGCCTTGGACAATGTGGACCATTTTCCATACCTCTGGCGTCTACTATCAACAAGGGCTGACACCGATGATGAGGTCCCACACCGCCTCCAGTGCGCTAGCATAGCCTTTGGTCATCTGAGGAAGATAGTGTTTGAAGACCTGGACCTCAAGTCTGGCACCAAACTTATGGTCCACAGTAGTGATACCTGCCTTCCTATATGGCTCACAAACGTGGACCATATACAGTAGACACCTCAAAGCGCTGGAGAAGTACCACCAGTGTTGCCTCCACAAGATCCTGCAAATCCACTGGGAGGATAGACGCACCGTCAGTGTTCTCGCTCAGGCCAACATCTCCAGCATCGAAGCACTGACCACACTCTACAAGCTCCATTGGGCAGGCCACATCGTCCGCATGCCCGACACGAGATTCCCAAAAGAAGCGCTCTACTCAGAACTCCTACACAGCAAGCGAGCCCCCGGTGGGCAAAGGAAACGTTTCAAGGACACCCTCAAAGCCTCCTTCATAAAGTGTAACATCCCCATCAGCACCAGGGAATCTCTGGCCCAAGTCCACCCTAAGTGGATGAAGAGCATCCCGGAGGGCGTTGAACACCTAGAGTCTCGTCGCCGAGAGCATGCAGAAACCAAGCGCTGACAGCGGAAGGAGTGTGCAGCAAAATAGACTCCCCACCCACCTCTTCCTTCAACCACTGTCTGTCACACCTGTGACAGAGACTGTAATTCCCATATTGGACTGTACAGTCACCTGAGAACTCACTTTTAGAGTGGAAGCAAGTCTTCCTCGATTTCGAGGTACTGCCAATGATGATATGATGCATATTCAGCAATCTGTTCGATAAATGACCTAGCTTTAATTTGAAGATCATGTCCCTTTGTTCTGGACTCATTCACCAAAGGAAATAGTTTCTCTTTCAAATACATTTTAAACACCTCGATTGGACCGCCCCTCAACCTTCTAAACCCAATGGAATACAAGCCAAGTTTATGCAACCAATCCTTACCAAAAAAAACATCAAACCTGAGGACTGGGAGAAATTTAGAATTCAGCAGAGGAGGACAAAGTGTTTAATTCGGAGGGGGAAAATTGAGTATGAGAGTAAACTTGCAGGGAACATAAAAACTGACTGCAAAAGCTTCTATAGATATGTGAAGAGAAGAAGATTAGTGAAGACAAATGTTGGTCACATGCAGTCAGAATCAGGTGATTTTATAATGGGGAACAAAGAAATGGCAGATCAATTGAACAAATACTTTAGTTCTGCCTTCACTAAGGAAGACACAAATAACCTTCCGGAAATACTAGGGGACCGAGGGTCTAGCGAGGAGGAGGAACTGAAGGAAATCCTTATTGGTCAGGAAATGGTGTTAGGGAAATTGATGGGATTGAAGGCCGATAAATCCCCAAGACCTAATACTCTGCATTCCAGAGTACTTAAGGAAGTGGCCCTAGAAACAGTAGATGCATTGGTGGTCATTTTCCAACATTTTATAGACTTTGGATCAGTTCCTAACTAAGGGTAGTTAATGCAACCCCACTTTTTAAAAAAGGAGGGAGAGACAACAGGGAATTATAGACCGGTTAGCCTGACATCGGTAGTGAGAAAAATGTTGGAATCAATTATTAACGATGTAATAGCAGCGCATTTGGAAAACAGTGACAGGATCGGTTCAAGTCAGCATGGATTTATGAAAGGAAAATCATGCTTGGCAAATCTTCTAGAATTTTTTGACGATGTAACTAGTAGAGTGGACAAGGGAGAACCAGTGGATGTGGTATATTTGGACTTTCAAAAGGCTTTTGACAAGGTCCCACACAAGAGATTAGTGTGCAAAATTAAAGTACATGGTATTGGGGGTAATGTATTGATGTGGATAGAGAACTGGTTGGCAGACAGGAAGCAAAGAGTAGGAATAAACAGGTCCTTTTCAGAATGGCAGGCAGGTTCTGTGCTGGAACCCCAGTTATTTACAATATACATTAATGATTTAGATAAAGGAATTGAATGTAATATCTCCAACTTTGCAGATGACACTAAGCTGGGTGGCAGTGTGAGCTGTGAGGAGGATGCTAAGAGGCTGCAGGGTAACCTGGACAGGCTCGCTGAGTGGGCAAATGCATGGCAGATGCAGTATAATGTAGATAAATGTGAGGTTATCCACTTTGATGGCAAAAACAGGAAAGCAGAATATTATCTGAATGGTGACAAATTAGGAAAAGGGGAGGTGCAATGAGATCTGGGTGTCATGGTACATCAGTCATTGAAAGTTGGCATGCAGGTGCAGCAGGCGGTGAGGAAGGCAAATGGCATGTTGGCCTTCATTGCGAGAGGATTTGAGTATAGGAGCAAGGAGGTCTTACTGCAGTTGTACAGGGCCTGGGTGAGGCCACACCTTGAATATTGTGCACAGTTTTGGTCTCTTAATCTGAGGAAGGACATTCTTGCTATTGAGGGAGTGCAGCGAAGGTTCACCAGACTGATTCACGGGATGACATGATTGACATATGAAGAAAGACTGGGTCGACTAGGCTTATATTCACTGGAATTTAGAAGAATGAGAGGGTATCTCATAGAAGCATACAAAATTCTGACGGGATTGGACAGGTTAGATGCAGGAAGAATTATCCTGTTTTTGGGAAAGTCCAGAACCAGGGGTCACAGTCTAAGGATAAGGAGTAAGCCATTTAGGACCGAGATGAGGAGAAACTTCTTCACTCAGAGAACTGTGAGCCTGTGGAATTCTCTACCACAGAAAGTTTTTGAGGCCAGTTCGTTAAATATATTCAAAAGGGAGTTAGATGTGGCCCTTATGGCTAAAGGGATCAAGAGGTATGGAGAGAAAGCAGGAATGAGGTACTGAAGTTGCATGATCAGTCATGATCATATTGAATGGTGGTGCAGGCTCGAAGGGCCAAATGGCCTACTCCTGCACCTATTTTATATGTTTCTATAATTGTTCCCATTAAGCCCCAGTATAATCCTGGTGAATCTGCGCTGTACTTCCTCCAAGGCCAATGTAATTTCCTTCAGTCCAATGCCCAAAACTGAGCACTCTACTCCAGATGGGGTTTGACCAAGGTTTTGTGTAACTGCAACGGTGGCAAATTTGTCAATCCCGAGAGGAAAGCCCCCAATAGTTGGCTCTAATAGTGATGGCATTTTGTCCAGCACTCTCGGTCACTGAGTCACTCTTGGTTATGGACATTGAAGCTACCAGAATATATTATGTGCCCTGGCTACCTCAGTGTCTCTTCCAAGTGGTGTTCAACATGGAGGAGTACTAATTCATCAACCCTACATACATCATTAAAACTGCTTACTTACACTTATGTAACATCACCTTCCTCAGTCCACTTGCTACTGAAACCTTCAACCATCCCTTTTTCACCTCGAGACATAATGGCCGAGAAAGTGGCTACCTAAGGCCCCAAAATGGCAGGCGGAAGAGCACACACATTTCGAATCGGAAGTGAGTCACCCATCATTTTGATCGAGGAGATAGCACTCACATGAGCTGGCACCTGTGGTGTCATATTCCCCTATCCTAGTGCTTGCATACTTGTGTCCGTGAGTCACCACATGCTGATCCTTTCTCTAACCTAACCTCTAAGGTCTGCATTGTGTCAGTATATGAGCTGGTGGTTACAAGAGTGAGATCAAGTGGCGGGGCATCCTCAACTTCAGTGGGTAATCCCCTCACCGCAATCCTCATTTTCCCACACTTCTTAATTTCTAGCCTAACTACTCCAAAAAAAATTGCACAGATGCTGGAAATCCAAAATTAAAACAGAAAATACTGAGTTGGGGTGAATGAAGGTGGGGTTAACATTTCAGGCTGATAACTCGGTCAAATGCTGCCTTGATGTCAAGGGCATTGACCATCACCTCACCACTGGAATTGAGCTCTTTTGTCCATGTTTGGACCAAGGCTGTAATGAGGTCTGGAGCTGAGTGGTCAGAGTGGAACCCAAACTGAGCATCAGTGAACAGGTTATTGATGAGTGAGTGCCGTTTGATACCACTGTCAACGACACCTTCCAAAACTTTGCTGATGATTGAGAGCAGACTGATAGGGCAGTAATTTGTCGGATTGGACAGGATATACCTGGACAGTTTTCCACATTGTTGGGTAAATGCCAGTACTGCAACTGTACTGAAACAGCTTGGCTAAAGGCGTGGCTAGTTTTGGAGCACAAGTCCTCAGCATGACAGCTGGGATGTTGTCGGGGCTCGAAGCCTTTGTCGTATCCAGTGTGCTCAGCCGTTTCTTGATATCATGTGGAGTGAATTGAATTGGTTGAAGACTGGCTTCTGTGAGGACCTCAGGAGGAAGCCGATATAGATCATCCACTCGGCACTTCTGGCTGAAGATGTTTGCAAATGCTTTGGCCTTGGAACTCACCTGCTGCGCTTCAAGAAAGCTCTCTTGTACACATTTCAGGAATTCTTCCGGAGAGAGCCCCCGGATTCTGTGATCAGGCATTGGAGGCGTTGGTGATCACAGTGGAGAGATGGAGGGCGGTACTCTACCCGGCAAGTGGCAGGAGGCTCTCGCCGCAAGTCTTACGCACCATGTGGTGGGCAGCACTGTGGTCCCCAGGACCCACACAGTGCAGGAAGAAATTTAACAACCTCACTCAGGTGGTCAGGATGAGAGAATGCTTCTACAAATTATACATACCCCCATCTGAATCACGGTCTTCACACAATACCCAAAGCTCCACATCTCCAGTACTCACAAACCAACAATTGCTACCTACCACACTCACACCCACTTCTCACACCTTGCACACAATGACAGTTATTCAACTATGGCAGATGCATCACCCAAACACATTGCTCCACACTCACTCAAACACTTTCCTTTCTCTTGCAGGCCAAGGTGACTCACAACAGGAGGGAACAGGCGGGGGCCAAGCTGACACCCAACAACTGTCTCTGCTAGAAAATAGAGTGTCCCAGAGTGCACTGTAGAGAGCGAGGCGGGAGAAGAGGAGGAACAGGAACACACTGCGTCACTGCATATCTCACTTGCAGGCGGGTTAGGATGGCAGCATTCCTGCTCCCACCACTGCCACTCCCCAATAGCCCATGTAGCTGCCTGTCACCCAGCCAGCCCAACTGCTGCTGCCTATCCTGAGGTGGTGCAGTCTACAGCCAGGCATTACAGGCCCAGAGCTAGTTGAGGGCATCCTACAAGGCCATTTGAAGTCTCCTGCATGGACATTCAGCAGCCTTCCACCAGCCCTGCTGCAGCCGCTGGGCCAACACTTCGTAGGAGCACTTGAGTAGGCAAAAGTACAGTAACGGGATTGCACAAGGGTGAATATTTAATATTTTTGTTGTAAATAGGTGTTCAATAATTATTGTTAAATTTATTGATTCAGTTTGGATTCTTTTGTGGTGTGTCTCATTTCAGCTTTGTGCTGTGCTGTGATACAGGGATGAAATGATGGGAAAGTGATGAGCAACGGGGCTATGTGGTTTCATTCATTCGAACTGCAGTCTGATGAGGTGCTCATGGCCTTTCTGGAAGGCTGATTGAGTTGCTGCTTCCTCCCTCACTCCTGTTCCTCTTCCTCCTCCTGAGGTGGTCCCACAATCTCTGATGGCAAGGGCTGGACCCTCATGATGGCCAAGTTGTGGAGCATGCAGCAGACCATCACAAAATGGGACACCTGCTCAGCTGAGTACTGGAGGGCTCCTCCAGAGCGGTCAAGGCAGTGGCACCGTTGCTTCAGCTGGCCAATGGTCTGCTCAATGATGTTCCTGGTGGTAGCATGGTTCTCATTATATGAGTGCTGGGCAGGTGTGTTGGGGTTGCGGAGGGGAGTCATGAGCCAGGTGGAGACCGAATAGTCCTTGTCTGAGACCAGCCAGCCACAAGCTTGACTTGGTGGCTGGAAGAGTGCTCGCACATCAGTCTCGCGCAGGATGAAGGCATCGTGGCTGCTGCCAGGATAGTGGACATTGACATTGAGGATTCGCTGTCTGTGCTCGCACACCAGCTGCACATTAAGTGAGTGGTAGTCTTTGCGGTTAAGGAAAATCTCAGGATTATTATGCCACATGTTCCAGTCTTTCTCACTGCTTCTGCTCCCTCTGCTGTAGATGCTGGAGGGAGATGTCCACTGCTAGTACAGCCCAAATTAATGTAACCAAGTGCAACAGTTTGATTTTTTTTAAAGCAAAATGTAGCTATATTTTAGTTTCCACAACACTCTTGATACTAATAATGTTGAAATTACGGAATGAAGCTGGTAGAAAGAGTGGCTTATGCAAACCTCAGGTGAGCGGGCTTTAAGTCCGATAGATCTAAAATGTGGGTATTTTGTGATCTTTTCTGTGACCAGCTTTCCTGGGTGTGCTGTGAATTAAATGCCCAGCACACCCATGAATTAAGAAATGGAGCAGTGCTCTTTTGCATTCCTTTTGAATATATAAATGAAGCTTCTAGGGCAGAGCCCATTGGTGACCCAGAGTGGCAGATTTAAGCGTCCCGTTATCGCCGCCCAGAGGCGATAATGGTAAGCGTTAAGGAGGCCAATTTCTAGGCCACAGTTTCTGAGCTTGAACTGGAGTCACGACAGTGCACATGGGAAGCTGAGAATTTCGTGGAGAGCACGCTTCAGGAGGTGGGGTGGTCACTCAGCAGCTACAGAGAGTTCAGGAGAAGAGGGCGTAGCTGACCATCGGGTAGACTAGGAGAAATAGGTAGGCAGTGCAGGAATCCACTGGGAGTAGTAAGGGTGACTTTACCTCGTGGGAATGCAGTCAGAAGCAAATCCATGGGAGACTCAGCTGCTCAGGGGAGCACAAGAAAATGTAGAAATGTAGTTCTTATAGATGTAAATTCGAAATGCATGGTGATTGATGCAATTCCAGGTATGAGTCCCAAATGGTGTATTGCCTCCCTGGTGCTAGGTTAAAAGAAATCAGTGACCAGGCGCAGGACATTCAGCGAGAGGATGGGTAACAGCCAGAATCCATGATATAGGTAGGAAAAGGGTTGAGGTCCTACAGGCAGAGCTTCAGGAGCTAGGAAAAAGATTAACAGGACCTCACAGGGTGGGAATCTCTGGATTACTCCCAGAAAGAGGATAGTGCAGGTGAATGCGTGATTGGAAAACTGGTGCTGGAAGGAGGACTTCAGATTCCTGGGCATTGGGACCAGTTCTGGGGCAGGAGGGACCTGTACAATCCAGAAAGGTTGCTCCTGAAAAGTACTGGAACCAATGCCCTCACGGGGAGGTTAGCTGGTGGGGAAAGGTTTAAACTAATTTGGTAGGGGAGGGGTACCAGGACACAACAGAAGAGAGGATAGACGAGGTGCATAAAAACCAAGAGGTACAAAACAAAGAATAGTGTAGAAAGAGCAGGAATTATATGGAGGAAAAAAGCAAAGGCACCTGACTAGCATGGCGTTGGAAAGCATGCAATTTAATGTGACGAGTGTTACAAATAAGGTTGATGAGGTACAGGTGCAAGTGGCCACATGGGGTTAAGATATAGTGGCTACCTTGTAAATGTCTGGTGTGTCACCCAGGTCGGGTGGCACGGTTTAATGTGTTTTGTTTTGCAGATAAACTCCAAAAAGAGTTAAGATATAGTGGCTATAACAGAGACCTGGCTTAAACATGGGCAGGAATGGGAACATTCCTGGCTACAATGCATTAATCAGGAATAGGGATGGAAAAAAGACAGGAGGGGAGATGGAGTGGTAGTATTGATCAAGGATAATATTACAGTTCTAGAGTGATGATATATTAGAGGGTTCAAAGGCTGAATCTATTTGGCTAAGTTAAGGAATAGAAAAGGTACTGTTACATAGAAACATAGAAAATAGGTGTAGGAGTAGGCCATTCGGCCCTTCGAGCCTGCACCGCCATTCAATGAGTTCATGGCTGTACATGAAACTTCAGTACTCCATTCCTGCTTTCTCGCCATACCCCTTGATCCCCCTAGTAGTAAGGACTTCATCTAACTCCTTTTTGAATATATTTAGTGAATTGGCTTCAACAACTTTCTGTGGTAGAGAATTCCACAGGTTCACCACTCTCTGGGTGAAGAAGTTTCTCCTCATCTCGGTCCTAAATGGCTTACCTCTTATCCTTAGACTGTGTCCCCTGGTTCTGGACTTCCCCAACATTGGGAACATTCTTCCTGTATCTAACCTGTCTGAACCCATCAGAATTTTAAACGTTTCTATGAGGTCCCCTCTCATTCTTCTGAACTCCAGTGAATACAAGCCCAGTTGATCCAGTCTTTCTTGATAGGTCAGTCCCGCCATCCCGGGAATCAGTCTGGTGAACCTTCGCTGCACTCCCTCAATAGCAAGAATGTCCTTCCTCAGGTTAGGAGACCAAAACTGTACACAATACTCCAGGTGTGGCTTCACCAAGGCGCTGTACAACTGTAGCAACACCTCCCTGCCCCTGTACTCAAATCCCCTCGCTATGAAGGCCAACCTTCCGGATATAAAAGGGGTCAGAGGGTCTAGTAAGGAAGAGGAAGTGAGGGAAATCCTTATTAGTCGGGAAATTGCTTTCTTAACCGCCTGCTGTACCTGCATGCCAACCTTCAATGACTGATGTACCATGACACCCAGGTCTCGTTGCACCTCCCCTTTTCCTAATCTGTCACCATTCAGATAATAGTCTGTCTCTCTGTTTTTACCACCAAAGTGGATAACCTCACATTTATCCACATTATACGTCATCTGCCATGCATTTGCCCACTCACCTAACCTATCCAAGTCGCTCTGCAGCCTCATAGTATCCTCCTCACAGCTCACACTGCCACCCAACTTAGTGTCATCCGCAAATTTGGAGATACTACATTTAATCCCCTCGTCTAAATCATTAATGTACAATGTAAACAGCTGGGGCCCTAGCACAGAACCTTGCGGTATCCCACTAGTCACTGCCTGCCATTCTGAAAAGTCCCCATTTACTCCTACTCTTTGCTTCCTGTCTGACAACCAGTTCTCAATCCATGTCAGCACATTACCCCCAATCCCATGTGCTTTAACTTTGCACATTAATCTCTTGTGTGGGACCTTGTCAAAAACCTTCTGAAAGTCCAAATATACCACATCAACTGGTTCTCCCTTGTCCACTTTACTGGAAACATCCTCAAAAAATTACAGAAGGTTTGTCAAGCATGATTTCCCTTTCACAAATCCATGCTGACTTGGACCTATCATGTCACCTCTTTCCAAATGCACTGCTATGACATCCTTAATAATTGATTCCATCATTTTACCCACTACCGATGTCAGGCTGACCGGTCTATAATTCCCTGTTTTCTCTCTCCCTCCTTTTTTAAAAAGTGGGGTTACATTGGCTACCCTCCACTCCATAGGAACTGATCCAGTGTCAATGGAATGTTGGAAAATGACTGTCAATGCATCCGCTATTTCCAAGGCCACCTCCTTAAGTACTCTGGGATGCAGTCCATCAGGCCCTGGGGATTTATCGGCCTTCAATCCCATCAATTTCCCCAACACAATTTCCCGACTAATAAGGATTTCCCTCACTTCCTCTTCCTTACTAGACCCTCTGACCCCTTTTATATCCGGAAGGTTGTTTGTGTCCTCCTTAGTGAATACCGAACCAAAGTACTTGTTCAATTGGTCCGCCATTTCTTTGTTCCCCGTTATGACTTCCCCTGATTCTGACTGCAGGGGACCTACGTTTGTCTTTACTAACCTTTTTCTCTTTACATATCTAAAGAAACTTTTGCAATCCGTCTTAATGTTCCCTGCAAGCTTCTTCTCGTACTCCATTTTCCCTGCCCTAATCAAACCCTTTGTCCTCCTCTGCTGAGTTCTAAATTTCTCCCAGTCCCCAGGTTCGCTGCTATTTCTGGCCAATTTGTTTGCCTCTTCCTTGGCCTTAATACTATCCCTGATTTCCCTTGATAGCCACGGTTGAGCCACCTTCCCTTTTTTATTTTTACGCCAGACAGGGATGTACAATTGTTGTCGTTCATCCATGCGGTCTCTAAATGTCTGCCATTGCCCATCCACAGTCAACCCCTTAAGTATCATTCGTCAATCTATCCTAGCCAATTCATGCCTCATACCTTCAAAGTTAGCCTTCTTTAAGTTTTGGACCATGGTCTCTGAATTAACTGTTTCATTCTCCATCCTAATACAGAATTCCACCATATTATGGTCACTCTTCCCCAAGGGGCCTCGCACAACGAGATTGCTAATTAATCCTCTCTCATTACACAACACCCAGTCTAAGATGGCCTCCCCCCTAGTTGGTTCCTCGACATATTGGTCTAGAAAACCATCCCTTATGCACTCCAGGAAATCCTCCTCCACCGTATTGCTTCCAGTTTGGTTAGCCCAATCTATGTGCATATTAAAGTCACCCATTATAACTGCTGCACCTTTATTGCATGCACCCCTAATTTCCTGTTTGATGCCCTCCCCAACATCACTACTACTGTTTGGAGGTCTGTACACAACTCCCACTAATGTTTTTTGCCCTTTGGTGTTCTGCAGCTCTACCCATATAGATTACTGATGTTTACTATTGACTCCCAAATAGTAACAAGAGAGTAGAGAAAATCTGTAGACTAATTTCAGAAAAATGTAAAAATAATAGAGCAGTTATAGTAGGAGACTTCAATTACCCCAATATAAATAATATTGAAAGCAGATGGGGCCTCAGTTTAATGTCTCATCTGAAAGATGGAACCTCCAACAATGTAGCACTGCACTGTGGTGTCAGCTAGATTTTTGTGCTCAAGTCTTTGGAGTGGGACTTGAACCCACAACCTTCTGATTCAGGGACGAAGTGTGCTTCCAACTGAACCACAGCTGACACCTTAATCAAAAGCAGAGGGACCTGTGGGTGCATATTCACAAATCCTTGAAGGTGGCAGGGCAAGTTGATAAGGCAGTTAAGAAACATATGTGATATTTGACTTGGGAGCATTGAATACAAAAACAAGAGCATCATGCTCAACCTTTACAAATCGCTGGTTTGGCCTCAGGCAGAGTATTGTGCACAATTCTGGGCACTACACTTTAGAAAGGATGTCAAGGCCTTGGAGAGGGTACGGAGGGTTTATCAGGAAACTAGGGATGAGCGATGTTATGTATTTAACCCTTTGTAACCTGCATTACACCTGAGCACCAGAGGGCCCACCTGTTGGGAGTCCCAAGGGATCCCAGCATCCTTTGTGAGCACAGTATATAAGCAGGTCATCCACGAGGTGCCTGCACTCTGGAATCTTATTAAAGGAGCTAAGGTCACACATGCTCATTACACACAGTACTCAATCTCACCATTTATTATGGGTGCAACAATTGGTGACGAGGTAATGAACAACCGTGCGAAAATGAAAAGAACAGTTGGCATTCTGGAGAAGTTCTCAGAAGGGGACGATTGAGAGGCCTTTGTGGAGAGACTCGACCAATACTTTGTGGCCAATGAGCTAGAAGGGGACAAGAACGCTACCAAATGACAGGCGATCCTCCTAACTGTCTGTGGGACAACAACCTATGGCCTCATGAAGAATCTCCTGGCCCCGGCAAAACCAACAGAGAAATCCTACGAAGAATTGTGTACGCTGGTACAGGAGCACCTAAATCCTAAGGAAAGCGTTTTAATGGCGAGGTATCGGTTCTACACGTGTCAATGATCGGAGGGCCAGGAAGTGGCGAGCTACGTCGCCGAACTAAGGCGCCTCGCAGGACATTGTGAGTTTGAGGGATTCCTAGAATAAATGCTCAGACTTTTTTATACTGGGCATTGGGCATGAGACAATCCTTTGCAAACTGTTGACTGTAGAAACTCCGAATCTGAGTAAAGCCATAACGATAGCCCAGGCATTTATGTCCACCAGCAACAACACCAAGCAGATTTCGCAGAACAAAGAAGTTTCGGCCAGTACTGTGCATAAAGTAATGTCGGTTTTGAGCAGAAATTTACACGGCAGAACGTACACGTGGCTGCTGTGGCCCGACCTCAATTGACCCAGAGTCCGCCATCATCTGTTAATGTGAGGCAGTTAACACCCTGTTGGCACTGCAGAGGTGATCATTGGTCCCATCAATGCCGCTTTAAGCATTATGCGTGCAATGGTTGCAGAACAATGGGACACCTCCAATGAATGTGCAGGTGAGCTGCAAATCCTGCAAATCACCATGTTGCAGAGGAAGATCGATCCACAGTGGATCAGACGGAATTGAAACTGATACTGAGGAGGCAGAAGTGTACGGGGTACACACGTTCACGACGAAATGCCCACCAATAATATTGAAAGTTGAACTGAATGACCTTTCAGTATCTATGGAGCTGGACAGGGGGGTAAGTCAGTCCATAATGAATAAAAAGGCCTTCGACAGGCTGTGGGGAAAGAAGGCACACAGGCCCAAGCTCAGCCCCATTCACACCAAACTAAGGACTTACATCAAGGAACTAATCCCTGTAATTGGCAATGCAGAAGTCAAAGTCTCCTACGACAGAGCAGTTCATGAACTCCCGCTGTGGATTGTACCAAGGGATGGCCCCACGTTGTTTGGCAGAAGCTGGCTAGGAAAAATCCGCTGGAACTGGGAAGACATCCGTGCGCTTTTGTCCGTCGACGACGCGTCATGTACTTGGGTTCTGAGCCAAGTTCCCATCGTTATTTGAGCCAGGCATTGGAAGCTTCTCGAGTCGAAAGTGCAGATCCCTTTGGTTCCCGGTACGTGACCCATCCACCACAAGGCTCGGGCGGTACCGTACATGATGTGTGAAAAAGTGGAAATTGAGCTGGACAGGCTGCAATGTGAAGGCATCATCGCGCCGGTGGAATTCAACAACTGGGCCAGTCCGATTGTCCCGCTACTCAAGGAGGACGGTACGGTTAGAATTTGCGGGGACTATAAGTAACAATTAACCATTATTTGTTGCAGGACCAGTACCCGCTACTTAAGGCAGACGACCTATTTGCGACCTTGGCTGGACGGAAGACGTTCATCAAGCTGGACCTGACCTCGGCCTACATGACGCAGGAGCTGGAGGGGTCTTTGAAAGGCCTCATCTGCATCAACACGCACAAATGTCTGTTTAGCTACAACCGGTGCCCTTTCGGGATTCGGTCGGCCGCAGCGATCTTCCAGTGGAACATCGAGAGCCTGCTAAAGTCGGTTCCTTGCACAGTGGTCTTCCAGGATGACATTTTGGTTACAGGACAGGACAGCATGGAGCACTTTAAGAATCTGAAGGAGGTTCTTGGTTGGATCGCATGGGGCTCAGGTTGAAACCCTCAGTGTGTTTCCCTGGCACAGGAAGTCGAATTCTTAGGAAGGAGAATCGCAGCAGATGACATCAGACCGACCGACGCAAAGACGGAGGCCATCAAGAACACACCATGACCACAGAACGTGACGGAGCTGCAGTCGTTCCTGGGACTCCTTAATTATTTTGATAATTTCCTACCTGGGTTAAGCACCCTACTAGAACCCCTACATGCGCTACTGCGCAAGGGAGACGACTGGGTATGGGGGAATTCACAAGAGGCTGCCTTTAAGAAAGCCAGAAATTTATTGTGTTTAACAAACTGCTTGTCCTGTATAACCCTTGTAAATGATTAGTATTAGCATGCGATGTGTCTTCATACAGGATCGGGTATGTGTTACAACAGGCTAACGAATTAGGGATTTTGCAACCGGTTGCGTATGCATCCAGGAGTTTGTCCAAGACTGAAAGGGCCTACAGCATGGTTGAAAAAGAGGCTCTGGCGTGCGTTTACGGGGTTAAAAAAAAATGCACCAGTACTTGTTTGGCAGGAATGGGGTACTGAAGTTGAATGTTCAGCCATGAACTCATTGAATGGCGGTTCAGGCTAGAATGGCCGAATGGCCTACTCCTGCACCTATTTTCTATGTTTCTGTTTCAAGTTCGAACTTGAAACTGACCACAAGCCACTCATATCGCTATTCTTGGAGCGCAAAGTGATTAATACCAATGCCTCTGCCCGCACCCAAAGATGGGCGCTCACGCTGTCGACATACAACTATGTAATCTGCCACATACCGGGCACAAAGAACTGCGCAGATGCTCTCAGTCAGCTACCATTGCCCACCACCGGGGTGGAAATGGCACATGCAGCAGATTTGCTCATGGTCATGGAGACATTTGAGAACGAGAAGTCCCCAGTTACGGCCCGCCAGGTCAGAACCTGGACCAGCCAGGATCGTTTACTGCCCTTGGTAGAAAAATTGTGTCCTCCATGGGAGCTGGTCCAGTGTCCCAGTGGAGATGCAGGAGGCGATTAAGCCGTTCCACAGACGCAAAGACGAGTTGTCCCTACAGGCGGACTGTCTTTTGTGGGGCAATCATGTGGTCTTGCCCAAGAAAGGCAGAGACACATTTATTTGCGCATTGCACAACACCCATCCACGTATCGTAATGATAAAAGCCATAGCCAGATCTCACGTGTGGTGGCCTGGCAATGACTCAGATTTAGAGTTATGCGTGCGCCAGTGCAACACTTGCTCTCAGTTGAGCAATGCACCAGAGAGGCACCGCTAAGTTGGTCGTGGCCATCCAAACCGTGGTTGAGGATCCATGTACACTATGCAGGCCCATTCTTAGGCAAAATGTTTTTGGTTGTCATGAACGCTTATTCAAAATGCATTGAATGTGCAATC
Organism: Pristiophorus japonicus; assembly: GCF_044704955.1. Taxonomy (NCBI): domain Eukaryota; kingdom Metazoa; phylum Chordata; class Chondrichthyes; family Pristiophoridae; genus Pristiophorus; species Pristiophorus japonicus. Next base: position 80,664,958 of record NC_091990.1, read on the forward strand.
ATGTCTGTAAGCACATCCATGGCCACCATTGAAAGCCTACGAGCCATGTTTGCCACGCACGGCTTGCCTGATGTCCTTGTTAGCAACAATGGGCCGTGCTTCACCAGTGCTGAATTCATGACCTGCAACGGGATCAAACATGTCACATCTCCCCTGTTCAAGCCCGCATCCAACCGGCCAGGCAGAACGGGCAGTTTCAGCAAAGCTTGAAATGTGTGTCCGAAGGCTCCCTACAGACCCGGGTGTCCCGAGTGCTGCTCAGCTACCGCACCAGACCCCACTCACTTACCGGGATTCCCCCAGCTGAGCTGCTCATGAAAAAGGCGCTTAAAACAAGGCTCTCTCTTGTCCACCCTGATCTCCATGATCACGTGGAGGGCAAGCGGCATCAACAAATGTACCATGACCGCGTAAATTTGTCACGCAATATTGAGATCAATGATCCTGTGTTTGTGCTCAATTATGGACATGGTCCCAAATGGCTTGCTGGCATGGTCACAGTCAAAGAGTAGGGTGTTTCAGACCAAACTGATCAATGGACAAACGCACAGAAAACATTTGGACCAAATCAAATTGTGGCTCACCAACAGCTACGAACAACCTGAAGAGGATACCACCAACTTTGACCTTCCAACACACACGCAAGTGGCAACTGACATCATAGCTGACCACAAAACCAAACCCATCATCCCCAGCAGCCCGGCAAGGCCGGCTGCCCAACAGCCCAGTGAAGAACTGACCAACCTACCCACACCAGCATTTGTACCAAGACGATCGACAAGGGAGCGGAAAGTCCCAGATCGTCTCACCTTGTAAATATGTGTACTGTTGACTTCACGGGGGAGTAATGTTATGTATTTAACCCTTTGTAACCTGCATTACACCTGACCACCAGAGGGCCCACCTGTTGGAGTCCTAAGGGATCCCAGCATCTCTTGGGAGCACAGTATATAAGCAAGCTACCCACGAGGTACCTGCACTCTGGAATCTTATTAAAGGAGCTAAGGTCACACTTGCTCATTACACACAGTACTCAGTCTCACCATTTATTATGAGTGTAGCAAAGGACTTCAGTTATGTGATGAAATTGCAGAAGCTGAGATTGTTCCCCATAGAGCAGAGACGTTTAAGAGGAGACCGAATAGAGGTATTCAAGATTATGAGGGGTTTTGATACAGCAAGTAAGCAGAAACTGTTTCCTTTGGCTCGTGGTTTGGTAACCATAGATCATAGATTTAAAATAATTGGCAAAAGAACTAGAGAGGAAATGAGCAGAATTTTTTTACACACACTAGTTTAAGATCTGGAATGCACTACCTAAAAGGGTGGTGGAATCAGATTCCATAAGAACTTGCAAAACGCAATTGGACATGTATTTGAAGAGATCTAATTTGCAGTGTTATGGAGAAAAGGATAGCGTGTGGGACTAAATTGGACAGCTCTTTTAAAGAGCCGGTACAGGCATGATGTTATCTCTGGAGTCCCCCAAGGATCTATTCTTGGTCCCCTTCTTTTTCTCAATGACACGCTGCCTCTTGCAACATCGTCTGAATACACGTCAGGTTCCACATCTATGCTGACGGCACTCAGCTCTATCTCACCACCACCTCTCTTGACCCTGCCTCTCTGTCTCTGATTTGTCGTACTGCTTGTCCGACATCCAGTATTGGATGAGCAGAAATTTTCTCCAACTAAATATTGGGAAGACCAAAGCCATTGTCTTTGGTCCCCGTCATAACCTTCGTTCTCTGGCTACCAATTTGTCCCTCTCCCCAGCAATTGTCTTTCACAACTTTGGTGTTGTGTTTGACCACAAGATGAGCTTCCGACCACATATGCACTCCATCTTCGAGACTGCCTACTTCCACCTCCATAACATTGTCCGACTCCAACCCTGCCCCAGCTTACCTGCGGCTGAAACCTTGATCCATGCCTTTGTTACCTCCAGACTTGACCATTCCAATGCTCTCCTGACCTGCGTCCCATCTTCCACTCTACATAAACTTGTGCTCATCCAAAACTCTGCTGCCTATATCTTAACTCTCACCAAATACTGTTCACCCATCACCCCTATGCCTGCTGACTTACACTTGCTCCCAGTCTGGCAACGCCTCAATTTTAAAATTTTCATCTTTATTTGCAAATCCCTCCATGGCCTCGCCCCTCCCTATCTCTTTAATCTCCTCCAGGCGGACACCTTTATGAGATATCTGCGCTCCTCCAATTCTGACCTCTTGAGCATCCTTGATTTTAACTGCTCCACCATTGGCATCCTTGCATTCAGCTGCCAAGGCTCTACCTCCGGAATTCCATCCCGAAACCTCTCCACCTCTCTATCATCCTTTAAGAAGCTCCATAAACCTAGCTCTTCCCTTCTGTGGCATGGTGTCAAATTCTGATTGATAATGCTTGTGAAGCACTTTGGGATGTTTTGCTATGTTAAAGGCACTATATAAATGCAAGTTGTTATTGTTATACAATTTTACGGGGCTGAATTTGGTGCAGGTTGCGCCCGCAGCTGCTGAGGATCCACTAGAAATGTATGTTTTCTGGGCAATTCCTCTGCAACCGCGCATCTACCGTCCAGGTTCCGTCTGTCGCGGACAGATCCACCGGCGTGACGTCATGCCACCCGCCCATGCTGGATGCTGCAAATCAGCCATTTTAGTGAGGGATGCTGGCCTCGATCAACCTGCCGCCCGCCAGAAGGACCGCTCACAAAAAGCAGGTCTGAGCTGGCCATGAGTCAGGTGGCAGGGAGAAGGGCTCCGAGTGCTGCAGCGCTGCACATCGCGAGGAACGGGCAGATGCTGGATCATCATGAGTCGGACGGCTGGAAAAAAGTTAGATGGATGTTGCTTTACTTTATCGCTGATGGTCATGTTTAATTTGGTTGTGATAAAAGCGACTGAAATGTGTCAAGGTTGATGGAAACTTTTTCTTTGACCTTGCTGAAAGACCTTCATTGAGAAGCCCAATGACGGAGGCAAAATAATTATAAGTGAAAAGTCACATTTTGTCCATCCAAGCTGATTAATTAATTCTGTGACGCAGTCCTTCAAGAAGTTCTCAAGAAAGCACTACATATCACATGGAGGGTGAGAGAATTAGAATGATCGATTGTAAGCCTGAATATCAGCGGTGCGTGCTCTAATGACGCACATAGGGCGGATCGGCAGCAGCGGAGCGTAAGTGGGGGGAGCGGGTCATCACCGGGATACCGCAGGAGCGGAATTTTCAAAATGGCAGCCATTACACAAAAAATCGGCAGCCATTCCACGCCGCAGCGTGGCCAACAGGCCTTAAGGGAAGGGGCAATTTTGGCCCCAGGAACTGATAGAACAATATCAAAATTTGCTGATGATACTGAACTGAGGGATATAGAAAATTGAGGATTGTAAAAGACTGTACAAGGTCATATATAGGCGAACAGGATGGGCAGATAGGTGTAAAAGCAGTTGTAGGCAATGTAGAAAAAGTAATACATTTGATTTTCCTCTGTGTTATGCTGAGGTGATCCTGAATGTACAAGTGCAGCAGAAGGAAAATCTATCTCATGCCTGTGTAACTTTTTCTCGTTTCTCCATTAACTGAATACTCTTTGGATTGTTGCTAATTTGTTTATGTTTCTTTTACAGTTATCACATACCTTATGCTGCAAAGGTGCCCTGATGATCCACTTGCAGTTAGCATAACTAGGATACAAGTCTGGATAATTTGGAGAGGTGAAACTTCCATAATTTTTAGTGAGTAGGTTTCCACATACATCTAAAAAAATCAAATCAGAACATATAAAAGTTATAACTGTATGTTACAAACATGAACCAAAGATTATGTATCATGTAGAGTCTTTGCGCTGAAGTGTCCAAGCTGGTAGCAGGCGAGATCAGTGGTAGGTCAGGTGGAGAGTTATTTTTGACAGCGGGTCGGGAACACGCCGTCATCTCGCTCCCACAGTCCTTTCCCACAGGTATGTCTGTCATCATGGAGCCAGCCCGACCAGCTGCGGCGGGGGACCTAATTGAGATCATTATAAGGTAGTTAACATGCACTTTAGAGCTTTTTTTCACTTACTTTTTAAATCTCCCTGCATGGCCACGGGATTCACGAAGCTCAGGAACCATATACATCAACCTGAGGCATGAGTTCCATGGCCATTGCTCCAGCTGATTATTTGACAGCACGGAAAACAAATCAAAATAAAAACATGGTGAATACATCAGCTAACAGATTGATACTTTCTACTTGAAAAGCTATTGGTAAATGTTAATTCAGAAATTCCTGAAGGGATGTAAGTGCTACACTGGATGGTGAGGGAAATACATTTTTCACTGGCTATTCTCGGCACTAATTGCAGTGAAATGATCTGCACTATAAAAAATGACATATACCCTTTGAATAAATTTTTGTGATGTTTCTAGTCAGGTTTTTCTCAGTGTACTGTAAGTGTCTATTACACATTAAATCAAGTCATGAACCATATCAATTTAATTCTCATCACACATTCCACTGGTTCAATTTACTGAATATGACTAGTTTAATTTCAGACTGAGACTTTATGGTGAATTTATTGGGAGGTTCTCTCATTTGTCTATCGTTAACTTCAACGGAAGAACTGCAGAAATTCCAGAAACACATTGTAAGCACCACTTACACTGTTTGTCAGGGATTCCGCAGCTCTTCTGCTAAACTTGCTAAGATTGTAAATCCACCCTTTTACAATTACATTTAAAATGTGCTTAATTGTATGTATTACCTATACACACACACCTTTTATCTGTACCAGGTCCTGCTACAAAAGTCTATAGATTTATGACTAAAGCACCAATAACTTCCAAGTTAATGTACTTTTTAAATTATGTTCTTGATCGTATTTGTAGATGGCGTGGTATTACTTATTATTTAAATATTTAGTTGTCACTCATTTATAACTTTTATTATACTATTGTAGAGTAAAGATTCAACACCCACTATCTTAAACTTAAAATTTAATGTAGCCAGTCCCTTCAAGGATCCTGACTTAAAATGCGACATGAATGACATCACCAGTCCTGCTCCATCTCATTGGGCTGGGTAATGCGTGGGCAGGCATAATAGGCCCGATTAAGGTAAGCTCATTTTCTACAGCTGGATGGAGCCAGCACAGGGTCACAACGCGTCACGGACGCCAGCCATGCCAAGGTAAGGATTATTCTGTAAAAAGGAAATTCTTCACACCACTGAAATGGGCTGACAGAGCAGCATGTCCAGGTGAGATCAGTTTATTAATTTGTTCCATCTTTTGTGTGTAATTGAGAACCAATGAGAAAGGAAATAAAGAAAGACTTGCATTTACATAGCGCCCTTCATGCCCACCGGATGTCTCAAAGTGCTTTATAGCCAAAGAAGTACTTATTGAGTGTAGTCACTGTTGAAAGCTGGCAGCCAACTTGCGCACAGCAACTCCCATAAACAGCAATGTGATAATGACCAGATGACCTGTTTATGTTATGTTGATTGAGGGATAAATATTGGCCAGCACACTGGGGTTAACTCCCCTGCTCTTCTTCGAAATAGTGCCATGGCATCTTTTACCTGAGAGAACAGACAAGGCCTCGGTTTAATGTCTCATCTGAAAGACAGCACCTCCTCCAGTGCGGCACTCCCTCAGCACTGCACTGGAGTGTCAGCCTAGATTTATGTGTTCAAGTTCCACAATCTTCTGACTCAGAGGTGAATGTACTACCCACTGAGCCACAGCTGCTGTAATTATTTGATAAAGAAATGAAACAATTAGTTCAGAGAATTTTAAGTGCTTTGGAAAATATTACCAGGAAGAATTTGGAATGGTGATCATCAGAGCACTGCGAAACCCAAGCATTAATGGAAAAAGAATCACTTGTATAAGCCTAATATAGAGTGATTTGAGTGGAAATTAAACAGTCAGGAATGTAACTTTGGTGGCAACTTGTTTAATTGTGTAGATTGCCAGACTCTGCTAAAGGCTTTGGAGATATTACAGGAGATGTTGACTAATCTGCAAAAATGAGTGCAGGGATCACAGTATATGAATAACAAGTGCCCGTTCACTGCATTGCAGGCAACACAGTAAATTGGTGCTGCCTGCTGCTTTATAGGATTGCTGTGTACAGTCAGCGCTCCCTGCACTGTTCATTGGCTACACACATCAGCAAGGTGTTTATAGAAACATAGAAAATAGGTGCAGGAGCAGGCCATTCAGCCCTTCTAGCCTGCACCGCCATTCAATGAGTTCATGGCTGAACATGAAACTTCAGTACCCCCTTCCTGCTTTCTCGCCATACCCCTTGATCCCCCGAGTAGTAAGGACTTCATCTAACTCCCTTTTGAATATATTTAGTGAATTGGCCTCAACTACTTTCTGTGGTAGAGAATTCCACAGGTTCACCACTCTCTGGGTGAAGAAGTTTCTCCTCATCTCGGTCCTAAATGGCTTACCCCTTATCCTCAGACTGTGACCCCTGGTTCTGGACTTCCCCAACATTGGGAACATTCTTCCTGCATCTAACCTGTCTAAACCCGTCAGAATTTTAAACGTTTCTATGAGGTCCCCTCTCATTCTTCTGAACTCCAGTGAATACAAGCCCAGTTGATCCAGTCTTTCTTGATAGGTCAGTCCCGCCATCCCGGGAATCAGTCTGGTGAATCTTCGCTGTACTCCCTCAATAGCAAGAATGTCCTTCCTCAAGTTAGAAGACCAAAACTGTACACAATACTCCAGGTGTGGCCTCACCAAGGCCCTGTACAACTGTAGCAACACCTCCCTGCCCCTGTATTCAAATCCCCTCGCTATGAAGGCCAACATGCCATTTTCTTTCTTAACCGCCTGCTGTACCTGCATGCTAACCTTCAACCTTTATATATGTAAACTTTATATATGTAAACTTTTACTTACTCTGTACAGCCACCAGAGGGCTCATCCCCTGGAGTCCCAAGGGATCCCATAAAGCCTTGGGAGCACAGGTATTTAAGGAGGCTTCACAGGTTGGAGAAGCACTCTGGAGACCTGCAATAAAAGACTATGGTCACACTTTACTTTGAGCTCAGTGTTCAGTCTGACTCTTTCTCCATGCACAACAACTGGCGATAAGATAGATAGCGAACCCAAAGATGCAGGGAACAGTGGGAATCCTGGAGAAATTCTCGGAGGGAGATAATTGGGAAACTTTTGTGGAGCGACTCGACCAATACTTCGTGGCCAACGAGTTAGATGGGGAAGAGAGCACTGCCAAATGAAGGGCGATCCTCCTCACCATCTGTGGGGCACCAACGTATGGCCTCATGAAGAATCTGCTCACTCCAGCGAAACCCACGGAGAAATCGTACAATGATTTGTGCACACTGGTCCGAGAGCAACTGAACCCAAAGGAAAGCATTCTGATGGCGAGGTACCGGTTCTACACCAGGAAGTGGCAAGAGCTAAGACACCTTGCAGGACATTGCGAATTTGAAGGCCATTTGGAACACATGCTCAAGAGACTTTTTCGTACTTGGCATTGGCCACAAAACCATACTTCGCAAACTTATGACTGTAGAGACCCCAACCTTGAGTAAGGCCATAGCGATAGCCCAGGCGTTCATTGCTACCAGTGACAATACGAAGCAAATCTCTCAGCACACAAGTGCTGTTACAAGTACTGTGAACAAAGTGATGTAGTTTTTGAATCGTAACGTACAGAGCAGGTCACACATATTTGCAGCAACACGTCCACAGATGTCTCAGAGACCATCATCAAGGGTGATGAATACAAGGCCATTAACACCTTGTTGGCACTGCAGGGGTGATCATCATTTCCATTCATGCCAATTCAAATAGTACGCTTTTGCAAGGGCTGTGGAAAAATGGGACACCTCCAACGATTGTGCAGGCGAGCTGCAAAGCCTCTTAAACCTGCAAACCACCATGTTTCAGAGGAGGCCAGATCCACGGAGGATTACGACGAACCAGAGCCTCAGATCGAGGAGGCAGAGGTACGTGGGGTGCACACATTCACCATGAATTGTCCCCCGATAATGCTGAATGTTGAACTAAATGGACTACCAGTGTCAATGGAGCTGGACACGGGTGCGAGCCAGTCCACCATGGGCAAAAAGACTTTCAAAAGGTTGTGGTGCAACAAGGTCTCAAGGCCAGTCTTAACTCCAGTTTGCACGAAACTAAGAACTTAGATGAAAGAACTTATACCTGTAATCGGCAGTGCTACTGTAAATGGAGCGGTGCACAAGCTACCACTCTGGTGGTACCGGGCGATGGTCCCACGCTGCTCGGCAGGAGCTGGCCGGGAAAGATACGCTGGAATTGGGACGACATCCGAGCACTTTTGCCCACTGATGACATTCCATGTGCCCAGGTCTTAAACAAATTTCCTTCGCTGTTCGAACCAGGCATCGGGAAATTCCAAGGAGCAAAAGTGCAGATCCACCTAATTCCGGGGGCATGACCCATCCATCACAAGGCAAGAGCAGTTCCGTACATGATGAGAGAAAGGGGAGAGATTGAGCAAGACCGGCTGCAAAGAGAGGGCATCATTTCCCCGATCAAGGTCAACGAGTGGGCCAGTTCTATCGTCCCAGTCCTCCAGGGAGATGGCACCGTCAGAATCTGTGGCGATTACTAAGTAACTATCAATCGTTTCTCCCAGCAGGACCAATACCCATTACCAAAGGCCGACGACCTCTTTGCAACGCTGGCGGGAGGAAAGACGTTCATGAAGCTGGATCTGACTTCAGCCTACATGACGCAGGAACTGGAGGAATCATCGAAGGCCCTCACCTGCATCAACACTAACAAAGGTTTTTTTTGTTTATAACAGATGATCATTTGGAATCCGATCGTCGGCGACGATATTCCAGAGAATCATGGAAAGCTTACTGAAGTTGGTCCCGCACACCGTGGTCTTCCAGGACGACATCTTGGTCACAGGTCGGAACACAGTCGAGCATCTGCAGAACCTGGAGGAGGTTCTTAAGTCGACTCAACCGCGTGGGGCTCAGGTTAAAATGCTTGAAGTGCGTTTTCCTGGTGCCTGAAGTGGAATTCCTGGGAAAGAGGATTGCGGCGGACGGCATCAGGCCCACCAACGCGAAGACGCAGGCAATCGCGAACGCACCGAGGCCACAAAACGTGATGGAGCTGCAGTCGTTTCTGGGACACCTTAACTACTTTGGTAATTTCTTACCAGGTCTCAGCACACTGTTAAAACCACTGCATGTCTTACTATGAAAAGGGGACGAATGGGTTTGGGACACAAGCCAAGAAAATGCCTTTTGGAAAAGCAAGAAAATTGTTATTCTCAAACAAATTGCTTGTTTTGTATAATCCATGTAAACGTTTGATGCTGTGTCATATGGCGTCGGGTGTGTATTGCAACAAGTTAATGATTTTCAGAAACTGCAACCGGTTGCTTATGCATCCAAGAGTCTGTTTAAGGCTGAGAGAGCCTACAGCATGATTGAGAAAGAAGCGTTAGCATGTGTTTATGGGGTAAAGAAAATGCTTCAATACCTGTTTGGGCTAAAATTCGAATTGGAAACTGACCATAAGCCACTTATATCCCTGTTCTCCGAGAATAGAAATCAATCCAGAGATGGGTGCTCACGTCCGTATATAACTACGCCATCGCCACAGGCCAGGCACAGAAAACAGCACCGATGCTCTCAGTAGGCTGCCATTGCCCACCACAGAGGTGAAAATGGCTCAGCCCCCAGATCTAGTCATGGTTATGGAAGCATTTGAGAGTGAGCAATCACCCGTCACTGCCCGGCAGATCAAAACCTGAACAATCCATGACCCCTTATTGGGCCCAAGTTTCCACACGATAAAAAACGGGCGCCCCTCCGAGCTGGGCGCCCGTTTTTCGCGCCTAAAACGGCGCCTAAAAAAAAAATCGCGATTCTGGAGCGTTCTGCAGCTCCTTCTCTGCCTGGCGCGGCGCCCTGGGGGGCGGAGCCTACACTCGCGCCAATTTTGTAAGTGGGAGGGGGCGGGTACTAATTACATTAGTTTTTTTCCTGCTGGCAACGCTGCGCGTGCGCATTGAAGCGTTCGCACACGAGCAGTGTGACAAAAACATTGGCACTCGGCCATTTTTGTAGTTCTTTGTAGCTGTTTAATTTTTGAACATTTTTAAAATAAAAGCACATTGCCATCAGCACATCAGCACTTGCAGCCTTCTCACTGTCTCCTTCCCCCCCCGCCGCCGCGAGAAGAACGGGGGCCTCCTCCCCCCCCCCCCGCGGGAAGAACGGGCACCTCCTCCCCCACCCCGCGGGAAGAACGGGCACCTCCTACTCCCCCCCGCGGGAAGAATGGGCGCCTCCTCCCACCCCCGCGGGAAGAACGGGCGCCTCCTCCTCCCCCCGCGGGAAAGAACGGGCGCCTCCTCTCCCCGCCCCCCCGCGGCAAGACTGGGCGCCTCCCCCGTGGGAAAGAACGGGCGCCTCCTACCCCCCCCCCCCCCCCGCGGGAAGAACGGGCGCCTCCTCCCCCCCCCCCCCGCGGGAAGAACGGGCGCCTCCTCCCCCCCCCGCGGGAAGAACGGGCGCCTCCTCCCCCCCCCGCGGGAAAGAACGGGCGCCTCCTCTCCCCCCCATTCCCCGCAGTAAGAACGGGCACCTCCTCCCCCCCCCCTCCGCCCCCCGCGGGAAGAACGGGCGCCTCAGGCTGACTGCAGCATTCTCCGTGCCTTCACACAGGTAGGAAGATGGTTTATTTAATCTTTTCTTTGCTTATAAATGTTTATTCAGGTTGGATTTATTTGTATAATATTTGTAGAAGTATAAATAAGGATTTATTGTAGAATTTAATGACTTCCCTTCCCCCCCACTCCCCCACCTCGTTCTGGACGCCTAATTTATAACCTGCGCCTGATTTTTTAATGTGCAGAACAGGTTTTTTCAGTTCTAGAAAAATCTTCACTTGCTCCATTCTAACTTAGTTTGGAGTACATTTTCACTGTGGAAACTTTGAAATCAGGCGTCAGTGGCCGGACACGCCCCCTTTTGAAGAAAAAATTCTGTTCCAAAGTAGAACTGTTCTACCTGACTAGAACTGCAGAAAAAAAAATGTGGAGAATTGCGATTTCTAAGATAGTCCGTTCTCCACCAGTTGCTCCTAAAAATCAGGCGCAAATCATGTGGAAACTTGGGCCCTATATCTCTAGTGAAAAGCTGTGTGCTTCTCGGGTGCTGGTCCAGTGTCCCAGTGGAAATGCAGGAAGAGATAAAGCCGTTGCAGCGGTGCAAAGATGAAATGTCTATACAGGCAGACCGCCTTCTGTGGGGCAATCGAGTAGTGGTCTCCAAGAAGGGCAGAGACACCTTCATCGATGACCTCCACAGTACCCACCCAGGCACCGTAATGATGAAAGCGATAGCCAGATCCCACGTATGGTGGCCCAGTATCGATGCGAACTTAAAGAGTCCTGCGTTCACAGATGTAATACATGCTTGCAGTTAAGCAATATACCAGGGAAGCGCCGCCAAGTTTATGGTCTTGGCCCTCCAAACCGTGGTCTAGGCTACACGTCGACTATGCAGGCCCATTCTTGGGTAAAATGTTCCTCGTGGTTGTCGACGCGTACTCCAAGTGGATTGAATGTGAGATAATGTCGGCTAGCATGTCCTCTGCCACTACTGAAAGCCTGCGGGCCATGTTTGCCACATACAGCCTACCCGATATCCTGGTGAGCGACAACGGGCCATGTTTTACCAGTGCTGAGTTCAAAGAATTCATGACCCATAACGGGATCAAACATGTCACATCTGCCCCATTTAAACCAGCGTCCAATGGTCAGGCAGAGAGAGCAGTGCAAACCATCAAGCAAGGTTTGAAGAGGGTAACTGAAGACTTGCTGCAGACTCGCCTATCCTGAGTCCTGCTTAGCTACCGCACGAGACCACACTCCCGCACTGGGATGCCACCTGCTGAACTGCTCATGAAAAGAGCACTTAAGACAAAGCTCTTGTTAGTTCACCCTGATCTACATGAACAGGTAGAGAGCAAGCGGCTTCAACAAAGTGCATACCATGATAGCGCAAATGTGTCACGCGAAGTTGAAATCAATGATCCTGTATTTGTATTAAATTATGGACAAGTTCCAAGTGGCTTCCCGGCACTGTCATGACCAAAGAGGGGAGCAGGATGTTTCGGGTCAAACTTTCAAATGGACTCATTCACCGGAAACACTTTGATCAAATCAAACTCAGATTCACGGACTATCCTGAGCAACCCACCTTGGACCCTATCTTTTTTGATCCTCCAACATACACACCAGTGGCAACCGGCACCATGGTTGACCATGAAGCAGAACCCATCATTCACAGCAGCCCAGCAGGGCCCAACACACCAGGCAGCCCAGCAAGACCAGCTGCACAGCAGCCCAGCAAGGGCCCAACATATGATTCAACAACCAGCTTTCACACCGAGACGATCAAGAAGGGCTCCAGATCGACTCACATTGTAAATAGTTACACTATTGACTTTGGGGGGGGCGGGGGGGGAGTGTTGTTATATATGTAAACTTGTATTTACTCTGTACAGCCACCAGAGGGCTCATCCCCTGGAGTCCCAAGGGATCCTGTAAAGCCTTGGGAGCACAGATATTTAAGGTGTCTTCACAGGTTGGAGAGGCACTCTGGAGACCTGCAATAAAAGACTAAGGTCACACTTTACTTTGAGCTCACAGTGTTCACGCTGACTCTTTCTCCATACACAACACAGGGGGTCCAATATTGTGAGTGGTTAGCGTTACTTAAAAGCAACCTGCATCTCTGAGAGGGAGGTGCATCGTGCCTGCAGGACGTGGTGGGAGTTATTTTGTAAACTGATTTTATGCTGTGATACTTTGAGGAATGGTTGAGCATGAACCAAGGTTTCAGACACTGAAATCGAGGTCTTGGTGGAAGAGGTGAAAAGGAGAGACCTCCTGTAAGGCAGGGGGGCGGGAGGTGGCAGGGGGCCTTTCAGGTAGATGCACAGGAGTCAATGGGAACAAAAAGCAGCGGAGGTCAATCCCAGGACTGTTGCTCCAAGAATATGATGTGTTACTGGAAGAAGTTTAACAATCTCACACGAGTTGTCAAGGTGAGTGAATTCAATCTTCAAATGACAAATCCTACCAACTGTACCATTAGGTTCATCCACTGCTTAATTCACTACACCCTATCCTCCATCTACCAACAATCTCTATCAAGACTCACACCTAACATTCATATGTTTTACCTCAAACACACACACACAATTAGCACTGTTGCAAGCCTCACACCCACAGGCAGTTATTCAATCATAACAGTCACATCACCTAAACATATTGCAGGATACTCACTGACACACGTCCTTACACGAGGTGGCAGTGCATAACAGCAAGCAGCAGGAAAGAACTGGAAAAAGATAAGCACATCTGTATGTTTTAACCCCCATGGAGGAGACAGTGCTGGCCATCATTGGAAGGGGAATCACCGAGGCCATGGCCACTGGTGGGGCTGAAGTGATCAATGATGGGGGTATCTGCTTACCTAATCCTATTTTTCTCATCCCACTTCTCCCTCACCCTCAATCTCGTCTGATTTATAAGATGCAAATGATGTAAACATGTACTTTTTACTTTCTCCTCTCCCCTCACCACAACCCAATCCTTGTACCTTTTTCATTTCAGATACTCAAGAAGTGGAGCCTTCCCAATCAGTGGAGGAAGAGGAAGACAGTGAATAAGAGACACCATCACTCAAGCTTACACTTGCAACCACCAGCTCAGATACTGACACTGCGCATATTTTAGAGGCTAGGATAGGGGGATGATCTGCACGTAGTGAGACACTGGGCTCAACTGTGCAGGAACCAGGGTGGGGGGAAAGGATAGCGTGATCCCGAGCTTCCGGTCACCTGTCATTTTATTCTCCGCTCCACTTCCACTCTGAGTTCTCTGATCTTGGCCTCTTACACTGTTCCAATGAAGCTCAACGCAAGCTTGAGGAACAGCGCCTCATCTTTCGTTTAGGCACTTTACAGCCTTCTGGGTTCAAAATCAAGTTCAACAATTTCAGACTATAACCCCTGCTTCTATTTTGTTTTCCTCTATTTTTTCTCTTTCCCATAGCAGCTGTTGATGATTTTTCCATTTCCATTTACACCCTATCCAGACTGATCTTTTGTTTCTTAACTTGCTCCATTACCATCTCCATTCGCCTTGCACCATCCCTTTTTGTCTTCCAATCTCTTCTGCCTTCCAGCCTATCACAGACCTTCCCTTTTGTTTTTTCCTCCCCTCCCCCCTTTCCCTGCCGCTACACTTGTTTAAAAAGTCATATCTCTAACTTTTTCAAGTTCTGACGAAGGATCATCAACCTGAAACATTAACTCTGTTTCTCTCTCCACAGATGCTGCCGGACCTGCTGAGTATTTCCAGCATCTTCAATTTTTACCTCAGATTTCCAGCATCTGCAGTATTTTGCTTTTGCTCTCAATTAAACCTGTCTATTTCATATCCACACTTGTTTTCCCTGTTCATCACATTCATCAACTAAAGTGGGCATTCAGAAAACTATGGGCTAAACTTTCCTTAAAGGCCCTCAACGCCCGATTGCCCGCTGAGAAGTACTGCTAACGTTTAGCGAAAAAAGCTGCCGAGAATTTCCGTTTTAAAGGTTAAAGTAAGTAAAACTAATCGCCCGGCGAGAAAATGGGCGTTGCACACTCATTGTCAGCGGTTTTCTTGGTGGGTAAGTGGAAAGTTAGCAACATGGGCGGTCGTTACCGGAATGGACGTTATGTAGTAAAATTTAGTCCGAGGCTGTGGTTGGGCCTAGGGAGGGGGGAAATGTTTTTTTTTAAAGTTTCATTAAAAAAATATAAAAACGTACAAAGCAGTCCCTTGACAGTTTTAACCCTAATCGGCGTGTTAAAATTTAAAAAAAATTAAAGGACCTTTAACATACCTTTCTTTGCAGGGTCCCCCCTTACCGCCCTGTAAAAGCAGTTTCTCGCGGCGATCTGGACGTCGGCGGTTGAGGCTGAACTTATGCCCTGGCGGTTGGTCTCGGCGTTGCACGTGGGTGGTTTGGTCCTGGCGGGCGTCTTCAGGTGTGGGCGATAACGTTGAAAAACTTACGTGGAAACTCTCGCCGGGCGGAAAACCAGCTGTAACGCCAAGAAAATTGCCGACAATGAAGCCGAAAGTCTGGCTCTATAGGTATTCGGAAGGCAAAGTTTTGCTGCCTTGACAGATATGGAGGGGCACTCAGCAGGTCTCTCATATCATTGTTTTCTGTGCATTTTACTACTTGATTCAGGAAGGACTGGAAATGGAATTCCAGGAGAAGCTGGGTCCAGATGTGGAGGAGACTGAGGAACTTGTAACTCAACCTCACAGCACTCTTCTGTGCTGATTACCAGGAAGCAGAGACCACCGCACAGTCCTTGAAGACAAAATCCTGTTTTCACACTAAGAACACTATCCATCGTGTTGCGTGGCACTACCACCGTGATTAATGGGATAGATTCAGAACAGATCTAGCAGCTCAAAACTGTGGTGCTTTGGACCATCAGCAGCATCAGAATTGCATTCCACCACAATCTGTAACATCATGGCCCAGCATATCCCTAACTCTACCATTACCTGCAAGCTAGGGGACTAACCCTGGTTCAACGAGGAGTGCAGAAGAGCATGCCAGGAGCAGAACCAGGCATACTAAAAAATAAGGTGCCAACCTGGGGAAGCTGCAACACAGGACTACATGCCTGCTAAACAGCGGAAGCAGCATGCTATAGACAGAGCTATGCGATCCCACAATCAACAGCTCAGATCAAAGCTCTGTAATCATGCCACATCCAGTCATGAATGGTGGTGGACAATTAAACAACTCATCATCACAGGCAGTCCCTCGGAGTCGAGGATGACTTCCACACTAAAAATGAATACTCAGGTGACCGATGAACTCATTTTAAATGGTAGAAGATGCCTGTGCGTAAAGTCTTTTAATGTGGGGTGGCAGTTGCACACCAGCCATCACACGGGATTGACGGAACAAGGTCTTGGTCCAGTGGGAAGGGGATCAAAGATGGCTGGAGACCAGGCTCCGCTGCATGTGCCAATACATACACATACTCCTTCTTTCCTTCTTCCCACAGGGCCACTCTCCACATGGAATTCATAGCACGCAATGTGAGCCTCACGACCTCACAACAAACTAACGGGAGGAGAAGGCCCCATGAATATCCCCATCCTCAATGATGACAGAACCCAGCATGCGAGTGCAAAACAGAAGGATGAGCGTTTGCAACCATCTTCAGCCAGAAGTGCCAAGTTGATGATCCATATTGGCTTTCTCCTGAGGTCCCCATCATTACAGAAGCCAGTCTTCAGTCAATTCGATTCATTCCATGTGATATCAAGAAATGACTGAACACACTGGCTACAGCAAAGGCTATGGGCCCTGACAACTTCCCGACCGATGTGCTTAAGCCTTGAACTCCAGAACTAGCTGCGCCTCCAGCCAAGCTGTTCCAGTACAGCTACAACACTGGCATCTACCCAATGATGTGGAAAACTGCCCAGGTATGTCCTGTCCACAAAAAGCAGACAAATCCAATTCGGCCAATTATCGCCCAGTCAGTCGACGCTCAATCATCAGCAAAGTGATGGAAGGTGTCATCGACTGTGATAATGAAAGGCACTTACTCACCAATAACCTGCTCACCGATGCCCAGTTTGGGTTCCGCCAGGACCACTCGGCTACATATCTCATTACAGCCTTGGACCAAACAGGGACAAAAGAGCTGAATTCCAGAGGTGAGATGAGAGTGACTGCCCTTGACATCAAGGCAGCATTTGACTGAGTATGGCACAAGGAGCCTTAGTAAAACTGAAGTCAATGAGAATCAGGGGGTAAACTCTCCACTGGTTGGAGTCATACCTAGCACAAAGGAAGATGGTTGTAGTTGTTGAAAGACAATCATCTCACCCAAAACATCGCTGCAGGAGTTCCTTAGGGCAGTGTCCTAGGCCCAACCATCCTCAGCTGCTTCATCAATGATCTTCCCTCCATCATAGGGTCAGAAGTGAGGAAGTGCGCTGATGACTGCACAGTGTTCAGTTCCTTTCGCAAGTCGTCAGATAATGAAGTAGTCCATGCCCGAATGCAGCAAGACCTGGATGACATTCAGGTTTGAACTGATAAGTGGCAAGTAACATTCATGTCACACAAGTTCCAGGCAATGACTATTTCCAACAAGCAAGAGTCTATCTAACCATCGCCCCTTGACATTCGCGGCATTACCATAGCCTAATCCCCCACCATCAAACATCCTGGGGGACACCATTGACCAAAAACTTAATTGGACCAGCCACATAAATACAGTGGCTACAAGAGCAGGTCAGAGGCTGGGTATTTGTGGGAAGGGGTCTGGTGAGCAGCTACCACATGCTACACTGATGTATGGAAATAAAGTTTCCTTGAGGACAGTGGGCTTTGCTGTGACCCCCAGCATTTGCTGCACGCCTTGATAAAGCAACCTCAAATGCCTGTACATATGTGATATTCATTGAAAATTTTTGTTTTCATCCATAAGATTAGTCTGCTTCTTCCTCAGCCAAGGGCAGATGTCCTTGCAATCACCACTGGAGAACTAGCAGTCACTCCCAGCTCCTGCAGTTCCCACATGTTCTGTGAATCACCAAAATATTTGTAACTGAACAAAAAGTACTGATCTTCTCCCACCGCTTCATCATCATCTTCTCCTTTTCCTACCCCAGCCCCCTTGCTGTTGTATATGGAAGAAAAGGGAATGTAGCAATAGTTTTGCAGCACCTAGAGTGGTGATGAGATAGAAACAGCTCTGGAATTCAATGCCAGCTTGTTTCTTCAAAATGCTGTATGTTCTGCTTTGACCCCACTCTTCTGCAACTGGTACTGACACACTGACTTTGCCATCGCTGACTGCTAATGTGGCTGGCCTCCCCTGCAGTTTAATTGCCTTTCCTCAAGCACACTAAGCTCTGTTAAATCTGGTCCCTAGTGACCTTCTTCTCCTGGGCAATGTGTGCCAGTTTCCCTTTGGAACAATATGAAGAGCACAAGGTGAAGGTAGGTATTTAAAGGAAATCTTCCAGGTAGCAGTAGACAGCTGATGTGACTCAGAGGACAAGTGTTAGAAGTAACCTGTAATGCAAGACATTAGTAGGGCTGGATATTCAGTTGTCTATCGCCTCAGTTGGCGGCCAGAGGGGTCGTTAATGCCAGCGTAATAGCTTACTGACTGGGTGCGCAGCTTTTAGCGCCCCGACAGAAAATTCAGTAGAGGTTTACCGGGGGCGCAAAACGCTAGGGCCTGGCTGCTGTCAGTCCTGGCGCTAAATTAGCTGCAGTCGCCTCATTTAGTGATCGCCAATAATTACGTCTGAAAAAACAGTCGGTCCAGCCTTTCAGGGTCGTTAACTGGTGGCTACTTAAAGGGATGAGGAAGCGCTTCCCTCAGAGGTCACAGTCAGGGCAATGTTTACATAGAGCACAGTGCGTGAGCCTCCTAGTTTTCAGCGGCAGACGTAACAGTTCAGCTTGAGAAAAAGTCATTTTAAGAACGTTAATGGGTGCATTACTATGCCGCCAGCTTCGCATTCTTCATGCTCTAGCAAGGCGGCGTCAAGAGAGAAGGGCTGTTGGCCAAAGGAGGAGAGCCTCTAGACATTGGGGCAGGAAGCTTTACCTGCGGCAATGCTCACATCTGGACCTGTCCGAGGAGCAGTGTGTCAGAAGGCTGCGCTTCTGAAAGGAGGTAGTTACAGAGAAATGCCATCTCCTGCAGGTAGACCTGCAGCCTCACATCGGCACCAGGATTGCGCTGCCCGTCGCAGTGAAGTCATGGTGGGACTCACCTTCTATGCCTCTGGCTGCTTCCTGGCTGCATCAGAGGACATATGCAGCGCCTCACAATTCGCAGCACATCGCTGCATCCGCGACAGGCTCTCTACACACACAGAATGGACTTCATTACCTTCCCGATGACCAGGTAGAAACAGGTTGAGCACGCATGTGGGTTTGCCAGGATAGTGGGCTTCCCCAGGGTGCAAGGAGAAATTGACTGCACTTACGTGGCCTTGCGAGCCCCATTCCAGAATGCAGAGGTCTTCAGAAATAAAAAGGGATACCACTTCCTATATGTGTAGCTGGTGTGCCACCACACGCAGCACATCCTCGCAGTCAATGCTCGCTATCTTGGAAGAGCACGATTCGTTTATCCTCCGGGAGAGCACTGTGCCTCGACTGTTTCAGTCACCACAAGAAGACCGAGGCTGGCTGCTCGGGGACAAGGGATATGGACTGGCCACCTGGCTAATGACCCCTCTCCGCAACCCTGCCACAAAGCCGGAGGAATGCTACAATGAGAGCCATGCGGCCACCCACAACATCATAGAGCAAATAATAGGGCTGCTGAAACAGCGATTCCGATGCCTGGACCGCTCTGGAGGCAGCCTTCAATACTCCCCTCAACAGGTCTTACTATTCATTGTGGTGTGTTGCATACTGCACAACTTTGTCATTATGAGGGCCCAAGCCTTGCCAGTGAGGATTGCAGGCCCACCTCAGGAAGAGGAGGGGGGGGTTGAGGAAGAGACTGGCGACGCCCCGAATGTCCAGCAAGACGACGAGGACCAGCAGCAGCCACGGAGGAGGTAACGTTCCAATGTTGGCGACGCCAGGGCTATTCGGCGGCGGCTCACAAGGGATCGGTTTGCTTAAATGGAGGGAGCTGAGGGATACAGTTAATGTGCATCTTGTGCCATGATAATGTCACATTTCCGTCACAAGTCCACAGTCATACACCAGAGGCTGAAGGAAATGGTCAAAGTAACAGTTTATTTTTCAAACATCCCTCAAAAAATCGAAAAAGCCCACACCCAATAAAATAAAATGGAACACCCGCCCCTTCAAAGAACACAAAAGATGATGACACTGCATAACATATGTGCAGAGGTCCCATGGGGACACATTTACTCAGTGGGTCTTGCGCTGGCATTTCCCACCCCTCTGCCTCATCCCCTTCTCACGCCTACTGCTCCTCCTCAATGTGGCCTCAGTGCCTGCAGCAAGACCGCTTGAGGGCTGTTCTGTGTCTGAGGGAGTCAGGACAGACAGCCTACGATGACACCCTGGACCAGCTGTGGGCATGGAAAGCCCGACTGCTGACTGCACCGCCTCAGGATGGGTGACAGCAGTTTTGGATGGCTGGGGTTCAGACCGTGGTGGGTGCAGAGGCAGACTGGCAGTGGCGGGAGCCAGAATGCTGTCATCGCGAGGAAGGATAGCACCTTCCATTTCCTGCAGCACACTGCCAGAGCACCGGGAGCAATATGTGCTACCACAGATTGCTGACCGCCTGCGGCACCATATGTTCCCCGCCCGACTGTGGGGATGACAGAAAGGATAATGGCCGACACTGCTTGCATGGCATCACTCTGAGACTGCAAAAGCGCAGCCTGCTTGAAATGCTGCAATCTAAGAGTGCATGGCAACAACCAGTGTCTGCATGACATCACAAAGACCTTGCGTGGCTTTGGCCTGTGATGTCATGGCTGCTACTACATCAACCATGGCACGCGGTATCACTCTGTGACTCCACTGTCGCTCGTTGAACCCGCTTCCTGATTTAGCCGAGCAAGGATGGGCTCAGTGGACTGCCGAGAGGAATGGGTAATGCTTGAGGCGGCCTCCGCCACACTCACAGCAAGTGCATCCATGCTCTGTGGCACCCTCCTCAATGCACCCATAATCTCATGTGCATATGCATGGACTCCCTGGACAGAGCCTCCTGATCCAGGTCCTCATCTGCCTGACTCTGAGCAGGACTCCTGGGCCGACTTAACCTCCAGAGAGCTGGCCCCCTAGCTTCCCCTCGCACAAGCCACTGGGACCAGGAGCATCAGGATCAACAAACCCCAGGAACATGGTGGTGTTCTCCACCGAGCTGATCTCCCCCTCACTGGCACAGAGGACGGGCCCTGCTCTGCGGTCACATATGTCTCCACATCCTCCCCTTTGTGTGATGATGGCGGCTGACGGTGGCTGCGGCTCATCTGGCTCATCATCTGTAAGCACAAAGCAACACAAGTGTGGGTAGCTGTTGGGGAGGGGCTAGGAAGACAAGAGAAAGGGGTATCATTATTTTGGAGCTACATGTTGTAAGGCTTGTGGGTTCAAGGGTCAGGGCTCTCACAGAAAATGGACATCTCATTCACAAACCGTCACTGTCGAGCAAGAGCTCTGCCTCACCAGCTGTCACCGTTCGAACTGGTGCACCCATGAGGGCGGGCACTCGCTCCTCGATCGCGGTAAAGTCCTGGAGGTCTGGCACCCCTTTTCTCGTCTGCTCCTGCTCTCGCCTGTTATGACTAAAACAAGAAGTTGTCAGTGAATCTGGAGCTACTCGTGTGCCACAGGTGTCTGCAGTAAGTGACTCGCTACTAATGTCGCGAGGTGTGAATCTCTGCATCACAGCCTGTGTGGCAGTGCTCAGTGGATGTGTGAAAGATGGGATTTGGGGACAAAGAGCTACAAATAAGTATGAGGCTGAAGGCCTGTGACCGCATACGGAGAGTTAAAAGGTGTTGGTGGTTGTCCCCAGGATGAGTCGGGAGCTAGAAAGTGAGACACGCTTGGATGGACGGAGCATGTCTAGTGACGCGATAGAGAGCTTTTAGGGTGTCTCTAGCAATGAGGAGCATGGCATGGTAGAGAGAAGGGGTGGGCAGTGTAAAGCCTTTGCATTGTGCAAGACAGTGAGGCTCACATGAACGCCTTGCAAGGTTAATGTAAAGTGTACTCCCCCTGACGACTCTAGTGAGGTTGTTGAATTTTTTGCAACATTGAGTCACAGTCCTGGCCACCCTGTTGCGGGCAGAAATGTGCTGGGCCACTTCCCTGAACACCCTTGGCGATGGCCTTCGTCCCCCTCCAGGATGCAGTGCATTGTTGCGCCTATCAACTGCCTCCAGCAAGACCTCACTGGCTGTGGCCAAGAAGTGGTGTGCTCTCTGCCTTCCTCCCTGCTCCTCCATTATCCTGCTCTCAGGTTAGTGAGGTGGAGCTGCGCATGTACATACTTACCTTGCCACGCCTTTAAGACTCGGCTTTTCCTGGGATCTGAATCGGAGTTCGGAGCATGCACAATGGTTCGGCAAAATTTAGCGCCACCATTTTCATTAGCACCACCCCAGGTCAGGTGTGTAACGGCTGATTTAGTGCCCCCTTCAGCTCTTGGTCCGATTCAACCAAATTTCTCAGCAGGAGGCACAAATGTTATCAAGGCACTAAAATTACCTCGCCACCTTATTAGCGCCGAAAAAGAGGCGTGTCCGAATTTCCACCCCTAGAGTTGTAAAGGGCTATTGTAGGGCATTCCAAACACTGGTTCCAGATGGAAGTTAGGGAGCCATTGAAAACAGATGCACTGATGAAATGGAGACTTGCTATTCCATGTGATAAATTTCTACTCCAGCTCACTTGTATAATTGTGTATAGCTTCTAATGTAGTTTGCAGGGAATAACTTGGTCTCTGCTGTCTTTTGGAGGGTGGCAGGGTTCCACTAGTCTTCTACAACTCTTTTAGTTGAGAAACAAGAAATAAACAGTTAAATCAAGTGCCCCCTGTTCTGGGGGACATTCCAAACATTTTTCCAGGCCCTTTTTTGATTTTTAAATTTGTTTTTTTGGTGGTTTTTTGGGGCTCTAAAACATAAATATATACAAGTGCCCCCTACAAAAGGGGAGGGGGACACTAAAACCACCAGTCTTCTACAACAGCTATGGTATGAGACCAGCAGAATCCCCAATAAATTTTTGCCCCTCCTCTATTGCTCTGTAGTGCTATGACATTGTTTGCAATTAATATCAATACCCATTCTCCCATTCTTTCTTCCCTATCCCTCCTGAAGATTTTATATTCAGGAATATTTCATTGCCAGTCCTATTCCAGCTGCAGTCACATTTTAGTTGCTGCTATAATGCCATGATTTTCTATTTTATCAATAGCTCTAGTTCTTCAATTTTTTTTAATGTTTATGCATTGATATACATAATTTAGCTTGGCTTCTAGTTGTTTAGCAAAGTTTCCTTTTTTGGCTCCCATAGCCTTTACCTTTATCACTATACTATTTTATCCCGTTTAAACTTTTTTACCTCCTAATTACCTATGCACCCAGAGCTTACTTTTCTCTCCCAGCTGCCTACTATACTTTTTTGTCTTTCCCCTCCTCTTACCAAATTAATTTAAACTCTCCCCTACAGCTCTAGTTAACATCTCCATGATGATATTGGTCCTAGCTCTTTCAAAGTATAGGCTGTTCCATCAACACTTGCATTAAGTCTTTTTATAGACCTATTTAAATGCTGCACTTCTACACGCAACAGAACCCCTAACACCTCGGTAATAATTTTACATGGACAAACTTATGATACCATTCTGGTGAAAATTGCAGGAAAGTGCGCACAACTCTAGTTATGTCATCAGGGCATCATTTACATATTGTGATTGGGAAACTATTGACTGCATACTGCACCTGCTTAAATCCTGACCAGAAAATGAACCGAGGTGCTAAATAGAAAAATACCTGGCATAACTGATTGGTCAGACCCACTTTAAACTCATTTACTGGGCACAACTGATTAGAAAATCTACATTTGGATGTTTTTGCAAGAACTAGTCAGAGGAAAATTAGTCTTCCAAAAATAAAAGAGACACTGAGCAGTACAGGATAATTAACTAATTGACCGTGTTATGAATAAGAAACACCATCACAGTTGGTAGTGGCTGTCAGCATCAGTAGTGCAACAAAAATGTATTTCAATCTCAGCATTCATAACAATGGTGATTAAAGCATATACTAAAAATGGAATAAAATAAATGTAAAATAAAGGAGTGATTGGGACTGATTTTTAATTTAATTTTCTTCTAGCTAAGTGATATGATTCATAGGCTGGGAAATTCCTTGTAGTGTAGCTGAAGCCTGGTTGATATGCATAAAGTAGGTTTTCGCTGCATTTCCAGTGAAATAACAGCAGCAGAGAGGAAGCAGCACTGAGGAATTTCCCAGTCATAGTCACCTCTCACATCACTATGATGATAGCTACTGGAAGATATGCAAGATCTCTCAGGAACAGTGCCTTCCCTCAGATTGCAGTCAGCAAGTATTAAAGGACAATACATTTCAGAAAAGTAAATCTGTACATTACACTTACCGCAGTGATACATCTTGTTTATCTTTAAAACATCCGTTTCAGAGAATCCCATTAGTTGTCCAACATCTACATTTCCATCTGGTTTTGGCACAATGGTTGGTAAATCAGGACTTTTGGAAAAAACATACCTAAAAATAAAGAGAAAAATAAAAAAAGTTTAGTTCCTTTTTAGAATGGATTGTTACTGATTTCCGACATAATGTATTAGGAGTAACAACTTATACAAACTTATCCTTTTTATAGTACAGGTCTGATAATGCAATCTAGCTCAGTATTGGCAGGATGGGTGCTCTCTGAGTGCATGCGCATGTTTGCAGTGCTATTAATTGATCTCGCACTATAATGCAAGGTCATCTCATTTGCACATAGTTCACCATGATCAAAGGGTGGGTAATTTATTATCAACAATTCTTAAAGGACTGCTAGTTGCACTTGAAGCTGTTTTGATACTGCAAGGGAGAAATGATTGGAGCTAGGCCATGAAGCAGAACAGCACCATTCCAGGATGCAGCTTTGGAGATTCTATGGAGAATGATGCTTCTTTTTGGAGCAGAGGGACATCCTTCAGATGGAGCTTTTGCAAACTCAGATGGCTACTAAATGTATCAGTGATAGCATTCTTGCTTCTGAATCAAAATGTCTTGGGTTCAAGTCCCACTTCTGAGACTTACATAATAATCGAGGCCGACACTTCAAAAACAGTACGAAGGGAGCGCTGTACTGTTGAAGATGTCGTCTTTCAGAAAAAACTTTTAAACTGAGGCCCTGTTTGCAATCTCAGGTGGAAGTTAAATATTCACCAGCAGGGGAGTTCCTGGTGTCCTGGCCCACATTCATCCCTCACCAATACATTAAAATAAAATGATCTGGTCATTTATTCATTGCTGTTGGTGGGACCTAACTCTGCGCAAATTGGGTGTGTGTTTCCTACATTACATCAGTGATTACACTTCAAAAAAGTACTTAATTGGTTGTAAAGCCGCCAGCTCTGCAGCTGTGCTCGGTTTCTGACAGGAGTCATGAGCAATGTCCAGTGGGGATATCTGTTGTTGGCAAGTAACCAGTGTAGTGTATGAATAAAGAGTCTGACCAGACACTGTGAGCTCAAAGTAAAGTGTGACCTTAGCCTGACATCAGTAGTGGGGAAAATGTTGGAATCAATTATTAAAGATGAAATAGCAGCGCATTTGGAAAGCAGTGACAGGATCGGTCCAAGTCAGCATGGATTTATGAAAGGGAAATCATGCTTGACAAATCTTTTGGAATTTTTGAGGATGTAACTAGTAAATTGGACAAGGGAGAACCAGTGGATGTGGTGTATTTGGACTTTCAAAAGGCTTTGGACAAGGTCCCACACAAGAGATTGGTGTGCAAAATCAAAGCACATGGTATTGGGGGTAATGTACTGACGTGGATCGAGAACTGGTTGGCAGACAGGAATCAAACAGTCGAGATAAACGGGTCCTTTTCAGAATGGCAGGCAGTGACTAGTGTGGTGCCGCAGGGTTCAGTGCTGGGACCCCAGCTCTTTACAATACATTAATGATTTAGATGAAGGAATTGAGTGTAATATCTCCAAGCTTGCAGATGACACTAAACTCGTGGCGGTGTGAGCTGTGAGGAGGACGCTAAGAGGCTGCAGGGTGACTTGGACAGGTGAGTGGGCAAATGCACGGCAGATGCAGTATAATGTGGATAAATGTGAGGTTATCTAATTCGGGGGCAAAAATATGAAGGCAGAATATTATCTGAATGGCTGCAGATTAGGAAAAGGGGAGGTGCAATGAGACCTGGTTCATCAGTCATTGAAAGTTGGCATGCAGGTACAGCAGGCAGTGAAGAAGGCAAATGGTATGTTGGCATTCATAGCTAGGGGATTGGAGTATAGGAGCAGGGAGGGTTTACTGCAGTTGGACAGGGCCTTGGTGAGGCCTCACCTGGAATATTGTGTTCAGTAATCTGAGGAAGGACGTTCTTGCTATTGAGGGAGTGCAGCGAAGGTTCACCAGACTGATTCCTGGGATGGCTGGACTGACATATGAGGAGAGACTGGATCAACTGGGCCTTTATACACTGGAGTTTAGAAGGATGAGAGAGGATCTCATAGAAACATACAAGATTCTGACGGGACCGGACAGGTTAGATGCGGGTAGATTGTTCCCGATGTTGGGGAAGTCCAGAACCAGGGGACACAATCTTAGGATAAGGGGTAGGCCATTTAGGACTGAGATGAGGAGGAACTTCTTCATTCAGAGTTGTTAACCTCGCTGGGCTGTTGAGCAGCTGGCCTTGCTGGGCTGCCTGGCGTGATGGGTTCTGCTTCGTGGTCAACCACTGGGTCGGTTGCCACTGGTATGTGTGTTGGGATTCAAAAAAGGTAGAGTCTAATGTGGATTGCTCAGGGTAGTCCGTGAATCTGAATTTGGTTTGGTCCAAGTGTTTCCTGTAGATGAGTCCATTTGAAAGTTTGACCCGAAACACCCTGCTTCCCTCTTTGGCCACGACAGTGCCGGGAAGCCACTTGGGACCTTGTCCATAGTTCAACACAAATACAGGATCATTAATCTCAATTTTGCGTGACACATTTGCACGATCATGATATGTACTTTGTTGAAGCCGCCTGCTCTCTACCTATTTGTGTAGATCAGGGTGGACTAATGAGAGCCTTGTCTTAAGTGCCCTTTTCATCAGCAGTTCATGAGCGGTGGAATCCCTGTGAGCGAGTGGGGTCTCATGCGGTAACTTAGCAGGACTCAGGATAGGCGATTCTGCAGTGAGCCTTCAGTTACCCTCTTCAAGTGCTGCTTGATTGTTTACACTGCTCTCTTGCCTGACCATTGGATGCAGGTTTGAACGGGGCAGATGTGACATGTTTGATCCCGTTGCGGATCATGAACTCTTTGAACTCGGCACTGGTGAAGCACGGCCCGTTGTCACTCACAAGGACATCAGGCAGGCCGTGCGTGGCAAACATGGCCCGCAGGCTTTCAGTGGTAGCACCGGACGTGCTTGCCGACATTATCTCATATTCAATCTATTTGGAGTACGCATTTACAACCACTAGGAACATTTTTCCCTGAACGGGCCTGCATAGTCGACATGGGCCCTAGACCATGGTTTAGAGGGCCAAGACCATAAACTTAGTGGCACCTCCCTGGGTGCATTGCTTAACTCTGAACATGTGTTTCATTTGTGCATGCAGGACTCTAAGTTCGCATCGATACCGGGCCACCACACATGGGATCTAATTATCACTTTCATCATTACAATGCCTGGGTGGAGATCACTAATTAAAGTGTCCCTGCCCTTTTTTGGTACCACTACCCGATTACCACACAGAAGGCAGTCTGCCTGTATAAACATTTCATCTTTGCGCCGCTGGTACGGCTTTAATTCTTCCTGCATTTCTAATGGGACACTGGACCAGCTCCCGTGAAGCACGCAGTTTTTTTACTAAGGACAGTAAGGGGTCCTGGCTCGTCCAGATTCTAATCTGTCGAGTGGCAACAGGTGATTGCTCACTCTCGAATGCTTCCATTACCATAACTAAATCTGCAGGCTGTGCCATTTCCACCCCCGTGGTGCGCAATGGCAGCCTACTGAGAGCATCGGCACAGTTTTCTGTGCCTGGCCTGTGGCGGATGGCATAGTTCTATGCAGACAACGTGAGCGCCCATCTCTGGATGCGGGCCAATGCATTCGTATTTATCCTCTTACTTTCAGAAAAGAGGGATATCAGTGGCTTATGATCAGTTTCCAATTCAAATTTGAGCCCAAACAGATATTGATGCATTTTCTTTACCCCATAAACAGACGCTAACGCTTTTTTTCAATCATGCTGTAGGCCCCCTCAGCCTTAGACATACTTCTGGATGCATAAGCAATCGGTTGCAATTTCCCAGATTCATTAGCCTGCTGCAATACACACCCGACACCATATGACGATGCATCACATGCTAGTACCAAACTTTTACATGGATCATACAACACAAGCAATTTGTTGGAGCATAACAGTTTTCTAGCTTTTACAAAGGCATTTTCATGGCTTTTACCCCATACCCATTCGTCTCCTTTATGTCGTAAAGCATGCAGTGGTTCTAACAGTGTGCTGAGACCCGGTAAGAAGTTACCAAAGTAGTTCAGGAGTCCTAGAAATGACCGCAGCTCCGACACGTTCTGTGGCCTCGGTATGTTCTCGATTGCCTCCGTCTTCAAATCGGTGAGCTTGATGCCTTCCGCCGTAATTTTTCTCCCCAGGAACTCCACTTCAGTCGCCAGGAAAAAGCACTTCGAGCGTTTTAACTTGAGCCTCACGCGATTAAGCCGACTAAGAACCTCCTCCAGGTTCTGCAGATGCTCGACTGTGTCCCGACCTGTAACCAAGATGTCGTCCTGGAAGACCACAGTGCGTGGGACCGACTTCAGTAAGCTTTCCATGCTTCTCTGGAATATCGCTGCGGCTGATCGAATCCCAAACGGGCATCTGTTGTAAATGAAGAGACTTTTGTGCGTGTTGACGCAGGTGAGGCCCTTCAATGATTCCTCCAGCTCCTGCGTCATGTAGGCCGAGGTCAAGTCCAGCTTTGAGAACGTCTTTCCTCCTGCCAGTGTCGCAAAAAAGGTTGTTTGCCTTTGGTAGTGGGTATTGATCTGCAGGGAGAAACGATTGATAGTTACTTTGTAATCACCACAGATTCTGATGGTGCCGTCTCCCTTGAGGACTGGAACAATTGGACTGGCCCA
Source organism: Pristiophorus japonicus (assembly GCF_044704955.1). Taxonomy (NCBI): domain Eukaryota; kingdom Metazoa; phylum Chordata; class Chondrichthyes; family Pristiophoridae; genus Pristiophorus; species Pristiophorus japonicus. The sequence goes on from NC_091990.1 coordinate 80,693,947, forward strand.
CTCGCTGAATTCGATCGGCGAAATGATGCCCTCTCGTTGCAACCGGTCCAGCTCGATCTCCACCCTCTCTCTCATCATGTATGGTACTGCTCTCGCCATGTGATAGATAGGTCGCGCCCCCGGAATTAGGTGGATCTGCACTTTTGCTCCTTGGAACTTCCCGATGCCTGGTTCGTACAGCGAGGGGAACTTGTTTAGAACCTGGGCACACGAAGTGTCGTCGACGGGCGAGAGCGCTCGGACGTTGTCCCAGTTCCAGCGTATCGTCTACAACCAGCTCCTGTTGAGCAGCGTGGGGCCATCGCCCGGAACCACCCAGAGTGGTAACTTGTGCACCGCTCCATCGTAGGAGATCTTTACAGTAGCACCGCCGATTACAAGAATCAGTTCCTTTGTGTACGTTCTCAGTTTAGTGCGAATGGGAGTCAGGACTGGCCTTGAGGCCTTGCTGCACCACAATTTATCAAAAGTCTTTTTGCTCATAATGGTCTGGCTTGCGCCCGTGTCCAGCTCCATTGACACCGGGAGTCCATTTAATTCAACCTTCAGCATTATCGGGGGACACTTTGTGGTAAATGTGTGCACCCCATATATCTCTGCCTCCTCGGTTCGAGGCTCTGGTTTGTCATGATCCGCCGTGGATCTGTCCTCTTCTGCAACATGGTGGTTTGCAGGATTAGCAGGGTTTGCAGCTCGCCTGCACATACGTTGGAGATGTCCCATTGTTCCACTGCCCTTGCAAACGTATCCTTTGAAGCAGCATGAATGGAAACGGTGATCACCCCCGCAGCGCCAACAAGGTGTTAATGGCCTAGCATTCATCACTCTTGATGGTGGATTCTGAGACATCTGCGGACGTGCAGCTGCAGGCATGTGAGGCCTGCCCTATACGTTACGATTCGAAAACAACATTACTTTGTTCACAGTACTTGTTGCAGCACTCGTGTACTGAGAGATTTGCTTGGTATTGTCACTGGTGGCGATGAACGCCTGGGCTATCGCTATGGCGTTACTCAAGGCTGGGGTCTCTACAGTCAACAGTTTGCTAAGTATTACTTCATGGCCAATGCCAAGTACAAAGAAGTCCCTGAGCATGTGCTCCAAATGTCCTTCAAATTCGCAATGTCCTGCAAGGCGTCTTAGCTCGCCACTTCCTGGCCTTCAGACCTCTTCTACGTGTAGAACCGTTACCTCGCCATCAGAACATTTTCCTTCGGGTTAAGATGCTCCCGGACCAGTGTGCACAAATCATCATGTGGGTTTCGCTGGAGGAAGCAGATTTTTCAGGAGGCCATATATTAGTGCTCCGCAAACGGTGAGGAGAATCGCCCTTTGTTTGGCAGCATTCGCTTCTCCCTCCAGCTCGTTGGCCATGAAGTATTGGTCAAGTCGCTCCACAAAGGTTTCCCAATCATCTCCCTCCGAAAATTTCTGCAGGATGCCCACTGTTCTCTGCATTGTTGCAGTGGAGTTAATCATCTCTATCTCGTCGCCAGTTGTGGTGTATGAATAAAGAGTCTGATCAGACACTGTGAGCTCAAAGTAATGTGTGACCTTAGTCTTTTATTGCAGGTCTCCAGAGTGCCTCTCCAGCCTGTGAGGCATCCTTAAGTACAGGTGCTCCCAAAGGATTGTGGGATCCCTTGGGACTCCAGAGGATGATCCCTTTGGTGGTTAAACAAGGTATTTACAGGTTTACATATATAATAACTAGCCTGCAACTAGGAATAAAGGCGCAAGACGAGAGTCATACTGCTGCCAGGATGCCGGGTACAGACCAGCCTGAATGATGCTAGGCTGGTGATGGGGAACACAAAGGCAATGTGGGTGCAGTCTATGACACCTTGCAGCCTGGGGAGGCCAGCCATGCGGGCAAAGTCTAGTGCTCTTTCGTCCTGCTTCACTGTCCATGGGGAAGAATATCCAAGTCTTCCTCCTGCTGTAGAGAACTTTGGTAGCCTTCCTGATACGGCAGTAGACTGGAACATGTCATTGATGTCACCTGCTGCAGCTTGAAAGGAGCATGTAGCATTAAAATTAAGGACCATGGTGAGCTTGACAGCGACAGCCAGTGCTATCTGTGTTCTGCTGCAAGGCTCGAGTTATAGCTGTAGCAGGTGACATAGCGCAGTGACAGCCTCCATAGTGATGTGAAGGCACCTTAAGACGTTGCTCCTTAGAAATTCTCCCTGAAGAGCCGTTGTGGATATGGTTTCCGGCGCAATGCCTTCCCCCTACCTCTTATGGCAGCTGCTCCTGCTTTCCTCCTTGCTGCTGTCCCTCATCCTCAAACCCCAAACGCAGCCCTACCAGACAACCCATGACTGCTGTCAAACTATCTATGAGGCTGCCAAGAAAAGTGCAACACCCACAAAATCTTGTTCTTTGTAGACAAAGTGAACTATCCAGAGTGATAAAATATACGTCCAGAAGTTAACCAGAACTCTGAATGGCAAACCAGCAACTAAGTTGCAAGTTCTGCACAATCCCTTTAAACAGCACTGGTGAGGGCTCTTCACTGCCGGTTTGGCCCACATGTTGTTGGGCGAGTTCAGCATGTGGCAAGTCAGGCACCAAGGCCTACTAAAATTGAAAAAGTTCCTGCAAGAGTCCTCATTTAAATAACTTATTCACTTATTCAAATTCTTCTGGCGTGCGTTCTTGACGCCAGCGAAGAAGTCCGATCCAATATAGCAGACAACACATTTCTGGCTGCAAATGTGCGTGTGAATCCTGCTTGACATATTGGACGCTTAGGAGGGCGTTTAGCACCCAAAAAATGGGTGCCATGTGATAGAAATTCTAAGCAAATCTTTAAAACAACTTTTTCATAAACAAGTTTATTATTATATGCAACAGATGTAGGACAGAGAAACATGATACATTTCTGCGTCAGGATTATAATGCACTACCATGCTGCAAACTTCGCATTGTTGTGAAGTACAATTTTTTGCATTAAAAAAGCCACATTCCTGTTGGTAGCTATTGGAAGATAAACAAGATTTCCCAGGGAAAGTATCTTACATTAGTAAAATGCCTCACAGACAACTTTGACTGAGATCAGGAACTTCCCTTGATCACTGACTTTCTTTCCCCTTCTTTAATTACTGCTTAATAATCTTTCTGGCTTAACCCAACAATGTGCAACCTCGGTGTGCTATTTGACCCCGAGCTGAGCTTCAAATATTACATCCAGTCAATCACAAACTCTTGTCTATTTCACCTCTGAAGTAACTCCTGCCTCAAGCTCTATCTTATTTCCACAGATGCTGAAGCCCTCATCCAATCTTATGTTAGCTCAAGGTTTGATTTTTTTTCCAATTCCCTCCTCTTAAGCTCCATTCTATACAAACTCCAACTAATTCAGACCTGCATCCTATCCTGTATCCCCCTCCATTTTAGGTTCCTCAACCTCATTTACAAATCCATGGCCTTGCTTCATCATACATCTACAACCAATACTAGCCCCATATATCACCTTGCATTCTCTGCACTTCCAAGTCCAGACTTCTTTGTGGCCTTCACTCCTTCTGCTCCATCATCAGCAGCAGAGCCTTTAGCCAGTAAAGGTACTCCCTTTCTAAACTTCTTTTTCACTTGCTGCAACTCTTAACATCTTCAAAAACCTCTTCAAAATCTACCTCCTTGATCATGCCTTCCCTAGTCTATTTCAATTGCTGCTCGACTAATCCATGCTCTTTGTGAAATGATTTCAGATGATTTATTATGCCAAATCATTTAATCTAAGTAGTTTTTACATTATTCTTTGATTTAACTCCGTCTCTCTACTTTGTCTTTTCTTTATTGGTATATTTTTTCACTTCATTCCTTTTCTCCTCATTTACTTTCTTTGCTGTTCCATTCTTTAATATTTCACTATTCTCTCTTCCATTGTGTCCTTCTACATTTGGCATTAATGGTAATGTTCCTCCGTTCACTTGTGGATGACTGTGAATTTACGAACAAGACCTTCACTCCTTCTGCTCCATCATCAGCAGCAGAGCCTTTGGCCAGTAAATGTACTCCCTTTCTAAACTACTTTTTCACTTGCTGCAACTCTTAACATCTTCAAAAACCTCTTCAAAATCTACCTCTTTGATCATGCCTTCCCTAGTTTATTTCAATTGCTGCTCATTGACATCCATAACCTTATTGTGTATAATTGCATCAACATCACGGCCTTGATGGAAACTTGGCTCATGAGTAATGACACCTTCCCCCTTAATGAAGCCTCCACGCCTGGCTGTACCTTCTACTACCTGCCCAGGACTTTATTGCAAGGGGGTTGGAGTACAAGAGTAAGGAAGTCTTGCTACAATTTTACAGGACTTTGGTGAGACCACACCTGGAGTTCTGAGCACAGTTTTGGTCTCCTTAGCTGAGGAAGGATATACTTGCCTTAGAGACAGTGCAACAAAAGTTCACTAGCTTGATTCCTGGGATGAGAAGGTTACATAAGAACATAAGAAACAGGAGCAGGAGTAGCCCATACGGCCCCTCAAGCTTGTTCCACCATTTAATATGATCTTGGCTGATCCGATCATGGACTCAGGTCCACTTTCCTGCCCACTCCCCATAACCCCTTATTCCCTTATCGGTTAAGAAACTGTCTATTTTGGTCTTAAATTTATTCAATGTCCCACCTTCCACAGCTCTCTGAGACACTGAATTCCAGATTTATAACCCTCTGAGAAAATACATTTCTCCTCATCTCTGTTTTAAATGGGCAGCCCCTTATTCTAAGATTATGCCCCCTAGTTCTAGTCTCCCCCATCAGTGGAAACATCCTCTCTGCATCTACCTTGTCAAGCCCCCTCATAATCTTATGCGTTTTGATAAGATCACCTCTCAATCTTATGAATTCCAATGAGTAGAGTCCCAACCTACTCAACCTTTCCTCATAAGTCAACCCCCTTTTATTAGGTTGTCCTATGAAGAGAGATTGAATAGCCTAGGACTATACTCTCTGGAGTTTAGAAGATGAAACATACAAGATTCTGAGGGGGGTGACAGGGTAGATGCTGACAGGTTGTTTCCCCTGGACAAAAAGTCTAGAATTAGGAGGCATAGTCTCAGGATAAGGGGTCGGCCATTTAAGACGAAGATTAGGAGGAACTTCTTCACTCAGAGGGTTCTGAATCTTTGAAATTCTCTACCCCAAAGGGTTATACAATCATAGAAATTTACTGCATGGAAAGTGGCCATTTCGGCCCATCATGTCCGTGCCGGCCAACAAAGAGCTATCCAGCCTAATCCCACTTTCCAGCCCTTGGTCCGTAGCCCTGTAATTACGGCACTTCAAGTGCACATCCAAGCACTTTTTAAATGTGGTGAGGGTTTCTACCTCTACCACTCTTTCACGTAGTGAGTTCCAGACTCCCACCACCCTCTGGGTGAAGAAATTTTCCCTCAAATCCCCTCTAAACCTCCTACCAATTATTTTAAATCTATGCCCCTGGTTGTTGACCCCTCTGTTAAGGGAAATAGGTTTTTCCTATCCATTCTATCTAGGCCCCTCATAATTGTATACACCTCAATAAGGTCTCCCCTCAGCCTCCTCTGTTCCAAAAAAAAGAAACCCAGCCCATCCAATCTTACGTCATAGCTAAAATTCTCCAGTCCAGGCAAATTTCTCATAAATCTCTTCTGTATCCTCTCTAGTGCAATCACCTCTTTCCTGTAATGTGGCGACCAGAACTGCATGCAGTACTCTAGCTGTAGTCTAGCTAGTGTTTTATACAGTTCAAGCATAACTCCCCTGCTCTTGTATTCTATGCCTCAGCTAATAAAGGCAAGTGTTCCGTATGCCTTCTTAACCACCTTATCTACCTGGCCTGCAACCTTCAGGGATCTGTGGACATGCACTCCAAGGTCCCTTTGTTCCTCTGCATTTCTCAGCGTCCTACCATTTAATGTTTATGCCCCTGCCTTGTTAACCCTCCTCAAATGCTATCGATGTTGAATCGTTGCGTATATTCAAGGCTGAGATAGATAGATTTTTGGACACTAGGGGAATCAAGGAATATGGAGATTGGAGGGGAAAGTGGTGTTGAGGTCAATGATCAGCCATGATCTTAGTGAATGGCGGAGCAGTTTTGCAGTTTTGAGAGGCCATATGGCCTACTCCTGCTCCTAGTTCTTATGTTCTTAATATCTGTGGTAGCGGTGTGGCCCTTTTGATCTATCCCCCTACTCCTCTGCCATCTTCTCCTCCTTTGAGCACCTCACCCTGTTCCACCCTTCTTGCCTTTCCTTTAAAGTTCCACTTCTCTACAGTCAACCCAAGCCTTACCCCGAGTCTCTCATTAAGATATCCACACTGCTTTCCTCCCTCAGCCTCTGTGTCAAGCAACTTCGAATCGTCTCTGATTTCAACATTTAAACTCATCATGACCTCTCTCCTCTGAGTTCACTGCCCTCCTGTCCTTTCTTAACCTCCCCCTCCATATACATTCTCCTACCCATATTCATAGCCACTCCCATCAACTAGCCACCTCTTGCAGCTTCTATATTTCCATTGTCTGAATCACAGACCAGGCCATTTCAAATTGTTTCCTTGTATCCCTCACTACTCACATCCAAATCTACTTCATTCTGCGTCCACCCCAAGAAAAAAGCTATTCCCCAAGTCACTTGCAACAGCACTTTCAAACTCCCAACTGTCTAGCCTTTGGCCCTGCATTTGCCATGATACTTCTGCAGCTATTCTGTTGATCATACTCTCACCTTTGATGCTCTTGTCCCCAGTAAATTCTTACTTTTTCCTACCCTGGTCATTCTCTTTGGTACATCCTGCCTTCTTTGCTCCATTAAGTCCAAGAGATGCAGATTTGAATGTTTATGGCGTACATCTAGTTTATATATTCATCACCAGATCTGGCTCGACCTCATCAAGGTTATTCTCCTTGGAGCAAAGGTGAAGAGGATATTTGATAGAGGTGTTCAAAACCATGAACGGTTTTGATGGAGTGAATAAGGAGAAACTGTTTTCAGTTTTAACCAACGGACAAAGATTTAGGGGCCAAAATTGCCCACTGCCTGAAATGAGGCACACCTACCATTTTCGATGTGTTCTGGCTGCCCCAATGCATGGGATGGCCTAACCATTGAAATTCAGCACTTCGGGGATTTTTTGGGAGCAGGGCAGAAGTGGCTTCATCATGGGGGCGATGCAGCCATCACTAGAGGGTGGAAGTGGGGTCGGGGCGGAGTAGCCAACACTGTCAGTCATCAGTGTTGCGCTGATGACATCATCACACTGGCACATCACAACGTCTCTCCCCTTCAGTTAAAGGGGAGGGCCACTGCGAACTCTGCAGCCACTTTAGTGGCAAACACTGAGCCACCACGGAGGGTTTCGGCCGGGCCAGAGGTCTGGCACCCAAGAGGGGGTTGCCAGGCTGCCTGTTTGTGGCCCGGCCGAACCCACGGCCATTATTTTTGGTCCGACCTGGCAGTCGGCCGACAAAAATAATAAGATGGCATTGCCAGCAGCGACACCTCCCCTTTAAGGGCGGCCGCGATGCCAAACAAGAGAGAGAGTACCAACAGCAAAACTCATCGGGGATAGCAATTGGCGGCGGTGCCGCTCCCGTGGGGCAATTCCAGGAAAGGGGCAATTTCGCAAAGAGGTCCCATGCCAGTCATGAGGAAGGGCAATTTTCAAAATGGCAGCCCCTCCACGGAGACCTGGCAGCCATTCTGTGCTGTCCCGTGGCTGCCACTTTCAGGCGGCCAGAGGCCTTATTGGAAGGGGCAATTTCGGGCCCTTAAAATGATTGGCTAAAGAACCAGAGGAGATTTGAGGAATCCATTTTTTATACAATGAGTTGTTCTGATCTGGAATGAACTGCCTGAAAGCATGCTGGAAGCGGATTCAATAGTAACATTCAAAAGAGAATTGGATAAATACTTGAAGGGAAACAATTTACAGGGCTATGGGGAAAGGGGAGTGGGATTAATTGGATAGCTCTACCAATGACTCCATGAACTATCAGGCTCTGATCGACTCTGCCAAAACTGGATCATCCTGGAATGCAAAGATAACCCCGGCTTCTTTTCTCCATTACCCACTGTCTCCTTAAACTCCTCTCTCCTGCACCTTCCACCCTCACTTCCAACAACAAGAGTGAGGAGCTCATGGACTTCTTTGTCACTAAGATTGAAACCACCAGTTCAGCTGCATATGCCACATCTCTCCCTTTCACTTTCCCACCAAGCCAAGCTTCTCGCAAGGTTTCCCTTTGCACTACCGCTGAACATGCATCTTTCTCTAGTTTCTCTCCGGTCTCCAGTCGTGCCCTCTTCAAGCTCATTTAATCCATCCCTGCTCCCTTGACCCTATTCCCACTAAACTACTGGCTACCCAACTTCCCTTCCTGGCCCCCATGCTAGCTCATATAGTAAATTGTACCCTCTCCTCAGGTGCTGTCCTCTTCCCTTTCAAATCTGCCATCATCACCCCGCTCCTCAAAAAAAAACATCCTCAACCCGTCTGTCCTTGCACACTGCCACCCCATCTCCAACTATCCTTTTCTCCTCAAAGTCCTTGAACATGTAGTTGCTTCTCAAATCCGTGCCAACTTTTCCTGTAATTCCATGTTTGAACCTCTCTAAACAGGTTTCTGCCCCTGCCTCAGCACCGCAACATCCCTAACGAAGCTCACAAATTGCACTCTATGTGACTGTGGCCATGGTGCACTATCCCTTCTCATCCTGCATAAAAAAACATCCTCTTCCAACACCTCTCCTCCATTGTCCAGTTGTATGGGACTGCCTCGACTCCTATCAATCCAGTTGTAACCAGCGAATCTCCTGCAATGACTACTCTTCCCACCCCCAAATCATTATCTCTGGCTTCCCGCAAGGATCTATCCATGGCCCCCTCCTATTTCTCATCTACGTGCTGTCCCTTGGCAATATATCAGCCAAAGACACACCGTCAGGTTCCATATATATTGCTGATGACACCCAGCTTAACCTCACCACCACCTCTCTCCGTCCCTCCACTGCATCTGTGGTGCCTGACATCCAGTCCTGGAGGAGCCAAAATTTCTTCCAATTTAATATTGGGGACACCAAAGCCAATGGTTAGAAATTCATTTCAGGCAATGGTGCAAAACGAGCAGTATTGTTTCGGCCGCCTATTATACACTGCGCTGATATTCAGTTCCACTGACTGCATTGGAACTGAGTATCAGGTGCTGCGTAAAAAAACATGCGTTTTGCGCCACCATCCGAGACAAATTTCTAGGCCGTTGTCTTCGGCCCCTGCCAAAATCTCTGCTCCCTGGCCACCGATTTCATTCCCCTCTCTGACCAATGTCACAGGCTGAATTAGAGCTTCCGACCACATATGCTTTGCATTACAAAGACACCTACTTTCAACCTCTGTAATCTCACCTGTCTCCACCCCTGCCTCAACCCATCTGATGCTGAAACCCTTATCAATGCTTTTGTTTCCTCCAGACTCGACCATTCCAATGCTCTCCTGGCCTGCCTTCTACCTTGAGCTCATCCAGAACTCTCCAACTCACATCCTAACTCGCACCAAGTCGTGTTCACCCCATCCCTGTGCTCGCTGACCTACATTGGTTCAAAGACCATCAACAACTTGATTTTAAAATTCTCATCCTAGTGGTGAAATCCATCTGTGGTGAAATCCATTCATGGTCTCACCCCTCCCCAACCTCCTCAAGCCTTACAACCCTCCGAGAACTCTGTGTTCTTCTAATTCTGGCCTCTTGTGCATCCCTCACTTGCTTCGCCCCATTATTGGTAGCTGTGCCTTTAGCTGTCGAGATCCTAAGCTCTGGAATTCCCTTCTTAAACCTCTCTGCCTGTCTATCTCTCTCTTCTCCTTTAAGATGCTTCATAAAACCTACATCTTAGACCAAGCTTTTAGTCACCTATCCTAATGTCTCTTTCTTTGACTCGATGTCAATTTTTGTTTATTACTCTCCCGTGAAGCGCTGTGGAATGTATTACTATGTTAAAGTTGCTATATAAATGTTTGTTGTTGTTACCTTCATAGATTTTGCTGCAATCTCATTAACCCTTACACATTCAAACAATTATTTTTATGTCCATCTCAAAATTGACTTTACTATCTTGAGATACTCAAATGTTAAGAAACAACTTGTTCCCACCAGAACACTTTCATGAATGAGTTAGATAGCCTTCTCAAATGCCATTATCTCTGAAGTTGAAAAGAGTACATTTCCATGCCAAAGTCACAGTGTTAATGAATGGCCTTAATACATTTTAATGAATTTCTCTACTGTCAGAATTTCTCATTTAAACTAATGGAATCAGATAAATTGGTACTTACCTTCCATAATGCATAATTGAACCATAATCATACGCTGTCACCAAGTTATTGGATTTCTGTGCCTTAAAGTTATTCTCTGATCCTGTAAAAACATCAAATAAGTTCAAATGTTCTCATTTGCACTGAATGTTGTTGCAGAATGATTGATGTTACTGCATATAACAATATTATTTCTACAAACTATTTTTATACAGTGACATCACTGGTACCATACCACAATCAATTTAGTTACAATTTAAAATTAATTTATTGTTCAAATTTTATTTACACAACATGAATGCAAATTATTGACCTGGTTAGGAGATTGGTTAGGTGGTAGAAGACAGAGAGTAGGGATAATGGGTATGTACTTTAATTGGAATGAAGTGACTTATAAGATAATGAGGGGGCTCGACAAGGTGGATGCAGAGAGGATATTTCCACATAGTGGAAACTAAAACTAGGGGACATAGTCTCAGAATAAGGGGCTGCCCATTTAAAACTGAGATGAGGAGGAATTTCTTCTCTCAGAAGGTTGTAAATCTATGGAATTCTCTGCCCCAGAGAGCTGTGGAGACTGGGTCATTGAATATATATAAGGCAGATATCGACAGATTTTTGAGCAATAAGGAAATAAAGGGTTATGGGGAGCGGGCAGAGGAGTGGAGCTGAGTCCATGATCAGATCAGCCAAGATCTTATTAAATGGCAGAGCAGACTCGAGGGGTCAGGTGGCCTACTCCTGCTACTACTTCTTACGTTTCTAAAACTGTTTAAAGTTGGTGACATGACAGGTAGCGGTGCTCAGGTAGCGGTGCTGCATGTAGAGAAGGCCTTGGTTCTGACTTCAAGCATTCAAGTCAGACCACTTGCTTCCAGTCATGCGTGCCCCAGTTGTCAACCCACCTGGCCTGCAACATGACAGGGAGATGGAGCAGAGGCAGCGAAGAGGACAAGCTGCACACAGTGAGAGAGGAGGAGAGAGAGGGCTCTCAGCAGCAGGCCTTACTTACCTACTGTCTTCCGAGAGCAATTATCTTACCTCAGCCTGAGCCAGGAGCAGTGTGTGAGGTGTCTGTGCTTTATGAAGGAGGTGCTCACAGAGCTCTGCCACCTCTTGCAACCAGACCTGTAGCCTCACACCAGGGGAAGGACAGCACTGCTAGTGGCTTTGAAGATGACCATTGTCCTGAATTTCCTCGCGTTGGGATCCTTCGAGGTTTTAGCAGGCGACATCTGTAACATCACAGTTTGCCATTCACTACTATATAGGGGAAGTGACAGATGCTCCTTATGAACCCACCATGAAGGAATTGAGTGTAATATCTCCAAGTTTGCGGATGACACTAAACTGGGTGGCGGTGTGAGCTGTAAGGAGGATGCTAAGAGGCTGCAGGGTGACTTGGACAGGTTAGGTGAGTGGGCAAATGCATGGCAGATGTAGTATAATGTGGATAAATGTGAGGTTATCCATTTTGGGGGCAAAAACACAAAGGCAGAATATTATCTGAATGGCAGCAGATTAGGAAAAGGGGAGGTGCAACAAGACCTGGGTGTCATGGTTCATCAGTCACTGAAAGTGGGCATGCAGGTACAGCAGGCAGTAAAGAAGGCAAATGGTATGTTGGCCTTCATAGCTAGGGGATTTGAGTATAGGAGCAGGGAGGTCTTACTGCAGTTGTACAGGGCCTTGGTGAGGCCACACCTGGAATATTTTGTTCAGTTTTGGTCTCCTAATCTGAGGAAGGATGTTCTTGCTATTGAGGGAGTGCAGCAAAGGTTCACCAGATTGATTCCAGGGATGGCTGGACTGTCATATGAGGAGAGACTGGATCAACTGGGCCTTTAATCACTGGAGTTTAGAAGGATGAGAGGGGATCTCATAGAAACGTATAACATTCTGATGGGACTGGACAGGTTAGATGCAGGAAGAATGTTCCCGATGTTGGGGAAGTCCAGAACCAGGGGACATAGTCTTAGGATAAGGGGTAGGCCATTTAGGACTGAGACGAGGAGAAACTTCTTCACTCCGAGAGTTGTTAACCTGTGAAATTCCCTGCCGCAGAGAGTTGTTGATGCCAGTTCATTGGATATATTTAAGAGGGAGTTAGATATGGCCCTTATGGCTAAGGGGATCAAGGGTTATGGAAAAAAAATTGGAAAGAGGTACTGAAGGAATGATCAGCCATGATCTTATTGAATGGCTCGAAGGGCCAAACGGCCTACTCCTGCACCTATTTCCTATGTTTCTTTGTTTCTTATGCTCGGAGGGGAATCTTCATTCTCTTCACTCTGATCAGAGAGAAGCAAGCGGAACGTGCATGAGGCTTTGCCAGGATAGTGGGCGTCCCCATGGTGCAGGGCGCCATCGTCTGCACTCATGTGGCTTTACGGGTGTTATGTTCAGAATAACTCCACAAGACTGTATACTGTAAGCTCAAACTGTTGTGGCCTTGGCCTCTTTAATGTAACTCCAGAGTGAAGAAGCAGCATGGCAGACTGCCTTTTTTACGTGCTTGCCCGGCGTGTGCAGGTGACCCTTGGGTCTCCAACAGGTGCGCCCCCTGGTGGCAAGTCTTACAAACTAGTAAGGTTTACACACATCACATCACTCTCCCCGCAAAGTCTTAGATACAAGTTATTTACAAGTTGAGGAGATCCGGGGCTCTACGTTCCCGGGTTGATCCCCTGAGTTGGAGTCCTGGCATGGGTGAGTTGGTTGGATCATTGCTGCATTGCAGCACGGCTGGTCTGATCGGACTGTTGGGCATGGTGGGTTCATCCTCATGGTTGACAGCGAGGTCGGTTGCTGGTTGGGTGTGTGTTGGTGAATCAATGATCGTAATGTTCTCTTCAAACTGTTCTTGGTTGTCAGTGAATCGCAGTTGGTCTGATCTAAATGCTTTTTGTCCACTCAAAAGTTTGACAACAAATACTTTATTCCCCTCCTTAGCTAAAACAGTGCCAGCAACCCATTTGGGACCATGACCGTAATTAAGAACAAACACAGGGTCATTAATCTCAATGTCACGTGATACAGCCGCATGATCGTGGTACACATTATGCCGGTGACGCTGGGTTTCGACATGATCATTGAGATCCGGGTGGACTAAGGAGAGCCTGGTTTTGAGTGCTCTCTTCATTAATAATTCTACAGGGGGAACACTAGTAAGCAAGTGGGGTCGCGTCCAGTAGCTGAGCAGAACCCGAGATAACCGGGTCTGCAGGGAACCGTCAGTCACGTGTTACAAGCTCTGCTTGATAGTTTGGACCGCTCGTTCCGCTTGACCATTGGATGCGGGCTTAAACGGGGCAGACCTGACATGCTTGATGCCATTGCAGGTCATGAACTCGCTGAATTCCGAGCTGGTGAAACACGGTCCACTGTCACTAACAAGGACGTCGGGCAAACCATGGGTGGCGAACATGGCCCGGAGGCTTTCAATGGTGGCAGTGGACATACATGATGACATTATTATATATTCAATCCATTTAGAGTAAGCATCCACTGCTAGAAAGGGGCCAGCGAAATGTACGTGGACCCTGGACCACGGTTCGGAGGGCCATGACCACAGACTCAGTGGGGCCTCCCCTGGTGCATTGCTCAACTGTGAGCAAGTGTTACACTGGTATACGCATGACTCCAATTCCGAGTCAATGCCGGGCTAGCAAACGTTTCATCCTTGCGTCGGTAAAACGGCTTAATTTCATTTTGCATTTCCCCAGGAACAGCCGACCAGCTCCCATTAAGGACGCAGCTTTTTACTAGTGATAGCACAGTGTCCTGGCTAGTCCAGGTCATGATTTGGCGAGCTGTGATGGGTGACCCCTCGCTCTCAAAAACATCCATTACAAGAAACAATTTCCATCCCGGTAGTGGGCAATGGTAGCCGACTGAGGGAATCACCACAGTTCTCAGTGCCTGGTCTGTGGCGGATTACATAATCAAACGCAAATAATGTCAGCATATTATTATGATGAATGCCCATTATCCTGGAAGCAGTCATGATGCTTTTATTCTTTGCCAATCTGCTCCTCCCTCTGAGCCACTAAGACAAACCAGAGGGTAGCTACTGGACAGGTCTATCCACTGACTACCTGCCTCGTGACTCCGCTCTGCAACCCAACCACACGTGGGCAGCATGCGTACAATAAGACCTATGCTGCCACATGGATGATACAGCAGACCATTAGCGTCCTTTAACAATGCTTCCACTGCCTGGACCTTTCTGGAGGAGCTCTGCAATACTCACCAAAGCACGTCTCAAGATTCAAAGTGGTCTGCTGCATGCTCCACAACCTCAGCATCATGGGGGCACAGCCCTTGATACCAGGCATACAGCGACTAGCTGAGGAGGAGGAAGTGGAAGAGAGGGAAGCAGAAGTGAGGTAGCAACCCAGACTACCCCTTTCTACCTGGGTTGTGCGTGATTGACTCATCTGACTGTTGTACCAGTGAATGCAAACCCAATTCCCATTCAACTTTAGTCCCACACCTTACCTTCCCTCTATTACTGACCATCACCCAGAGTCATAGAAACATAGAAAATAGGTGCCGGAGTAGGCCATTCGGCCTTTCGAGCCTGCACCACCATTCAATATGATCATGGCTGATCATTCACCTCAGTACCCCATTCCTGCTTTCTCTCCATACCCCTTGATCCCTTTAGCCGTAAGGGCCACATCTAACTCTCTTTTCAATATATCTAACGAACTGGCCTCAACAACTTTCTGTGATAGAGAATTCCACATGCTCACAACTTTCTGAGTGAAGAAGTTTCTCCTCATCTCGGTTCTAAATGGCTTACCCCTTATCCTCAGACTGTGACCCCTGGTTCTGGACTTCCCTCAACATTGGGAACATTCTTCCTATATCTAACCAGTCCAGTCCCATCAGAATTTTAAACGTTTCTATGAGATCCCCTCTCATTCTTCTAAACTCCTGTGAATACAGGCCCAGTCGATCCAGTCTCTCCTCATATGTCAGTCCTGCCATCCCAGGAATCAGACTGGTGAACCTTCGCTGCACTCCCTCAATAGCAAGAATGTCTTTCCTCAGATTAGGAGACCAAAACTGTACACAATATTCAAGGTGTGGCCTCACCAAGGCCCTGTACAACTGTAGTAAGACCTCCCTGCTCCTATACTCAAATCCTCTCGCTGTGAAGGCCAACAGGTACCTGTATGGTAACTTTCAATGACTGATGTGCCATGACACCCAGATCTCGTTGCACCTCCACTTTTACTAATCTGTCACCATTCAGATAATAATCTGCCTTCCTGTTTTTACCACCGAAGTGGATAACCTCACATGTACCTACATTATACCGCATCTGCCATGTATTTGCCCACTCACCTATCCTGTCCAAGTCACCCTGCAGCCTCTTAGCATCCTTCTCACAACTCACACTGCCACCCAGCTTGCAAACTTGGAGATATTACATTCAATTCCTTCGTCTAAATCATTAATGTATGTTGTAAATAGTTGGGATCTCAGCACTGAACCTTGTGCTACCCCACTAGTCACTGCCTGCCATTCTGAAAAGGACTCGTTCATTCCTACTCTTTGCTTCCTGTCTGCCAACCAGTTCTCTATCCACATCAGTGCATTACCCCCAATACCATGTGCTTTAATTTTGCACACTAATCTCTTGTGTGGGACCTTGACTACAATGCTGAAATAAAAACCACCCCAAAAGAAACATTCCAATCTAACTTTATAGATCAATCCATCCAATATTCCAAACAAAGTCAACTAATCACCCTTGTGCATTCCCTTAGTGCCTGTATTCAGTGTGCCTTTGCCTGTTCTGGTGCTCCTACGAAGTTCTACCCCATTGGCTGCAGCATGGCTGGTAGAAGGCTGCTGACTTTCAGTGGGAGATATTGTAGATGATCCTGCAGCACGACAACGAGCACCTCCTGGTCTAGCAGCCTCGGCTGCAGACAGCACCATCTCGGGATGTGCAACAGCAATCTGGGCTGGCTGGTGGACTGGCAGGGTTAGGAGGACGAATGATTCCCCCTGCCCTGGTTGCAGCCTACTAGTGCCTGGTGACTCACCACATGCAGCTCCCGCCTCTGAGCTACCCTCTAAACTCCGTTCAATGCCAGTTACTGAGCTGGTGACTGCGAGTAGCAGATTAAGTGATGGGGTTTCTTCTTCAACATCATTCTTCTCCCTCTTCCTCGTGCATCACTGGCTGGGCAGTTTGGATTTCTGAAATGAGATGAATGCTTACACGATGTGCATCTTGTAAATCAGAAGAGATTGTCGGATGAAAGGGAAGTGAGTTGTGAGAAGGAGGATTACGTATGAGGATACCGGCATCTTGTACTTCTTCAGCCCTGCCGCTGGCCACTGGCTCAGCAATGCCCCTTCCAAGAATGGCCAGCACCGTATCCATCAAGGGGGTAAGGTTATGCAGGCACACCTGTCCCCATGCCGGTCCCAATTGTAAGGCCGGGGCACTTAAGGACCCAGCTAAGAGAGCTCTTTACAGTCAGCACCTCACAACTAACCTGGCGTGCCTTGATGACCCTGAGATGCAGATGTCCACAGTGCTCGGTCTGCCCACAAGGCCTCCATAACCAGTGTCTACAAGGAGACGCTCGGTCACTTAACCAGGAAACACCAGGACTGGTTTGACGAGAATGATCAGGAGATTCAAGAACTAATAGATTGCAAGCGCAGGGCATTTCTGAGCCTTAAACAGCAACCCAACTCGGGAGCAGCAAAGCAGAATTACAGACGGCTAAAGGCTAAGGTTCAACAAAAAACCCGGGATCTAAAGAATAGGTGGTGGATGGAGAAAGCACAGGAGATACAGCAGCTGGTCAACAGCCATATGTGCGAGGATTCTTCACCGCAGTTAAGGCCACATATGGGCCAAACGCCTAAGGCTCCACCCCACTCCTGGCCAAGAACTGGGAAACACTCATCAAGGCCACCGAGGCAGTCAGGGCCCGATGGAAGGAACAATTCGAAGATCTCCTCAATCGAGACTCTGCCTTTGACTTGAGTGTTCTCGACTCCATTCCACAGCATGCTACCCGCCACCACCTCAGTGAGACCCCAACACTGCACGAGCTAGAAAAGGCCATAATACAGCTAAAAAACAAGGCTACGGGAGCGGATCGAATCCCCGCTGAGGCACTGAAGTATGGCAGAGAGGCACTACTGGCGCGAATACACAACCTCATCTCTCATCTGAAGGGAGGAGAGCATGCCAGGAGATCTTAAAGATGCAGTTATCGTGACCATCTTTAAAAAAGGGGACAAGTCCGACTGCGGCAACTACAGAGGAATCTCCCTATCAACCACTGGTAAAGTTGTCACTAGAGTCCTCCTCAACGACTTCTCCCCGTGGCCGAGAAGCTCCTCCCGGAGTCACAGTGCGGATTTTGTCCCCTCCGGGGCACAACAGACATGATTTTTGCAGCGCGACAGCTGCAGGAAAAATGCAGGGAACAGCGCCAGCCCTTATACATGGCCTTCTTCGACCTTACAAAGGCCTTTGAAATTGTCAACCGCGAGGGTCTATGGAGCGTCCTCCTCCATTTTGGATGCCCCTAAAAGTACGTCACCATTCTCCGCCTGCTCCACGACGACATGCAAGCCATGATCCTTACCAATGGGTCCATCACAGACCCAATTCACGTCCGGACCGGGGTCAAGCAGGGCTGCGTCATCGCCCCAACCCTCTTCTCAATCTTCCTTGCTGCCATGCTCCACCTCACAGTTGCTAAGCTCCCCGCTGGAGTGGAACTAAACTACAGAACCAGTGGGAAGCTGTTCAACCTTCGCCGTCTCCAGGCCAGGTCCAAGACCACTCCAATCTCTGTCGTCGAGCTACAATATGTGGATGACACCTGCTTCTGTGCACACACAGAGGCTGAACTCCAGGACAGTCGACGTATTTACCGAGGTATATGAAAGCATGGGCCTTACGCTAAACGTTAGTAAGACAAAGGTCCTCCACCAGCCTGTCCTCGTCGCACAGCACTGCCCCCCAGACATCAAGATCCACAGCGTGGCCCTGGACAACGTGGACCACTTCCCCTATCTCGGGAGCCTCCTATCAATAAGAGCAGGCATTGATGATGAGATAAACACCGCCTCCAGTGCAGCCTTCGGCCGCCTGAGGAAAAGAGTGTTTGAAGACCAGGCCTCCAAAACTGTCACCAAGCTCATGGTCGACACGGCCGTAGTAATATCCTCCTCCTGTATGGCTCAGAGATGTGGATCATGTACAGTAGACACCTCAAGTTGCTGGAGAAATACCACCAGCGATGTCTCCACAAGATCCTGCAAATCCCCTGGGAAGACAGACACACAAACATTAGAGTCCTCGTCCAGGCCAACATCCCCAACATTGAAGCACTGACCACACTTGATCAGCTCTGATGGGCAGGCCACCTAGTTCGCATGCCAGACACGAGATTCCCAAAGCAAGCGCTCTACTCGGAACTTGTCCACGACAAACAAGCCAAAGGCAGGCAGAGGAAACGTTACAAGGATACCCTCAAAGCCTTCCTGATAAAGTGCAACATCCCCACTGACACCCGAGAGTCCTTGGCCATAGACCGCTCTAAGTGGAGGAACTGCATTCGGGAGGGCGCTGTGCTCGAGTATCGTCGCCGAGAGTATGCAGAAATCAAGCGCAGGAAGCGGAAGGAGCATGCAGCAAACCAGGCTTCCTGCCCACCCTTTCTCTCAACGACTATCTGTCTCACCTGTGACAGAAACTGTGGTTCTCGTATTGGATTGTACAGCCACCTAAGAACTCATGCTAAGAGTGGAAGCAAATCTTCCTCGATTCCGAGGGGCTGCCTATGATGGTTATGCAGGCGCACCTGTCCCCCGCCGGCCCCAATTGTAAGACACTTTTTTCTGCAAGAGAAAGGGAAGTGTGTTAGTGAATGTCATGCAATATGTTTGAGTGATAAGCCTATCATTGTTGAATAACTGCCAGTGTGTGCAAGCTGTGAGATCTGGGTGTCAGGCTTGCAGCAGTGGTAAGTGAGGGTGAGGTGAAGCTATGACTACGAGCTTTGAGTCTTGTTTCGTAGAGATGGTTGGTACGTAAGCGATGGGAGTGTACTGCATTGAGCAGTGTGTAAAGCTCATGATGCAAATAGTGGGATATGGCATTTGAAGATGAATTCACCGACCTTGACCACTCTTCCTGTATTCGGTACACATCCTCAGGACTACAATGCTGGCATTTTGCACAGTAGTTTCTGCTCCCATTGCAATTTACACTGTTGCATGGAGGGCCTCCTGTAAAAACAGCAACTCTCTCCTCCTATCCAGCTCCTATACCAAGGCCTCCAGTGCTGCTTCCGAGAACCTTGAAGCACGTGTTGTGTCATCATTAATTGTTGTTTACAGTCTTCCTCAGCCAGTTCCATGAGCTGCTGCTGGACGAATGCACCTCCCTTTCAAGAGGTGCAGACTGTCTTTAGGTACCAGCAGCGCACGAACTTGGGATCCATGCAGAATGCTCAGTCACTCAGCAACGCGTACAGCGCTGGGCTTAATGCCGCTATCATGGAAATGAGAAGGTAGCATGAAGTTAGCGTGCTGCCTGCATTCCTCTGAACGGAGGCAGGTTAATCGCACATTGTGATCCTGCACCGGTTTTCGGGGGCAAACCAATTTCTAAGCACATCCGACAGTACAGCTCTCCCTCAGTACTGCTGTGCCGCTTCATAAGAACATAATAGGAACAGGAGTAGGCCATTTGGCCGATCAAGCCTGCTCCGCCATTTAATAAGATCATGGCTGATCTGATCATGAAATCAGCTCGTTCCCTGCCCGTTCCCCATAACCCTTTACTCCCTTATCGCTCAAAAATCTGTCTATCCCTGCCTTAAATATATTCAATGACCCAGAACTCTATAGATTTACAACCCTCTAAGAGAAGAAATTCACCTTCATCTAAGTTTTAAATGGGTGGCCCCTTATTTTGAGATGATCACCCCTAGTTTTAGTTTCCCCTATGAGTGGAAATATCCTCTCTGCATCAACCCTGTCGAGCCCCCTCATTATCTTACATGCTTCGATAAGATCACCTCTCATTCTTCTGAACTCCAATGTGTATAGGCCCAATCTACTCAACCTATCTTCATAAGTCAACCCCCTCATCTCCGGAATCAACCTAGTGAACCTTCTCTGAACAGCCTCCAATGCAAGTATATCCTTCCTTAAATGCAGAGACCAAAACTGTACTCAGTACTCCAGGTGTGGCCTTACCAATACTCTGTACAGTTGTAGCAGGACTTCTCTGCTTTTATACTCTAACCCTCTTGCAATGAAGGCCAACATTCCATTTGCCGTCCTGATTACTTCCTGTACCTGCATACTAACTTTTTGTGTTTCATGCACAAGGACCCCCAGGTCCCTCTGTAATGCAGCACTTTGCAATTTTTCTCCATTTAAATTATAATTTGCTTTTCTATTTTTTCTGCCAAAGTGGATAACCTCACATTTTCCCACATTATACTCCATCTGCCAAATGTTTGCCCACTTACTTATCCTGTCTATATTCCTTTGCAGATTTTCTGTGTCCTCCTCACAATTTGCTCTTCCACCCATCTTTGTATCATCAGCAAATTTGGCTACATTTCACTCGGTCCCTTCATCCAAGTCATTAATATAGATTGCAAATAGTTGAGGACCGAGCACCAATCCCTGCAGCACCCCACTAGTCACTGGTTGTCAACCGGAAAATGACCACCTCAAATCACTGGAGAAATACTACCAACGATGTCTCCGCAAGATTCTACAAATCCTCTGGGAGGACAGACGCACCAACATTAGCATCCTCAAGCAGGTCAACACCCCAGCAATGAAGCACTGACCACACTTGATCAGTTCCGCTGGGCAGGCCACATTGTCCGCATGCCAGACATGAGACTCCCAAAGCAAGCGCTCTACTCGGAACTCCTTCACGGCAAATGAGCCAAAGGTGGGCACAGGAAATGCTACAAGGCCACCCTCAAAGCCTCCCTGATAAAGTGCAACATCCCCACCGACACCTGGGAGTCCCTGGCCAAAGACCGCCCTAAGTGGAGGAAGTATATCCGGGAGGGCGCTGAGCACCTAGACTCTCATCGCCGAGAGCATGCAGAAATCAAGCGCAGGCAGCAGAAAGAGCTTGCGGCAAATCTGTCCCATCCTCCCTTACCCTCAACGACTATCTGTCCCACCTGTGATGGGGGACTGTGGCTCTCTTAGATAAGGACTCATTTTAAGAGTGGAAGCAAGTCTTCCTCGATTCCGAGGGACTGCCTATGATGATGATGATGATAATATAGATTGCAAATATTTGAAGACCTAGCACCAATCCCTGCAGCACCCCACTGGTCACTGGTTGCCAACCAGAAAATAACCCATTTATCCCGACTCTCTGTTTTCTGTGAGCTAGCCAATCCTCTATCCATGCTAATATATTACCGCCAACCCCATTCTTTGCCCACAGATTCTTGCCTCCACATTTGTATTGCCTTCCTTTGATTTTTACAAACCACTTATTTTACGCATCCAACCTTTGGAAACATTGAAAAATTGTAGTTCTCAAGTCTGAAACTATTTTTAGACCCTGATGTGACCACTTACCGTAAGTGGCTGCAGCCCTTTAAGTGGCCTGCAGTCCTTTAATGGCCAATAATGTGCACAATTTCCTACTCCCGCCACCCCAACCTTCTTGTTGACATACAAAACTGGGTCAAAAGCTCAGTGCACATCGTTAATTAGAGCTAACCTTGAAAAATGTTGCAGAATCTACCCTGTGCAAATTTGGTAAGCAGAAAGCTCACTGTGCTGCATTCCTGCTGCTTCAGTGCTGGGACTGAAAAATATTCTTTATGTTTTGAATCTTCTTACCTTTTTTAATATTCTCCATTTTGACTTCTATATGATCATCACGATCAGTTCTAGAATTTTCATGATGAAAACCAAGTGCATGCATCAACTGATGCTGTATTATACCAATATGCACACAATGGGGTTTCTGCAATGATAGTTCTTGTGCTCTTTCTTTTCCTGGTCCTACATACGACCAGCATCTAGGAAAAATAGGTATCAAAAATCATTTTCTGACCTAAACATATCATCTTAAATCTATACATCAAAATCTAAGATGACAGCCAGCTCTACCTCTCCACATATTCTCAAGAAATTAGAGGAGATTGTAACAAAGGCAATGCCATGGGGATTTTAATCTTCATACAGACTGGACAAATTGGCAAAAGTAGTTTGGAGGATGAGTTCGTGGAATACATTCGAGATAGTTTCTTGGAATACACTGTGAAACTAACCAGCGAAGAGTCTATTTTAGGTCTTGTCTTGTGTACAGTGTCAGGGTTAATTAGTAATCTCATAGTAAGGGATCCTCTGGGGAAGAGTGATCATAATATGATAGAATTTCACATCGAGTTTGAAAGAGATGTACTGAAATCTGAAAACATATGAACATAAGAAATAGGAACAGGGGTAGGCCATACAGCCCCTTGAGCCTGCTCTGCCATTCAACACGATCATGGCTGATCCGATAATGGACTCAGGTCCACTTCCCTGCCCACTCCATAACCCCTTATCAGTTAAGAAACTGTCTATCTTTGTCTTAAATGTATTCAATGACCCAGCTTACACAGCTCTCTGAGGTAGCGAATTCCAGATTTACAACCCTCAGAGAAGAAATTTCTCTTCATCTCTGTTTTAAATGGGCGGCCCCTTATTCTAAGATTACGCCCCCTAGTTCTAATCTCCCCTATTAGTGGAAACATGCTCTCTGCATCCACCTTGTCAAGCCCCTTCATAATCTTATATGTTTTGATAAGATCACCTCTCATTCTTCTGAATTCCAATGAGTAGAGGCCCAACCTACTCGACCTTTCCTCATAAGTCAACCCCCTCATCTCCGGAATCAACCTGGTGAACTTGCTCTGAACTGCCTCCAAAACAAGTATATCCTTTCTTAAATATGGAAACCAAACCTGTACGTAGTATTCCAGGTGTGACCTCACTAATACCCTGTATAACTGTAGCAAGACTTCCCTGCTTTTATACTCCATCCCCTTTGCAATAAAGGCCAAGATTCCATTGGCCTTCCTGATCACTTGCTGTACCTGCATACTAACCTTTTGGTTCATGCACCAGGACCCCCAGATCCTGCTGTACTGCAGCACTTTGCAATTTTTCTCCATTTAAATAATAACTTGCTCTTCGATTTTTTTCTGCCAAAGTGCATAACCTCACACTTTCCAAAATTATATTCCATCTGCCAAATTTTTGCCCACTCACTTAGCCTGTCGTTATCTTTTGCAGGTTTTTTGTGTCCTCCTCACACATTGCTTTTCCTCCCACCTTTGTATCATCGTTGAAACTAGAATATTAAACTTAAATAAAGCCAATTACAGAGGTATGAGGGGCAAATTGTCTAAGGTCGATCGGGAAATTTAATTAAAAGGTAAGACAGCAGATAAACAAACAATGGCAAACATTTAAAGAAATATTTCATAATTCTCAATGAACATACATTCCATTGAGAAATAAAAACTCTATGCAAAAAGTGATCCATCTGTGGCTAACTAAAGAGGTTAAGAATAGTATTAGATTTAAAGAGGCATATTATGTGACCAAGAAGAGCAATAAGCCTGAATATTGGGAGCGTTTTAGAAACCAGCAAAGGATGACAAAAAAATTGACAAAGCAGGAGAAAATAGAATGAGAGTAAGAATATAAAGATTGTTAGAGCTTCTACAAGTACACATAAAGGAAGAGCGCAGAAGAAAGAAATGTGGGTCCCTTAGAGGTTGAGACAGGTGAAATTATAATGGAGAATAAGGAAATGGGAGAGATGTTAAACAAATATTTTATATTTGTCTTCACAGGAGACACAAAAACCATACCAGAAATAGTGGGGAACCAAGTGTCTAATGAGAGTGAGGAACTTAAAGTAATTAATATTAGTAAAGAAAGAGTACTGGAGAAATTAATGGGTCTAAAAGCCGACAACTTTCCTGGACCTAATGGCCTACATGCTCGAGTTCTAAAAGAGGTGGTTGCAAAGATAGCGGATGCATGGATGTATTAGTTGTGACCTTCCAAAATGTTCTTGATTCTGGATGGATCCCAGTGTATTGAAATGTAGAAAATGTAATGCCGCTATTCAAGGAGGGAAGAGAGAAAACAGGGAACTACAAGCCAGTTAACCTGACATCAGTCGTCGGGAAAATGCTTAAATTCATTATAAAAGTGGCAACAAGGCACCAAGGCACTTAGAAAATAATATTAGGCAGAGTCAACATAGTGTTATGAAAAGGAAATCATGTTTGACAAATCTATTAAGAGTTTTTTGAGGCTGCAACTAGCAGGGTAGATAAAAGGCAAACCAGTGGATGGATTTGGATTTTCAAAAGGCATTCGATAAGGTGCCACACAGGAGTTGTTACTCAAAATAAAGACTCATGGGGTTAGAGATAATATATTACCATGGATAAACTTTCAGATGCATGTGGTTCTGAGGACAAATGGCCAGACAAACTCTCAGAATATTTTTAATTGGTTAAAGGACAGACAATAGGGAGTATGAATAAATGGGTAATTTTCAGATCAACAAGGTGTTACTTATGGAGGTGCTCCAAGAATAAGTGCAGGGCTCTCAGCTAGCTACAGGAGATAAAGGGACCGAGTGTAATGTATCCAAGTTTGCTGATGATGCAAAGCTAGGTGGGAAAGTAAGCTGTGAGAAGAGCACAAAGAGCCTGCAAAGAGATATAGACAGGTTAAGTAAGTGGGCAAAAAGGTGTCCTATGAGCAGCGATCGAGTAGAATGGATATATACTCTCTGGAATTTAGAAGAATGAGAGGCAATCTCATTGAAACATGCAAGATTCTGAGAGGACTTGATAGTGTAGATGCTGAGAGATTGTTTCCTCTGGCTGGAGAGTCTAGAACTAGGGGGCATAGTCGCAGATAAGGAGTCGTCCATTTAGGACTGAGATGTGGAGAAGTTTCTTCACTCAGAGGACTGTGACTCTTTGGAATTCTCTTTCCCAGAGGGCTGTGGATGCTCAATCGTTGAGTATACTGAAGGCCAAGATCAATAGATTTCTGGGGGGGGTGAAATTCCCGTTCTTCGCCTACAGGTTGCGCAAACTGGTTTTCACCTGGGGGTGGGGGGGGCGCTACCAACTCCCATGAAATTGCGCAGGATTTAGCGGAGGTGCAAGCAGGGTAGTGGCGTCTCTTTTCCACCCTATGACAGAAATTGGTCAGCGCCCGCAAAGCTGCAGCGAGCGATGTCAGCACCAGCCTCATGGGTCGTGAACTGGGCCAACCTCTGCTCGCGGGGCTAAATTTTAAAGCGCCGCGACTTTGTTGTTTTGTGGGATCCTTTAGGGAAGAGTGACCATAACATGATTAAATTTCTTATTAAGATGGAAAGTGAAGTAGTCCAATCCAAAACTAGAGTACTAAATCTACAAAGGTACGAGGAATGAATTGGCTATGATAGATTGGAAAGACTCATTAAAAGGCATGACGGTGGATAGGCAATGGCTAATATTTAAGGAACGAATGCATGAATTGCAACAGTTATACATTTCTTTCTGGCCTAAAAACACAAACGGAAAAGTGGCCCAACAAAAGAAATTAAGGATAGTATTAGATCCAAAGAGGAGTTATACAAAGTTGCCAGAAAAAGTAGTAAGCTTGAGGATTGGAAGCAGTTTAGAATTCAGCAAAAAAGGACCAAGGGATTGATTAAGAAGGGAAAAATAGAATATGAGAGTAAACTTGCAAGGAACATAAAAACCGACTGTAGAAGTTTCTACAAGTACATAAAAAGAAAAAGATTAGTGAAGTCAAATGTAGGTCCTTTACTGACAGAAACAGGAGAATTTGTAATGGAGAACAAGGAAATGGCAGAATTAAATAAATACTTCGGTTCTGTCTTCATGGAAGAGGACACAAATAACGTCCCAGAAATGCTAACGACCCTTAGGGAACCAAGGGTCTAGTGAGCAAGAGGAATTAAAGGAAATGATAATTAGTAAGAAAATAGTGCTGGAGAAACTAATGGGACTGAAGGCAGCTAATTAGTAAGAAAATAGTGCTGGAGAAACTAATGGGACTGAAGGCAGATAAATCCCCAGGGCCTGATGATCTGCATCCCAAAGTACTAAAAGAGGTAGCCATGGAAATAGTAGATGCATTGGTTGTCATCTTCCAAAATTCTATAGATTATGGAATAGTTCCTGCAGATTGGAGGGTGGCAAATGTAACCCCACTATTTAAAAAAGGAGGGAGAAAGAAAACAGGGAACTGCAGACCAGTTTGCCTGACATCAGTGGTAGGGAAAATGCTGGAGTCTATTATAAAGGATGTGATAATGATACACTTAGATACTATCAATGGGATTAAACAAAGTCAACATGGATTTATGAAATGAAAATCATGTTTGACAAACCTACTGGAGTTTTTTGAGGATGTAACTGATAGAATAGATAAGGGAGAACCAGTGGATGTAATGTATTTGGATTTTCAGAAAGCCACTGATAAAGTCTCTCATAAGAGGTTAGCGTGCAAAAGTAAAGCACATAGGATTGGGGGAAATGTACTGGCATGGATTGAAGATTGATTAACTGACAGGAAACAGAGAGTAGGAATAAACGGGTCTTTTTTGGGGTGGAGGGCAGTGACTAGTGGGGTGCCACAGGGATCAGTGCTTGGGCCCCAGCTATTCACAATATATAAAAATGATTTGGATGAGGGAACCAAATGTAATATTTCCAAGTTTGCTGATGACACAAAACTAGGTGGGATTGTGAGTTGTGAAGAGGATGCAAATACGCTGCAAGGCGATTTAGATAGGTTGAGTGAGTGGGCAAACACATGGCAGATGCAGTATAACGTGGATAAATGTGAAATTATCCACTTTGGTAGGAAAAACATAAAGACAAAGTATTATTTAAATGTTGATGGCTTGAGAAGTGTCGATGTACAGAGGGACCTGGGTGTACTTGTACACCAGTCATTGAAAACAAACATACAGGTGCAGCAAGCAGTTAGGAAGACAAATGTTGGCCTTCATTGCAAGAAGATTTGATTACAGGAGCAAGGATGTCTTACTACAATTATACAGGGCCTTGGTGAGACCGCACCTGGAGTATTATGTGCAGTTTTGGTCTCCTTACTTAAGAAAGGATATACTTGCCATAGAGGCAGTGCAGCGAAGGTTCACCAGACCGATTCCTGGGATGGCAGGACTGTCATATGAGTAGACTAGGTCTGTATTTACTACAGTTTAGAAGAATGAGAGGGGTTCTCATTGAAACGTATAAAATTCTGACTGGGTTGGATAGACTGGATGCGGGGAGGATGTTTCCCCTGGCTGGGAAGTCTGGAACAAGGGGTTACAGTCTCAGGATACGGGGTAGGAAATTTAGGACCAAGATGAGAAGACATTTTTTCACTCAGAGGGTGGTGAAGCTGTGGAATTCTCTACCACAGAAGGCTGTGGAAACAATGTATATTTAAGAGGGAGATATAGATTTCTAGAAACAAAAGGCATCAAGGGGTATAGGGAAAAAGCAGGAATATGGTGTTGAGATAGAGGATCAGCCATGATCATATTAAATGGTGGTGCAGGCTCGAAGGGCCGAATGTCCTACTACTGCTCCTATTTTCTATGTTTTGGCCTACTCAATGATCGACCCATGATGATCCGTGGTGTGGTCCGGGCTGCCCTCGTGCAGCCCGGCACTCCATCAGAGGCCCTGCAGAGTTCGCAGCGTCCCTCCCCTTTAACAGAAGGGGAAGGGCATTGAAATGTGTCAGCACTACGCGGAGAGGCCGCGTAGCGCTTCCGATACCATCCAAGTAGTACCCAGGATACTGCCCCAGCATTGCGCTCCCCTTCCTGCGAGGGACGGTAACCTCAATTTCGTGGCTGGGTTGGGATTTCCGCACTGGGCACCGGAACTTCCTCCCCGACTGGGTTACCGTCCTCAAATGGGGCTCTGGGGAATTATTCCCGCACCCTCCCCACCCCCCGCCGCCCCTGCCGCCAGACTCTCAGGGAATCAAAGGATATGGAGATCAGGGGGAAAAAGTGTTGAGGTCGAAGATCAGCCATGATCTTATTGAATGGCGGAGCAGGCTCAAGGGGCTTACTCCTGCTCCTATTTCTTATGTTTTTATGTTCTCTTGATTCGTCCACCACATCTGTATTGTAAGATTGCTCATCAGTCATTTAGTCTTGAATGAGGCGCATGTTTACCATTTAAATATAGGTAAAAACCAAAGTGATCATCTTCAGCTCCTGCCACAAATTCTGTACCCTTGCCATCAATTCCATCCCCATCTCTGTCCATTATCTTAGGCTGAACCAGAAGCTCGGCATCCTATTTTCTAGCAGGCTGAGCTTTGACCCAAAGACTGCCTAGTTTCAACTCTCTAACATTGCCCACCTCTGCCCATTCCTTAGCCCATCCATGCCTTTGTCACCTCCAAATTCCAAAGCTCTCCTGGCTGGACTCCCATGCTCCACACTCGACTAGAATTCTGTGTTCCTCCCACTTTTCTTCAATCCTTGCCCAATTAGCTCCACCATTAACAGCCGTGCATCCAGCTGCTTAGGACTTCTGCTCTGGAAATTTACCAAAATCCTTTTCCACCTCCCTCTCCCTCCTTTAAGAGTCCCCTTAAAACCCACCTCTTTCCCAAGCATTGTTTATTTCTGATTACACTTCTGTGAAGCACCTTGGAAGGTTTTTCGATATCAGGACGGTTATAGATATTCAAGTTTTTGTTGCTGCGGTGTTACTTTCATTAGTAAATTACTAAACCAGTTCAACTCAAAAAAAAGGGTAAAAGGGAGCACTTTAAACTAATTAAGTTAATTTTTTAACAAAGTTTGTGGTCATTAAGACGAAGAATGTTTGCACTGGGGAACAATAGATTTGCTTTTTTAAGAAACTTGGGGAAAAACACAAAGCTTAGTGTGGAACGCTCCTAAAACTGAGAGTAGGATAGGTAATTCACGAAGTGTTAATGAGGTTTTGCCAAGCTTGCGTTTTCGAAACCTGTAGATTGTTGGAGAAAGAAAAAACGGAAGGAGGTGAAGAGTTCCATTGTGTTAAAATTCTGGAAAATAATTGGGTAATTTAATTTTTACTGTCTGGCCATTAAAATCACCAAGGCGGAGCGCAGAGAGGAAAATCTGGCGGGTAAGATGGTGTGCATGTTACAGGCCTCACTTTCCTTCCATTAATTTAAATGAAATGAGAATCAGGCAGGTTCTGTTAGGGACATAGAGCACAAATTTAGACTTGGTAGCTCCCATTGATTGGGCGCTACAGGTATCATTTGGAGACCAAAATGGCGTCTGTTGCACATGTGCACATTTCTGCCAATAATCGCACCAGACGCTAGCTTGGTGAAGGCGTTAACGCACGCAGCTAATGTCCACTGAAGTATGCTGAGCAGTCAGATCATAACATCAATCATGATTTGACGCCAGTAGTGCCATTTTGGTGCTCCACACGCCAGCCGGCACCAACTCATAGACTCTCACAGCTGAACATGAGTTAAGTAGCATGGAGAATCCCCCACCAATGTTTCCCATAATTTTTTTTGGGTGCACAGGCCCTTTAACTGGCTCAGCGGCCCATTCAATTTTTCGTGCATGCTCGTTTATTACCATTGTAAAGCCGATGAGTGGCCCAAGCGGGACCTCCAAACCACTGCGCATCCGATTCGGAACATTGTCTCCCCCCAGCAGCATTGAAAGGCACCAATTACCTAAAAGTTAGTTGCTGGTTGATTTTTTTCTGGCTGTTGGTACTTTTATACAAGTGTTTGGTACTTTCAAGTTGCAAAAGTCTGCAGGGAGTGGTGTGGGAAGTGCAGAAGGACCTTTTACTGATTTCAAGTTGCTCCCAGACACGGGTGCACTTGTAGGCCTTCCCCTTGGAATAGAGCATGGCTGGAATAATATGCACAGGCCACGCAAAGCAGGACAAGCTGCTGCAAGAGGGAGGAGGGGAGAAAGGCTCTCAGCAGGAGGCCATGCCCCCTCAAAGTGCTCAAGGAGCAATTCTCCTCCCTGAACCTCAGTGAGGAACAATGTGTGTGATGTCTGTGCTTCAATAAGGACTGCTGCAGCCACAACTCCAACCTCAGAACAGGGCAAACACTGCAATGCCAGTGGCTGCGACGGTGACCTTGACGATTAATCTTTATGCGTGTGGCTCCTTCCAGACTGGAGTCGGAGATATTTGCAACATCTCATTTTGCCGCCCCCTGTTGCAAAAGAGAGGTCACAGAGGCTCTCTATTCAAAGCGAGCCAACTACATTTCATTCTCCCTTGCCAGAGACAACAGGAGAAAGCATGACGGTTCACTAGGATTGCAGGCTTTCCCATGCTGCAGGGTGCCAATGTCTGGACACACATTGCTTTGTGAGCACCGCATGCTAACTTTGCCATCTACCAAAATTGCCACTCCCTCGATGTCTAGCTGGTGTGTGACCATAGGCAGCACATTGTGCAGGTCAATGCCCAGCAGTCACAACGCATGCATAATGCCTTCATTCTGCAGCGGTACATTGTGCCAGCTGCATTTCAGCCATCAAGGCAAACGAAACATGGCTACTTGGTGACAAGGGCTATCCACTGACAACATGGCTCATGACATCCGGTTTGCAATCCACGCCATGCACAACATGCACAGAATGAGAGCCATACTGTCACAAGGAATGTGACAGACCATACCATTGGCAATTTAAACAACAATTCCACTGCCTGAACCACTCTGGAGGAGCCCCGCAGTACTAAGGTGAACGGGTCTCAAGATTCTTGGTGGTCTACTGCATGCTGCACAATCTCACCATCATAAGGGGACAGCCCTTGCCACCAGCTATCAGACGAGAAGTTGAGGAGCAGGACCATGAAGAGAAGGAAGAGAAAGGCGAGAGGCAACCTTGACAGCTCCTTTCTGTCCTGGCCTACATGAAAAATTTAAAAAGGCAGCCAAAAAGCAGGAAACTACAGACCAGTTAGCCTAACATCTGTCGTTGGGAAAATGCTGGAGCCCATTATTAAGGAAACATGCTTGGAAAAGCATGTTTCAATGGTTTTATGAAAGGGAAATCATGTTTGACAAATTTGCTGGAGTTCTTTGAGGATGTAACAAGCAGCGTGGATAAGGGGGAACCAGTGGATGTGGTGTATTTGGATTTCCAGAAGGTATTCGATAAGGTGCCACATAAGAGGTTACTGCACAAGGTAAAAGCTCACGGATTTGGGGGTAATATATTAGCATGGATAGAGGATTAACTAACTAACAGAAAACAGAGTTGGGATAAATGGGTCATTTTCCGGTTGGCAAACAGTGACTAGTGGGGTGCCGCAGGGATCAGTGCTGAGTCTTCAACTATTTACAATCTATATTAATGACTTGGATGAAGGGACCGAGTGTGTGGAAGTACAGGCCATAAGGTCACTGGTCTGGACAGACAAAGCAGAGCCAATTTCCCCCAACACAAAGACCGAGTATGCACTGTCAATGTCAGCAGGAAAGAAGCTAATTACCTTAGACTTACTGACCTAATCACCTCAGACTTACTGGCACCAACTAGACTAGTTCGGCATGAAAAGCAGGGTATAAAGATAGACAGGTTCAGACAGTCCATAGTGAGGACCTAGGTGTAACACTCGAAAAAAGTAGGCACCAGGGAAGAGACCCTTGACGGAACAGTGTTAGGCCAAAGTGAGGATCTAGGAACAACACTCGGCAGAAGTAGGCAGTGTTAGGACGGACTGATCATCCAGGAACCTATTGGGTAACTATAAAGTATAAGTGGTGAGTCTTGTACTTCTTCTGCATTAAACAAACATTAATGATACCGCCATTGTCTAGTGTGTCATTTGATATTTAACTCAAGAACCGTTGCAGGCAACTACTAGTCACACGACTAGCGAAATTACAGTTCGAGCAACAGTGGTGACCCAGATGGGATGATTCTGAGTTAAAACTACAGAAAAGACATAGGAGAAATGGCAGGAAAAGGTGGAATATCCCAGTCGTGGGAAGAGCAGTTTAACCAGTTCAGGGGATGGCTTGAAACAATGGGCTCACCCGGATTTCCCGGAGGAGACTGATTCTTCGACAAAACTAAAAAGGAAAAGAAAAGGAGGGAGTCTAAATGTGTTTTACTGGCAGCATGTTATGCAGAATTACTTAAGCAGATAGACCTCAAGAAACCGTCACTAAACCAATGTGAGCACGAAAAATCAGGACGTCAGACAGACGTAGGAAAATTGACAGGCGAAGTTAAGAAATTGAGGCTCAAATTAACGGAGCAAGCCAATCAAATTGAGACTCTATAAAACGATTAAAAAACTCCATACGTTGCATCGGGCCTCTAGTATGACTATAGCAGATAATAGCAAGAAAAATGAGGAGAAAATGAGGCAAAAGTGCACAGAGGCTCAAGACCAAGTAACTAAGTCGGAAAATAAATGTTGCGAATTAGCAGCCGGCCTTAGAGTCCTTCAAGTGGCTCACATAACTGAAAGGGAAAATAGAGCAGACCATACTCAGTGCAAGAAAAGAATTAGAAAGCCAATTGATCATGCAAAAGGGTGTTATGCATGCTTTTGGGGAAGACGGCCCCCAAAGTGCTCCGACAAAATAGGGAGAACTAGGGAGGGACATGTATGTGGCCCCTGCGATGGTGATTGTAGTTCAGGTACGGACCGCTGGGAGTATCGTCCAACCCACAGGCACCTGGCCATGACCCACCCCCATACCCAGGACCCCCGAGGAGCGATCCTATCCCCATGCACCCTGTAACTACTACCCGTACTCCTGGAGCAGATGCCAATGGACCAACCACATATGTAACACCCTTCTCCATAACCCAGTTGAAGGATTTAGCTAAGGAAGTGACCCCGTTCGACTGGAAGAACTACCACTTATGGGGCCCAAGTTTCCACACGAAAAAAAACGGGCGCCCCTCCGGGCTGGGCGCCCATTTTTCGCGCCTAAAACGGCGCCTAAAAAAAAACACGCTATTCTCGAGCGCCCTGCAGCTCCTTGTCTGCCTGGCGCGGCGTGCAGGGGGGCGGAGCCTACACTCGCGCCGATTTTGTAAGTGGGAGGGGGCGGGTACTATTTAAATTAGTTTTTTTCCTGCCGGCAACGCTGCGCGTGCGCGTTGGGAGCATTCGCGCACGCGCAGTGTGAAGGAAACATTGGCACTCGGCCATTTTTGTAGTTCTTTGTAGCTGTTTAATTTTTGAACATTTTTTAATAAAAGCACATTGCCATCAGCACATCAGCACTGAGGATTCTTGCAGCAGTGAGAAAGCCTCAGAAAGTTGAGGCAGCCGTTTCCCTCCCCACCCCCACCCGTCGTCGGGAACGCACTGAACGGCTCTCCCCCCCCTCCCGCCCCCGCGGGAACGCACTGAACGGCTCTCCCCCCCTCCCGCCCCCGCGGGAACGCACTGAACGGCTCTCCCCCCCCTCCCCCCTCCCGCCCCAGCGGGAACGCCCCCCCGCCCCCGCGGGAACGCACTGAACGGCTCTCCCCGCCCCTCCCGCCCCAGCGGGAACGCACTGAACTGCTCTCCCCCCACTCCCGCCCCGGCAGGAACGCACTGAACGGCTCTTCCCCCCCCTCCCGCCCCGGCGGGAACGCACTGAACAGCTCTCCCCCCTGCTCCCGCCCCCGCGGGAACGAACGATGGCTGAAGCACTTTCACACAGGTAGGAAGATGGTTTATTTAATCTTTTCTTTGCTTATAAATGTTTATTCAGGTTGGATTTATTTGTATAATATTTGTAGAAGTATAAATAAGAATTTATTGTAGAATTTAATGACTTCCCTTCCCCCTCCCCCACACTTCGTTCTGGACGCCTAATTTGTAACCTGCGCCTGATTTTTTAATGTGTAGAACAGGTTTTTTCAGTTCTACAAAAATCTTCACTTGCTCCATTCTACTTTAGTTGGAGTACGTTTTCACTGTGGAAACTTTGAAATCAGGCGTCAGTGGCCGGACACGCCCCCTTTTGAAGAAAAAATTCTGTTCCAAAGCAGAACTGTTCTACCTCACTAGAACTGCAGAAAAAAAAATGTGGAGAATTGCGATTTCTAAGATAGTTCGTTCTCCACCAGTTGCTCCTAAAAATCAGGCGCAAATCATGTGGAAACTTGGGCCCATGGAGAGCAGCTGTAGACTATACCACAGTAACGGGTGGCTTAGATGAAATGGAGGCAGTTAAATTTATACCCCTATGTGTAGGGCCCATTATTTTTGGAGCTCTCCCCAGAGAACAACAGCGAGGCACAGGCACCCTAACTGACATGTGGGTAGCCGTGGAGGCAGCCGATGGAGTAGATAGTTAAAACCCAGTAGACGGAATGGCCCAATTTAAACAGGGAGACCAGGAACACTCTGTCGCCTATGCAGGAAGATTGTGGGTTGTATTTAAAACTGTCGTTGGGGCAGGTTTAGATAGAACAACCTTGACAGACGCCCTAAGTTCACATCGGTAAAGCATCGGTAAAGCATTTTGAAGCCTCCGATGAGACCCACACTGAAGCATGGATCATTAGGCGCATGACTAGTGCATGGAGAGAGTACCAGGACAACGCCATTCCCACAGTCCAAAAGGGGCGAGTGCATGCATATCAGACAGTCCCCAGATATGGGCACGGGTGGAGGAAAGCTGGACTAAAAACCTGCTATTTCAGTGTGAATGATAAAGTTAAAAGCATGTGGATGGTTTTTAACTTGTCTTTAAGTGTGTGTGTGTGTGTGTGTCTGTATAGTTTTTTTCAACTGGCACTGGTTAGTTTGAAATTGGTTTGAATTAATATGGAGTTATTGAGGTTAATTAACCTGTGAAAACCAAACTTTCATTATGGCCATGGTGGAATTTTGGTTGGTTTAAATTGTGTGAAAAACCTCTCGTTCCGGACATGAGGCAATCACATATATTTGGTATTTTAAAATAAACATTTTCAGACCAATTCAAGAATGTGGACCAGTGGAGAAAAGGGTGTGTACTGCTATTATGCATGAAAGAGAGAACGATTGTAATGTGTAAGCTATTGGTATGTGTGGTACCATGCAATAGTATGCGTGTTTGTTGAACTGAAAAACACTCTGTACAAGTAGAAAGCAAGAGTCAAATAATGCGGGTCAATCCCAAAAGTGTTATAACTGTGGGAATTTGGGACACTGGAGCAGGGATTGTAGGCTCCCGAAAGGAGGGAAGCCAGGTTGCGAGGGTGCTGAGGTAAAACGGAGCCACAGGAAGGCAGCTGACGACCCAGTACAAATTTTAGTGGCCGCATTACAGCAGGCTATGGGACACGGGAGGATCTAGAACCTGCCTCAGTAGTAAACACCAATTCACACATGACGAAATGAGGGATCAGAAAGTCTTACTTAGTGGCTTTACTGGCCATAACTTAACGGCAATGTTCACTAAGCCATTAGAGATAGGATTGGGACACTGGGCCCAATTTTGGCCAATACAAATTTCTGGTGCACTCACCAATGGTCCGTCGCTTTTGTGGAGCGATTAGGGCGCCATAAATCTTCAGGCCCATTGTGGCCGCTCCCCAGCCTCTCCCCGATGGTGGCGCAGCAAGGCAACTCAATTCGGGGGCGGAGCCAGGTCCCGGTGCTGAAAACAGGGCTGGGACCTCTGCACATGCACGCATGTGCAGTAGCTCCTTGCAGCCCGATGTGTGGGAAGGGCCAAAGCACGCCGTCCCGATCCCGGGCCGAGTGGCCTGCAGCACTCTCTGATATTGAAGGATCGCAGACCGGTGCGAGCATTGACTTGGTGCAGAGCCAGAATGGCAAGGAGAATTCATAGGACACCGAAGAGGAGATCATTGACAGCCAAAAGTGCCCAGTGTGTGAGGTTGTCTTCCCGCTCAACCTGGAGGACTTTGTTTTGATTTTGAGCAGCACGTTGTGAAGCACTTTGTGTGCCAAAGGACCTTTCCAGAGGACAAGCTGCCTATGAAGACCATGTGCAGTCCCATTCTATGAAGGTCAACTGAGGGGCAAACAACAAACCAGACCAGCCTTTCCTCTCCCTCCCCCCCTGCCGACCCGGCCCACTGCCTTCCCCGGCCAATTTCAACTAAAGGTAGGATTTAATACAATTTTTTAATTGATGTTCAATTGTTTATCCTATTTTTATGTAGTTATTTGAACTTTTATATTGAATGTTTGCTGCTTGGTGCTTGTCTTACCTGCGCCGATTTGTTAACTGCCCGCAAGGTTTTTCAGAGCTGGCCACATACGCTGACCTAAGTGGATTTGGAGTAACTTTTAGCTGGCCAAAATGGCATAAATGACCAAAACTGGCGTAAGTGTCTGGGAACGCCCCCTTTTGAAAAAAAAACGGAACTAAAAAAAATCGGACCTAACTGACATACTCGAACAAATATTTTGGGGAAAATGCCATTTTTTTTACATATGCCAGAAAAAACAACTTACTCCAAAAAAATTGATGCAGGTCATGGTCAAAATTGGGCCCACTATTTCTTTCAACATTCATGCCTATCCACTCCACCTGTCTTAGGAGAGACAGTTATTATAGGAATTGATTTTATGAGAATTTATAATTCAGCCTATGATCCGGCCAATAGATGTATATGGAAAATGTCAGACTTAATGCAGCAATTCGAGGTACCCACCAGAATGTATGATGCATGGGTGTGTTGCATGAAAACTTTTACTTTTAACCCTTCACAGATGACCCCTCCCTCAAACTACAGGATCAATGGGCATCAGGGAATAGATAGGACCGCGACTAAATTGAAGGAGCTATGCTGATGGCCTGAAATACAGCAAAGGAAGGGTATTGTCAAAACTGTTTGATATGTGCCCAGAACAATCCGACACAGTACAAAACCCAGGCAGAATTAGAACAGGGCAAGGGCCCTTGTACTCCACTTCAGATATACTACCTGTCCCGGTGGTAAGAAATACATCCTAGTAGTGGTGGACGTATTCTCCAAATGGATCGAAGCATTTCCAACTAACAATAACTCGGCCGCCACAACCGCAAAAATACTTATGGAAGAAGTGTTCTCCAGATGGGGATTGCCAGAGGGCATTGATTCTGACCATGTCACAGGACAAGTTATGCAGATCATGCAATTGGCAGGGGTAAAACAGAAATTCCATATCGCCTACCACCCGGAATCAAGTGGAGTGGTCGAGCGCATGAATCGGACATTAAAAACAATGTTACGAAAATTAGTGCAGCAGAACTTCACATCCTGGAACTAATCCTCCCTTATGTATTAATGGCCATCTAAAACACAATGGTAGCCTCTACAGGCTATTCACCCCACAAGCTAATGACCGGAACAGTCATGAGAGGTGTCCAAGCCTTCATGGGATTAGATTTGAACGAGATCCAAAAAACTTCCGTCCTCAGAGGAATACATGTCAAACTTGATCAAGTATTTGGAAGCTGCTCGATTGGCTGCTGCAGTGAAATTAGGAAACAAACATATGCCGGACCATTTAGTATAATGGAAAAGGCTAGCGCCTCAGTGTTCAAGGTCATGGATGGCCAAGGGAAGTGGCACCACCTTAACTAGCTAAACCTTTTTGGGAAAATAAACAGCCACATGTACCACGTCATGTTAGATTCAGAAGAGACAGGGCTCGACTCACCGGCTAACCCGTTCCCAGCCCAAGGTGTAATACCCGTCTTGCCGCCTATCCAAAATTTAGAGGCCGTAAGTAATTCAGTGGAAGCCACCAAAGCAGGTGGTAATGATTCAGAAGATGATCAGGTACTCGTCCCAGGGATACCTGACGAAGCCTGTGTCCCCCACGATGAGACGGCACCAAATCCGACAAATGGTTTGTCACGGAGTTTCGAAGCTATGAGTCTCACACCTCAAGTCACTCCCCCGGCCAGGAGACAGAAGCAAGGACGACGGTTCCCAGAGAAAGGAGCACAGTCGCATGGACTAGAAACCATCCAATACCTTTGCCTGGCTCTGCCCCGGGTTCGAGGAGATTGAGAAGACCTACTCCGTAAGGAGAGCAGCTGATACTGTGTTTTATTATTCTACAGGGTGGAATCAGAACTATTGTGTTCCTAACACAGATGAGGTTGCATACAGGGAGGTTAAAGTAACAGTGACCTCAGTCTTTAATAAGGCACTCCAGAGTGAGGAACAGGCCTTAGGGGCCGGCTTATAGACAGTGCTCCCAAGGGATGCTGGGATCCCTTGAGACTTCAGGGGATGAGCTCCCTGGTGGCAGAACATGGGAATGCATTCTTTACAGATACACATCACTCCCCCGGCCAAAATCAAAGTGAAAACTATTTACAAGGTGGATCGCCTCGGTACAAATGTCTGTTCTGGTGTGTTGGCTGTGCCCTCGCTGGGCTGGCGTGTTGTTGGCCCTGCAGAGCTGCTAGGTGAGCCTGGCCTTGCTGGGTTGCTGGGCACGATGGGTTCGATTTCCTGGTCCGGCGTGGTGTCATTGATCCTTTGGGTGTGTGTTGTGGGCTCGAAAAAGGTGGTGTCTGCTGTGGGTTGTTCAGGGCAGTCTGTGAACCGCAGCCTCGTTTGGTCCAGGTGTTTCTGCAAATTTGTCCATTGCCTAGTTTGACTACAAACACCCTATTCCCTTCTTAAGCTATCACCGTGCCCGCAATCCACTTGGGACCATGTCCATAGCTTAGCACATAAACAGGGTCATTCAGATCAATTTCCCGTGACACAGTGGCGCGACCATCATTTACATTTTGTTGCTGCCGCCTGCTCTCTACCTGATCATGCAGGTTGGGGTGAACCAGCGAGAGTCTGGTTTTAAGTGTCCTTTTCATGAGTAGCTCAGCCG
Organism: Pristiophorus japonicus; assembly: GCF_044704955.1. Classification (NCBI taxonomy): domain Eukaryota; kingdom Metazoa; phylum Chordata; class Chondrichthyes; family Pristiophoridae; genus Pristiophorus; species Pristiophorus japonicus. The sequence goes on from NC_091990.1 coordinate 80,733,172, forward strand.
GGGGCACCTCTGTGAGCGAGTTGGGTCTCGTGCGGTAGCTGAGCAGTACTCGGGACAGACGGGTTTGGAGTGAGCCTTCTGTGACTCGTTTAAGGCTCTGTTTGATGGTTTGTACTGCCCGCTCTGCCTGCCCATTGGAAGCTGGTTTAAATAGGGCCGAGGTGACATGTTTGATCCCAGTGCAGGTCATGAATTCTTTAAATTCGGCACTGGTGAAACATGGCCCGTTGTCACTGACCAGTATGTCAGGCAGGCCGTGGGTGTCAAACATGGCCCTCAGGCTTTCAATGGTGGCGGTGCTTCCTGACAGTATTTCACATTCAATCCATTTTGATAAAGCATCCACCACCACTAGGAACATTTTACCGAGAAACGGGCCCACATAGTCGACATGGATCCTCGACCATTGTCTGGAGGGCCGGGAGCACAAACTTAGTGGTGCCTCTCTGGGCGCGTTGCTCAGCTGAGCACATACGCTGCATTGCCGTACATAGGACTCTAAGTCAGAGTCGATACCGGGCCACCACACATGGGATCTGGCTATCGCTTTCATCATTACTATACCCGGGTGTGTGCTGTGGCGATCCGAGATGAACCTCTCCCTGCCCTTTTTTGGTAGCACTACGCGGTTACCCCACAACAGGCAGTCTGTCTGAATGGACAGCTCGTCCTTTCACCACTGGAACGAATTGATTGGCTCTTGCATTTCAACGGGGATGCTGGCGCAGCTCCCATGCAGTACACAGTTTTTTACTAGGGACAGCAGAGGATCTTGGCTGGTCCAAGTCCTAATCTGGCAGGCCGTGACAGATGATTTTATCATTTTCAAACGCTTCCATGACCATCAACAAGTCTGCGGGCTGTGCCACCATCAACAAGTTTGCACGCTGCGCCATTTCCACCCCCGTGGTGAGAGCATCCGCACAGTTCTCGGTGCCTGGCCTGGGTACCTGAAGCCTCATCGACATGTGATAGCGCTCGGATGTCATCCCAGTTCCAGCGGATTTTGCCCAGCCAGCTCCTTCCAAGCAGTGTGGGGCCATCGCCCGGGACAATCCAGAGTGGCAGTTCGGACATCGTGCCCTCATAGGTGACCTTGACCATGGCGCTGCCCAGGACAGTGATAAGCTCTTTGGTGTACGTTCTCAGTTTCGTGTGGATGGAGCTCAGGGCTCGTCTGACTGCCTTGTTGCACCAGTCTCTCAAACATCTTTTTACTCATGATGGATTGGCTAGCGCCAGTGTCCAGTTCCATGGCTACGGGTAAGCCATTCAATTTTACGTTTAGCATTATAGGCGGACATTTCGTCGAAAATGTGTGCACCCCGTGTACTTCAGCATCTGCCTCCTCTCTCTGAGGCTCGTAATTGCTTTGATCCACCATGGACCAATCTTCCTCTGCCACGTGGTGGTTAGCAGGTTTTGCAGAGCTTGCAGCTTGTTGGAGGTGCCCCATTGTTCTACAGCTCTTGCAAACATACCTTTTGAAGCGGCATGAATAGGCTGAATGGAAGCCTCCACAACGCCAACAAGGTGTGAATTGCCTTGCATTCATCTTTTGTTGTGGACTCTGAGTCATCTGGTTCACCCGAGGCCTGCTGGCAGTTGCAGACTCGTGGATTCTGCCCTGTACATTTCTACTCACAAACACAGTTCCAGTTAATTTATGAACATTGCTAGCACTTGTGTGCTGAGAGATTTGTTTGCTGTTATCACTGGTGGACATAAACGCCTGTGCTATCGCAATGGCCTTACTGAGGGTCGGTGTCTCTACAGTCAAAAGTTTTCATAGGATGGTCTCGTGGCCAATGCCCAGTATAAAAAAGTCTCTTGAGCATTTGCTACAGGTAGCCATCAAACTCACATTGTCCTGCAAGCCACCTTAGCTCGGCGACGTAGCTCGCCACCACTTCCTGACCTTCAGATCGCTGGCACGTGTAGAACCGATTCTTCGCCATCAGCACGCTCTCCCACGGGTTAAGATGCTCCTGAACCAGCGTACACAGCTCCTCATACGATTGATCTGTGGGTTTCACCAGAGCCAGAAGATTCTTCATGAGGCTGTAGGTCAGTGCCCCGTAGACTGTGAGGAGGACCGCTCTCCTTTTTGCAGCGCTTTCTTCTCCGTCCAGCTAGTTGGCTACAAAGTACTGGTCTAGCCGTTCGACGCTTCCCAGTCCTCACCCTCCAAGAACTTCTCCAGGATGCCCACAGTTTGCTGCATCTTTGTGTTGGATTCGTATTCTCATCGCCAGTTATTGTGTTCCTAACACAGATGAGGCTGCACATAGGGAGGTTAAAGTAACAGTGACCTCAGTCTTTAATAAGACACTCCAGAGTGAGGAACAGGCCTCAGGGGGCGGCTTATATACAGTGCTCCCAAGGGATGCTGGGATCCCTTGGGACTTCAGGGGATGAGTTCCCTGGTGGTAGAACATGGGAGTGCATGCTTTACAGATACACAAGAACATTTTTGTGTTTTGTGTGTTATTTATCAAATTACTGTAATAAACAATGTACAGTATGAGTTGATACCTGTTGTACTTAACATAAGTAATACTCAGTTGCCCAACTGGTGCCGGACAATTTAAGGTCATTGTATCAGGACCTGAGGGAAATCATGCTTGAAAAATCTTCTGGAATATTTTGAGGATGTAATTAGTATAGTGGACAAGGGCGAACCAGTGGATGTGGTGTATTTGGACTTTCAAAAGGCTTTTGTCAAGGTCCCACACAAGAGATTAGTGTGCAAAATTAAAGCAGATAGTATTGGGGGTAATGTATTGATATGGATAGAGAACTGGCTGGCAGACAGGAAGCAAAGAGTAGGAATAAATAGGTCCTTTTCAGAATGGCAGGCAGTAACTAGTGGGGTACCACAAGGTTCAGTGTGAGCTGTGAGGAGGATGCTAAGAGGCTGCAGGGTGACTTGGACAGGTTAGGTGAATGGACAAATGCATGGCAGATGCAGTATAATGTGGATAAATGTGAGGTTATCCACTTTGGTGGCAAAAACACAAAGGCAGATTATTATCTGAATGGTGACAGATTAGGAAAAGGGGAGGTGCAACGAGACCATGGTACATCAGTCATTGAAAGTTGGCATGCAGATACAGCAGGCGGTGAAGAAGTCAAATTACATGTTGTCCTTTATATCGAGAAGATTTGAGTATAGGAGCAGGGAGGTCTTACTGCAGTTGTACAGGGCCTTGGTGTGGCCACACCTTGAATATTGTGTACAATTTTGGTCTCCTAATCTGAGGATGGACATTCTTGCTATTGAGGGAGTGCAGCGAAGGTTCATCAGACTGATTCCCGTGATGGCAGGACTGACATGTGAAGAAAGACTGGATCGACTAGGCTTATACTCACTGGAATTTAGAAGAATGAGAGGGGATCTCATAGAAACATATCAAATTCCGACAGGTTAGATGCAGGAAGAATGTTCCCGATGTTGGGGAAGTCCAGAACCAGGGGTTACAGTCTAAGGGTAAGGGGTAAGCCATTTAGGACCAAGATGAGGAGAAACTTCTTCACTCAAGAGAATTGTGAACCTTTGGAATTCTCTACCACAGAAAGTGTTTGAGGCCAGTTCGTTAGATATATTCAAAAGGGAGTTAGATGTGGCCCTTACGGCTAAAGGGATCAAGGGGTATGGAGAGAAAGCAGGAATGGGGTACTGAAGTTGCATGATCAGCCATGATCATACTGAATGGTGGTGTAGGCTCGAAGGACAGAATGGCCTACTCCTGCACCTATTTTCTATGTATCTATGGCTTCACTACTGTTGAGACAAGAAATAGCACCGAATAAGATGGAAAGTAAGAGTAGGTGGAAATGACATAGGTACAGCGTACGGGGCAGGAATGGCCACAGTCAATACCTTAGATATTACTAATCTGAACGCTAAGATAAACGGATTGACCGGACAAATAAAGCAGGTTTTAAATAGTTTAAATAATAATCAGTCAGGTAACGGAGGCAGGAAAAAATGACGGTAAGCTGGAGAAAAGAATGGTCATCATCATCATCATAGGCAGTTCCTCGGAATCGAGGAGGACCTGCTTCCACTCCCAAAGCGAGTTCTTTGATGGCTGAACAGTCCGATACGAGAGCCACAGACCCTGTTACAGGTGGGACAGATATTCGTCGGGGGAAGGGGTCGGTACGGCTGGTTTGCCGCGCGCTCCTTCCGCTGCCTGCGCCTGGCCTCTTCATGCTCCTTGCGTCAAGACTCAAAGAGCTCAACGCCCTCCCAGATGGACTTTCCCCACCTCGGGCGGTCTGCGGCCAGGGTCTCCCAGGTGTCAGTGGTAACGTTGCATTTTACCAGGGAGGCTTTAAGGGTGTCCTTATAACGTTTCCGCTGTCCTCCCTTGGCTCGTTTACCATGAAGGAGCTCCGCATAAAGCATTTGCTTAGGGAGTCTCGTATCTGGCATGTGTACTATGTGGCCTGCCCAGCAAAGCTGATCGAGTGTGGTCAGTGCTTCAATGCTGGGGATGTTAGCCTGGTCGAGGACACTGATGTTGGTGCGCCTGTCCTCCCAGGAGATTTGTAGGATCTTGCGGAGACATCGTTGGTGATATCGCTCCAGCGACTTGAGGTGCCTTCTGTATATCGTCTATGCCTCAGACCCATACAGGATGGCGAGTATTACTGCAGCCCTGTAGACCATGAATTTGGTGGTAGATTTGAGGGCCTGGTCTTCTTTTCCGCAGGTGGCCGAAGGCTGCGCTGGCGCACTGGAGGCGATGCTGAATCTCCGCATCAATTTCTGCCTTTGTTGATAAGAGGCTCCCGAGATATGGGAAATGGTCCACGTTGTCCAGGGTCGCACCGTGAATCTTGATGATTGGAGGGCAGTGCTGTGCGGCGATGACAGGCTGGTGAAGGACCTTTGTCTTACAGATGTTAAGCAAAGGCCTATGCTTTCATATGCCTCAGTGAATACATTGACTATATCCTGGAGTTCAGCCTCTGAATGTGTACAGACACAGACATCGTCTGCCTACTGCAGCTCAATGACAGAGGTTGGGGTGATCTTGGACCTGGCCTGGAGGCGGCGTAGGTTAAACAGCTTCCCACTGGTTCTGTGTTTAATTCCACTCCAGCGGGGAGCTTGTTGATTGTGAGGTGGAGCACGGCAGCGAGGAAGATTGTGAAGAGGGTTGGAGCGATAACGCAGCCCTATTTGACCCCGGTCCGGACGTGGATTGGGTCTGTAATGGATTTGTTGGTAAGGTTCACGGCCTGCATGTCATCGTGAAGCAGGTGAAGGATCTTGACAAACTTTTGGGGGCATCCGAAATGGAGGAGGACACTCCATAGAATCTCAAAGGCCTTTGTAAGATCGAAAAAGGCCATGTATAAGGGCTGGTGCTGGTCCCTGCATTTTTCCTGCAACTGGAGCGCTGCAAAGATCACGTCTATTGTGCCCTGTAGGGGACAAAATCCGCATTGTGATTCCAGTAGGAGCTCCTCGGCCACAGGGAGAAGACGATTGAGGAGAACTCGAATGACAACTTTCCCAGTGGCTGGAAGCAGGGAGATTCCCCTGTAGTTGCCGCAGTCGGACTTGTCCCCCTTTTTAAAAATGGTCACAATCACTGCATCTCTGAGATCTCCTGGCATGCTCTCCTCCCTCCAGATGAGAGGGATGAGGTCATGTATCCGCGCCAACACCGCCTCGCCGCCATATTTTAGCGCCTCAGCAGGGATTCCATCCACACCCGTAGCCTTGTTATTCTTGAGTTGTTTTATGGCTTTGCCAACCTCATGCAAAGTTGGAGTTTCACTGAGTTGGTGGCAGGTGGCATGCTGCGGGATGGAATCGAGAACACTCGAGTGAAAGGCAGAGGCTTGATTGAGAAGATCTTCAAAGTGCTCCTTCCAACGGGCCCTGACAGCCTCGGTATCCTTGATGAGTGTTTCCCTGTTCTTGGCCAGGAGTGGGGTGGGGCCTTGGGATTTTGGGCCCTAGGTGGCCTTGACTGTAGTGAAGAATCCTTGCATATCGTGACTGTCGGCCAGTTGTTGTATCTCCTGTGCTTTATCCATCCACTACCTGTTCTTTAGGTCCCATATTGGAAAGTCAGGCTCAGACTATCAACCAATTAATCAATCTTGCCAAGAATGCAGAGAACCAAACTCAGGCGGAAGCTTTGGAAACTGGACGATAGAATAATTACGGGAAAATCTGCAGGAATCCAAAGAGGGTAGAATCCCCACCTGGATCAATATTACCCAAATTCAGAGTCTGACCTCGAACAAGGAACCCCATCCTCCAGATGGATGCCAGCTGCGAAAACACTGCAAAATGTGTTTCAAGAATAGCACTGCTAAGAACTGTACTCTGACCATGTGAAGGCCCAAACATTCATCAGGAGTGCCTATTTGGGAAATGGGACTTACTGTTTCACTGCCACCAAAAGGGCCTACCATTACGGAACACAAATTTGCCCAATACCCAAACCAAGCTTCTGCACTCACCCATTGAGACCTATGGGAATTGGAAACGAAGCAATTATTAATATTGAAAGAAGAGGACAAGTGCAAAGAGGACCCGTAGCGAAGCCTATTGATCCTACTGTGATCAAATCATTATATGTATATATATATATAATGTGGAAGTACAGGCCATAAGATCACTCACTGGTCTGGGCAGACAAAGCGGAGCCAATTTCCCCCAACACAAAGACTGAGTATGCACTGTCAATGTCAGCAGGAAAGAAGCTAATTACCTTAGACTTACTGACCTAATCACTAATCACCTCAGACTTACTGGCACCAACTCAACTAGTTAGGCATGAAAAGCAGGGTAAAAAGACAGGTTCAGACAGTCCATAGTGAGGACCTAGGAGTAACACTCGAAAGAAGTAGGCACCAGGGAAGAGACCCTTGACGGAATAATGTTAGGCCATAGTGAGGACCTAACAACAACACTCGGCAGAAGTAGGCACCAGGGAAGAGACCCTTGACGGAACAGTGTTCGGACAGACTGATCATCCGGGGACCTATGGGGTAACTATAAAGTATAAGTAGTGAGTCTTGTACTTCTTCTGTATTAAACGAACATTAACGGTACCGCCATTGTCTAGTGTGTCATTTGGTATTTAACCCAAGAACCGTCGCAGGCAACTACTAGTCACACAACTAGCGAAATTGCCGTTCGAGCAAGAGTGTAATGTAGCCAAGGTTGCTAATGATACAAAGATGGGTGGGAAAGCAAATTGTGAGGATACAAAAAATCTGCAATGGGATATAGACAGGCTAAGTGAGTGGGTAAACATTTGGCAGATGGAGTATAATGTGGGAAAAAGTGAAGTTATCCACTTTGGCAGAAATAGTAGAAAAGCAAATTATAATTTAAATGGAGAAAAATTACAAATTGCTGCAGTACAGAGAGACCTGGGGGTCCTTGTGCATGAAACACAAAAAAATGAGTATGCAGGTACAGCAAGTAATTAGTTGGCCTTTATTGCAAGGGGGATACAGTATAAAAGCAGAGAAGTCCTGCTACAACTGTACAGGGTATTGGTGAGGCCACACCTGGAGTGCTGCGTACAGTTTTGGTCTCCGTATTTAAGGAAGGATATACTTGCATTGGAGGCTGTTCAGAGAAGGTTGATTCCGGACATGAGGGGGTTGACTTATGAAGATAGGTTGAGCCTATACACATTGGAGTTCAGAAGAATGAGAGGTGATCTTATTGCAACATGCAAGATAATGAGGGGGCTCGACAAGGTGGATGCAGAGGAAACTAAAACTAGAGGACATAGGGCTAGAACCTCCACTTTTTTTGCATGCTTAATGTCCACTTTACTGCTGAAATGACATATAACGCCCATATATCGCCCATTTTGGCACAAAATGGAAACTGACGGGCTTTTTTTAGGAGACTTATCGGCGAGCGTTATTTTCCAAATGGATTTAACGCCGGGAAAAAATATTACCGGCCGCACACTGTTTTGGGACAGAATCAGCAGAATGGGCGAAATCAACGCACATAATATCGCCCGCGTTACTTTCCGCGCGAATTAATGCCGAGGTTCAATATGAGCGCCCACCCACTGTTTTTTGTCGTGAAGAGCATATTTATCCAAACTAGCGGTCATGGAGATCGCCCATTGTCAATGTCACCCCCTCGCACACATATTGCCCATAATATCGCTTGCTCATAAAACCGCCCACAAAAAGTGGAACTAACCAGAACGAGCGCCAGTGGCGTGGCTGGCATTTATTAAATCCCATTCTTACTTGAGGAGCTGATATCGGAAAGATTTGCCTGAAAGAACGCTGATGTGAGTGACAACGCTGACACACTGCTGTGTGTCTGCAGCTCAAACATCAATGGTGCCCATCACCTTAGTGCCAGTTAAAGTTTACATTGAGTGGTGTTAAGTTGTATTTAATCCTTTCATGGTAACGAATCACCAATGCGTGACGGTCCAGCTATCTGAGACAATGCGCAACAAGGTTATGTTCAATAACAAAAGTTTAATACCAACATTGGTCTGAAACCGTAAGTATCACAGCCAATAACCAACCCCTGCCCACACCCCACTTGTTCCACCATTGACATAAATCACATGTTCAACATGTCCACCAACAATGGCAAAGCAGGAGCGTGGTCCCCAGCCCCCATACATTGCAACAAATTGCATACACCCAGATAGAGATATAACACAGCCATCACCTATGCACATGCACCTCACGTTCCTTCCCCTCTCTCCTTCTTCTCCCCACCTCTACCCCTTCCCCTCCTTGCTCCATGGCGCCTGACCGAGGAGCTCCTCAGGCAGTGCCTCATTGGGGGGGATGGAGGCAGAAGCGTTGGTTGTACAGATATGGGAGCGAGAAGTGCTGAGGTGGCAACATTCTCTGATGCAGAAGCAGGATCTTGGTCCTTGCTCTCATCTGTCGTTCGCAGTGGTGATGCGGAACTTAGAGGTGGAGTGCCCACATAGGGACCACTAGGAGGCCAGTGGCAGCAGTGTTCCTGGCTATCGCATCCAGGGACGCCACCATGCACGGAATGGTGGCCAGCTGTCGGGATATGACCCCCAATGCTTCGATGAGCTGGTCAGCAATGTCTACAGTCCTCCTAGACAACCGTACCATCTCTCCGCTGTCATGTCGCGCTCATGGAACAGACCTGCCGCGTCCACGAGGCCTCCGCAGGGTCAGCGCCATCCTGGGGACACATGGGGGCGCCCTGTGAAGAGGTGCTTGGGGCCAGCACCTCCAGAGTGGAGGCGGGAATGACCGGAGGACCACGAGATGGCCTTGGGGTAGAATGGCTTCTGGAGCGTGGCGATGCAGGTTCTTCGAAGTCCGCGCTCTCATCTGTCGAGAACAGACCCAGCGGATTGACGGGCGACAATCGGAGCTCCTCAGCACCAGATGTAGTAGGATCGTCTGCCGACTCCTGCCCCGTGCCCCCACCTTCTGGCCTCTATGGCCTTGCGTGGGGCCGCGCTGCTGGCTGAGCTGCAAGACACAAATGAGGCTATTAGAGGAGAAGGGTGACAAGGTGAATCCAGCACTACATACTGCATATGCACGACAAAAGCACCACCGCTATCAAAATCATTACAGACATCATATTTCATGATCATCAACACATTGTGCATTGCAATGATTTTCATTAGGCCAGCATTATTTCTATGACGCTTTTAGAGATCATCTATCATATATGATTGTTCGGATATGAGTTGGTGTGGCATCTGCTGACTACATCACAGCAATGGTGTAAGCTTTACTCACATGGCATCACTTCAAGGTCTGCAGATGCGTCCGTGGCTGTCCAGGGGTGCTTCCTGACAAGTGCGAGCACTCGTTCCTCCATCTCAGTGATGTCGCTGGGGACTGGTATCCCCCCACCCGTTTGCCTCTGCATGGACCTCATCGTCGATAGCTTCTCCTGTAAAAGGTGACAGGACGACATGGCATGAGATCATTGCGTGAAATTATTGCTAGGTACTGTCACAGACACTGATACAAGACATAACTGACAGATGTAATCATCATTATCATTCTTTACCTAAAGACGTACATCGTGACTGCAGGCTTTGAGTAAAACATTCCCGTTAAAAGTGCATCTGCTGATAGTCACTCATGACTGTTACAAATCAAATTATATAAATACATAAGTACATGTAAATAAATGTAATACTTACTCTTGCGGATCTCACAAGGTCGTTCCATCGTTTGCAGCATTGGTTGCCCTCATGCACCTCATTGGTCGCCAACGAGACCACCTCTGCTATCTCGGTCCATATCCTCTGGTAGGCCTTTGGGGTGGGCTTCCCACTCCCTCCCTGTGTCAAATCACCCCAGCGTAACTCAAATTCCTGCAGGAGGGAGGCATTTGCCTCGTCCGAGAACTTCCTGGCTCTTTTGTGGCCTCCAATTTGCTCCTCTCCCACTTCACTGCGGTTTCCAGCGTCAGTCTCCACAGCGTGATGTGATGCCTCCTCCTCTCCCTCCATTATAGGGCAAATTCGGTCAAATATTTTTGTTTGCCTACTTGTTGTGAAGCTTTAAAATCTCCCTCCTTCCTCCCAAAGCAGTCACACCACACCCAGCCATGCCTTCAGTCCCTCTGAGCTTCCTCTCCCTCTGTCTCCTCTTCTGCGCATGTCATGGTGACACTTGACCGCCAGAATCGTGGGAATCGAGTGCTGCCATGCTATTGCTAAGGACAGCCACACTTTGCGGCAGAAGATCAAAAAAATTTAACACTAACGCCCATTTGATATCGCTCGAGGTAACGCCCATTTTCAAAAATGTAAACTAGGTGTTTTGAGAATGGGCGAGAAGCCAGCAATCTGAGAACCCTTTTTTACCGCCCATTTTTGGGCGATAAGCACAAAAGTGGAGGTTCTAGCCCATTGAATAAGGGGCCACCCATTTAACACTGAGATGAGGAGAAATTTCTGCTCTCAGAGGGTTATAAATCTATGGAATTCTCTGCCCCAGAGAGCCATGGAGGCTGGGTCATTGAATATAGTTAATGCGGAGAAAGACAGATTTTTGAGCGATAAGGGAGTAAAGGGTTATGGGGAGCGGGCAGGAGGGAAGTGGAGTTGAGTCCATGATCAGATCAGCCATAATCTTATTGAATGGTGGAGCAGGATCGAGCAGCCAAATGGCCTACTCCTGCTCCTATTTCTTATGTTCTTAATTAATTTAAGTGAGATACTAGGAACTGCAACCCCAATTCCTCATTCAGCAACAGTCCCACACTCCTAGCCGTCTCCTTGTCACTGAGCATCACATCGTTCTCTTGGCCACAATGCTGAAATAAAAGTTACAACTAAATAAACATTCCAAACCAAATTTCTAACTGAAATCATGCAATATTGCAGGCAAATGTAAACTAATCACCCTTGTGCATTCCCTTAGTGCATGTTCTCCATGTTCCTTTGCCTGTCCTAGTGCTCCTACAAAGTGCTCCCCCAGCTGCAGCATGGTTGGTGGAAGGCTGCTGAATTTCGGTGGAAGAGATTGCAAATGGTCTTGGAAGACAACCTGGAGCAGCTCTGGGTCTAGAAGGCCTGGCTTCAGACTGCACCATCTCAACATGGACAGCAGCAGTCTGGGCTGGCTGGCTGACAAGACAACAGTAAAGGTACCAGCGGAGCGGTAGAGGTGCAAGCATGAATGCTGTCATCCTGAGAGAGAGCAGTAGGCTCGTGCTCCATGGAACCACTGCCACTCCTCGGGGTGGCACCTCAGCAATCCTAGTAATCTGTTGGAGACAGATTGCTGGACTTATGTGGCACCCTGAAAGCCCCTTTGAACACTGGTATCCACAGCCACAATAGCTGTAGCCTGAGCTTGCATGACAGCAAGTTGAGCTTACATGAGAGTAGTCTGAGATTGCATGGCAGCAAGCTGACTTTGTATGACTTCAGTCTAAACTTCCACTGCAGCACTCAGACTTCTGGTGGAAGCTACTTTAGCTGCAATGGAAGCTGAGACATCGCTTATCAGACGCTGCATCACGGTTGGGTATGTTGATGGAGTTGCCACCACTTCCATGCTGGAAAGGATGGGCTCCAAGCTCTGAAAAAAGCCCTGTGCCAAGTTGGTGCCAGACTCCTTGAAATTGAACTCAGGCTTTCTGGCAGGCTTCCCAATGCACCAAGTATTTTCTGTGGATACCTATCAGCCTTCTTCTGTTCTGACAAAGGGTTCCTGACCCGAAACGTTAATTCTGCTTTTGTTTCCACAGATGCTGCCTGACCCAGAGATTTCTAGCATTTTCTGTTTTTATTTCAAATTCCAGCATCCACAGTATTTGGTTTTTATATTATATGCCTTCTTCTGTATCCTGGCCCATCAAAGTCCTATCTGAGTCCTCTGTAGCAGAACCTGTGTGCAACCCCGCCCTTCGCGAGCTGGCACCTGCATTATCTTTGCCCCCTGCCTTGGCTGCAGCCCACTCTCGTCCAGTGTCTCACCATGTGCAGATCCCACCTCTAATCTATCCTCTGAGATATGCACATTCTCAGTATCAGAGCTGGTGACTGCAAGCATGAAATAAAGTGACCGTGCATCTTCACTCTCTTGTTGTTCCTCCACTGCCTGGCCAGGTAGCACTTTTTGAGTATCTGAAAGGAGAAAGGCACAAGAGTAAGGGGAGAGGTAGCGGGGTGGACGGTAAAGTAAGAGGTGCATACTTACACCATCTGCAGTTTGCAAGTCAGAAGATATTGTGGGATGAGGAAGAGGGATGTGAGAAGGAGGATTCGGTATGAGGATACCGTCATCCTCAATTGATTCAGCCCCTGGCCACAGGTTCAGCAATGGTCGTTCCAATAATTATCAGCACAGGTTCCTCCATGGTAGGACATGCAGACACACCTATCCCCCTCCGGTTAGCTCCTGCTGCGTTCAGTTGTGCGCCACCTTGTTCTGTAAGAGGGAAGTGTGTCCTTGAGTGTTGTGCAATCTGTTTGGGTGATGTGACTGTCGTGGTTGAATAGCTGGCAGTGCATGCAAGCTGTGAGATGTGGGTGCGAGGCTTGCAGCAATGCTAACTGTGTGAGGGTGTGGTGCAACATATGAATGTTCCACCACACCCTCATACACTTAGCACTGCTGCAAGAGGCTGATTAGCTCAGTTGCTTACACCATGGAGCTAATAATGCCAAAGTCACGGGTTCAATCCCCTTACGGCCCATTGGAACATTGAGTACAGAAATAGGATAGCGCAAAATGAATGTGTGGCTGGAGCGATGGTGCAGGAGGGAGGGCTTCAAATTCCTGGGGTTATTGGGGCCAGTTCTGGGGAGGTGGGACCTGTATTGGTCAGATGGGTTGCAACTCAATGAGCCGGTACCAATATCCTCACGGAGAGGTTTGCTGGTGGTGTTGGGGAAGGTTTAAACTAAGTTGGCAGGGGATGGGCACCAGGATGTAGCATTATACAGTGTATGTATGTGAACGCATGAAGCATAGTAAACAAGGTTGGTGCGCTGCAGGCGCAAATAGCCACATGTGACTATGATGTCATGTCAATAACAGAGACCTGGCTGATAGAAGGGCAAGATTGGGTATTAAAATATTCTTGCATAGAGGGTGTTCTGGAAAGATAGGGAAGGAAAGATAGGAGCTGGTGTGAATAGTATTGGTTAAGGAAAATGCTAGAAAGAGAGGATGTCCTGAAGGGGTCAAGAACAGAATCTATATGGCTAGAGTTAAGGAATAAGAGGTGCCATTACACTATAGGCCACAAACTAGTGGGAAAAAATGGAGGAGCAAATTTACAAGAACTATAGAGTAGTGATAGTGGGGGACTTCAACTATCCTAACAGACTGACATAATAGTGTAAAGAGCAGACAAGGTGAAGAATTTCTGAAGTGTGTTCAGAAGAACTTTCTTGATCAGTACGTTTCCAGCCCAATGAGGAAGGAAACATTGCTGGATCTGGTTCTGGGAAATGAGGTCAGTCAAGTGCAGCAAGTGGCAGTAGGTGATCATTTAGGGAACAATGGTCATAGCATCATAAGGTTTAGCTTAGCAATGGAAAAGGACAGAGAGCAATTTAGAGTAAAATTACTTAAGTGGAGGAAGGCAACAATCTGGCCCAGGCAAAGATTGGCAGGCAAAACTGTATTGGAACAATGGACTGCCTTTAAAGAGGAAATAGTTCGGGTACAGTCGAGGTACATTCCCACTAGGGAGAAAGGTAGGGCAATGAAAGTCAAAGCTCCCTGGATGACGAAAGAGATAGAGAGTAAGGTGAAGTAGAAATAGAGGGCCCAAGTTTCGGGCCGCGCCTAGAATGGCGCAGCCCCGACCTGGACGCCCATATTTCGCGCCACAAAGTGCGCCTGAAAAAAACTTCCAGATTCTCTGGCTCCCTGCAGGATCTCTGGCCCTCGGCGCGGCGCTGATAACAGTGCTGAGACCTCTGCACATGCGCACTACAGTGGGCGTGCAAGTGCAGTAGCTCCAGGCGCCCAAAACTGTGTGGGAGGGGCCCGAAGCACGCAGCCCCTAGCCCTGGCCGAATGGCCTCACTGGGGCTGCGTGAATAAGGCTCCTCCCATGCCCAGCTCCTGCTTCCTCCGGACCGGACCCGACCCGACTTGACTCCCGCTCCCACCCCCCCCCCACCGGACTGCCCCCCACATGCCCACACCTCCGCTTCCCCCGCTCCCGACCTTCCCCCCGCTCCCCGACCGACCTCCGCTCCCGACCGATCTCCACCCCACCCGACCGATCTCCCCCCAACCCCCCAACCGACCCCCCCGCCCCGACCCGTGCTCCCTCCGATCCGCGCTCCCGACCCCCCCGGACCCCGGACCCGACGCCACCTACCTGTCAATCCGATAAGTCTAAGCTCGAAGTCTTGGGCCCGGCCGGGCCCGGCCGATTCAGCCTCCCTCTCCTTTCTTTCTCTCTCTCTTCTCTCTCCCTCTCTCTTCCCCCCTTCTCTCCCCCCTTCCCCTTCCTCCCTTCTCTCACCCCCCTCCTCACTCTCTCCTCTTTCCCCCCCTCTCCTCCCTCCTTCCTCAACCCCCCACCCCTCCCTGCCTTCTCACTCCACCTCCCCTCCCTACCTCCCTTCTCAACCCCCTCCCCTCCCTCCACTCACCCCCCTCCCCTCCCTCACTTGTCACCCCCCTCCCCGCCCACCCCCTCTTCCCCACTCTACCACCCCTCCTCCCCTCCATCCCCCTCCCCTCCACCCCTCGCTGTCAGAAACACAGACACTGACAGAGAGTGAGAGACACAGACAGACAGACAGACAGAGAGATAGAGACACTGACAGAGACACACTGGGCAGGGGGGGGACGACATCCCAGCACGCTGTTGGAGGGTTCCCGCTGCTGCAGTCGGTAAGTAGAAAATGTTTTATTTACTGATTTAAAAAAAAATTATTTATTAATTTTTTTTGATTGGTTTATTGGTTGATTTATTGATGTTTTTATCATTTATTATTGATGATGGCTCTTTATTTGTAAAACTGAAGTGTTTAATGTTTGTAAACTTCCCTTTAAACCCCCCTCCCCCCATTCCCTACGCCTGATTTGTAACCTATGCCTGATTTTCTAAAGTGTAGACAAGATTTATTCGAGCATACAAAAATCTTCACTTACTCCATTCTAAGTTAGTTTGGAGTAAGTTTTCACTACCGAAACTTTGAAAACAGGTGTAAGAGTCCGGACACGCCCCCTTTTGAAAAAAAAATTCTGTTCCAAAGTGAAACTGTTCGAACTGACTAGAACTGGAGCAAACTAAATGCCGAGAATTTGAATTTCTAAGATACTCCGTTCTACACCAGTTGCTCCAAAAGATCAGGAGCAACTGAGGCCGAAACTTGGGCTCAGAGTGGGTAGGACAGCATGTCAGGTCGAGAATACATCTGAGAATCAGGCTAAATATAGAAAGTTCAGAGAAGTGAAAAAGAAAATAAGAGGGGCAAAGAGAGGGTATTAGAAAAGAATGGCAGCTAACATAAAAGGTAATCCAAAACTATTCTATAGGCACATAAATAGTCAACGGGTAGTAAGAGCGGGGCGGGGGGGGGGCGGCAATTAGAGGCAAAAGAGACCTACGCATGGAGGCAGAGGGTATGGCTGAGGTACTAAAGGACTACTTTGCATCTGTCTTTGCAAAGGAAGAAGATGCTGCCACAGATATAGTAAAGGAGGTAGAGAAGATACTGGAAGGGATAAGAATTGATAAAGATGAGGGACTGGATTTTTGGTTGTCTAACACCTCAGTTAGAGGGATTGTAAGAGGTTACCGACCAATCAATTCATTAGAGGCTCACCAGGGATGCAAACCAGTAGCGCCTGACTGCTGACGATCAGTGTGATGCTAGTATCGATAAACAGCAACAATTTGCAATTACATGGCACCTTTAATGTAGTGAAGTGTTCCAAGACGCTTTATCGGACTGTAATGAAGAAAAAAACTGATACCAAGCCACATATGGAGATATTAGGACAGGTGACCAAAAGTTTGGTCAAAGAAGTAGGTAATAAGGAGAGTGGCAGAGAGGTTTAGGGGGCGCAAATCAGTACCGTCTGGCTGCTAATGATCAGTGCGATGCTGACCTGAGTCCTGGTGCAACACCCACGCTTGTGCCCCAGTCAGTAAATTAGGTTAAATATGTAGACAAATTGCTGTGAAATCCAAAAACCATAGGGTAGTAATTAACTATCCTAACATTAAGAACATAAGAATTAGGAACAGGAGTAGGCCATCCAGCCCCTCGAGCCTGCTCCGCCATTCAATAAGATCATGGCTGATCTGGTCGTGGACTCAGCTCCACTTACCCGCCCTCTCCCCGTAACCCTTAATTACCTTATTGCTTAAAAATCTATCGATCTTTGACTTGAAAACATTCAATGAGCCAGCCTCAACTGCTTCCTTGGGCAGAGAATTCCACAGATTCACAACCCTCTGGGAGAAGAAATTCTTTCTCAATTCGGTTTTAAATTGGCTCCTCCGTATTTTGAGGCTGTGCCCCCTAGTTCTAGTCTCCTCCACCAATGGAAACAACCTCTCTGCCTCTATCTTGTCTATCCCTTTCATGATTTTAAATGTTTCTATAAGATCACCCCTCATCCTTCTGAACTCCAAGGAGTAAAGACCCAGTCTACTCAATCTATCATCATAAGTTAACCCCCTCATTTCTCAAATCAGCCTAGTGAATCGTCTCTGTACCCCTTCCAAAGCTAGTATATCCTTCCTTAAGTAAGGTGAACAAAACTGCACGCAGTACTCCAGGTGCGGCCTTACCAATACTTTATACAGTTGCAGCAAGACCTCCCTGCTTTTGTGCTCCATCCCTTTCGCAATGAAGGCCAACATTCCATTTGCCTTCCTGATTACCTGCTGCACCTGCAAACTAACCTTTTGGGATTCATGCACAAGGACCCCCAGGTCCCTCTGCATCACAGCATGTTGTAATTTCTCCCCATTCAAATATTCCCTTTTACTGTTTTTTTCCCCAAGGTGGATGACCTCACACTTTCTGACATTGTATTCCATCTGCCAAACCTTAGCCCATTCGCTTAACCTATCCAAATCTCCCTGTAGCCTCTCTGAGTCCTCTACACAACCCGCTTTCCCACTAATCTTAGTGTCATCTGCAAATTTTGTTGCACTACACTCTGTCCCCTCTTCCAGGTCATCTATGTATATTGTAAACAGTTGTGGTCCCAGTACTGATCCCTGTGGCACACCACTAACCACTGATTTCCAACCGGAAAAGTACCCATTTATCCCGACTCTCTGCTTTCTGTTCGCCAGCCAATTTTCTATCCATGCTAATACATTTCCTCTGACTCCGCGTACCTTTATCTTCTGCAGTAACCTTTTGTGTGGCACCTTATCGAATGCCTTTTGGAAATCTAAATACACCACATCCATCGGTACACCTCCATCCACCATGCTCGTTATATCCTCAAAGAATTCCAGTAAGTTAGTTAAACATGATTTCCCTTTCATGAATCCATGCTGCGTCTGCCTGATTGCACGATTCCTATCTAGATGTCCCGCTATTTCTTCCTTAATGATAGTTTCAAGCATTTTCCCCACTACAGATGTTAAACTAACCGGCCTATAGTTACCTGCCTTTTGCCTGCCCCCTTTTTGAAACAGAGGCGTTACATTCGCTGCTCTCCAATCCGCTGGTACCTCCCCAGAGTCCAGAGAATTTTGGTAGATTATAACAAATGCATCTGCTGTAACTTCCGCCATCTCTTTTAATACCCTGGGATGCATTTCATCAGGACCAGGGGACTTGTCTACCTTCAGTCCCATCAGTCTGTCCAGCACTACCTCCTTAGTGATAGTGATCATCTCATATGCAACGTCTCAAAATTCGCAGCACATCGCTGTATCTGCGACTTCACACAGGCTCTCTACACGCGTTGAATGGACTTCATTACCTACCCAATGACAAGAGAGAAACAGGATGAGCACGCATGTGGGTTTGCCAGGATAGCGGGCTACCCGAGGGTGCAAGGAGCAATTGACTGCACGCACATGGCCTTGTGAGCACCATTCCAGAATGCAGAGGACCAGAAACAGAAAGGGATACCACTCCCTAATTGTGCAGCTGGTTTTCGACCACACGCAGCGCATCCTCACAATCAATGCTCACTATCCTAGCAGCGCACATGATGCCTTTATCCCAGGACTTTTTATTTTAATAGCGAGAATGCAAAGACAAAACAGTGTAGGAAGGGGTATTTGCAGCATAGGTGGAACAAGAGCTGGATATTCAGCAGTGATTACCTAACTAATATAGATAAACAACAACTTGCATTTACATGGCGTCTTTAACGTAGTGAAGCATTCCAAGGCGCTTCATAGGGCCGTAATCAAAAAAAAATTGATACCAAGCCACATAGAGATATTTGGACAGGTGACCAAAAGTTTGGTCAAAGAGATAGGTAATAAGGAGAGCGGTTGAGAGGTTTAGAGAGAAAATTCCAGAGCTTAGCACTTAAGCATAAGGCACAGCTACCAATAGTGGGGCGAAGGAAGTCAGGGATTCACAAGAGGGCAGAACTGGAGAAATGCAGAGTTCTCGAACGGTTGTAGGGCTGCAGAGACAGAGAGAGGAGAGATCATGGAGAGATTTCAAAATGAGGATGAAAATTTTTAAATCGAGGCGATTGGGGACCAGGAGTCAATGTTGGTTAACGAGCAGATGTGATCGGCACTATATTAATGCAAGTTCTTCTGCTATAAATTTCAGAAATACATTAAGGTGTAAGGAATTGCAATTCCTTATGCTATTAGCTAATGCTACCTCAATATTTTAAGAAAAAGCACTAGTTGAGTTTTGAAGCCAACTAATTATGACACTAGTGTTTTGTTGACAGTTAGAATTGTTAATATCTGGCTAATTATCTCATCCATGGTTTGCTCAGTTAAAAGTGTAAACATTAAGGGGTCGAAATTCAGTCGCTAACACCTGCTGATAACGACGGTGTTGGGGAGAATAAGAAACACGGAAAAAGGAGAGCAAGGAAACAGGTTCAACGGCTAGTCAAAGGAGAAAAGGTAGGCATAGTGATGGGACTGAGATGCTGAGGCCTTCAAATAAACCATAAATGAAGTTGTCCAAAATCAAAAGATAATTTTACAGTTAATAGGTACGGTAGCATAGTGGTCATGTTACTGGACTAGTAACCCAGAGGCCTGGATAAAAGATCCGGAGACAAGTGTTCAAATCCCACCGCCTGATTGGTTAACAACAACTTGTATTTATATAACATCTTTAACATAGTAAAACATCTCAAGGCAATTTACAGGAGTTTTATTAAACAAAATCTGACACCAAATCACATAAGGAGATATTAGGGCAGATGATCAAAGAGCTAAGTTTTAAGGAGCATCTTAAAGGAGGAAAGAGAGGTAGAGAGGCGGAGAGGTTTAGGGAGGGAATTCCAGAGATTAGGGCCTTGGCAGCTGTAGACATGGCTGCCAAATGTAGAGCAATTAATATCTGGAATGCTCAAGAAGCCAGAAATGGAGAAGTACAGATATCTTGAAGTGTTGTAGGGCTGGAGGAGATTACACAGATAGGCAGGGGCAAGGCCATGGAGGGATTTAAAGACAAGAATGAGAATTTTAAAATTGAGGTGTTGCTTAACCAGGAGCCAATGTAGGTCAGCGAGCACAGAAGTGATGGGTAAATGGAAGTTGGTGCGAACTAGGACACGGACAGCCGGGTTTTGGATGTCCTCAAGTTTACGTAGGGTAGAACGTGGGAGACCAGCCAGGAATGTGTTAGAATAGTCAAATCTAGAGGCAACAAAGTCATAGATGATGGTTTCAGCAGATTAGCTAAGGCGGGGTGGAGTAGGGTGGTGTTATGAACTTGGAAATAGGCGGTCTTAGTGATGCCGTGAACATATGACACAAAGGTTGAAAACATTCTGATTCAGCCTCAGACAGTTGCCTGGGAGAGGGATGGAGTCAGTAGCTAGGGAACAGAGTTTGTAACGGGAACCGAAAGATAATGGCTTCAGTCTTCCCAGTATTTAGTTGGAGGAAATTTCTGCTCCAGTATTGGAGCAGCATGACAATTTAGAGACAGTGGAGGGGTCGAGACAGGTAGTCATTTAGCACTGGTTGCTTTCAGAACTTCTTAATGATTTCTTACTGGTAACTTTTTAGCCACCTCTTTACTTTTTAGGTTTTGCTCATTTCGGGGCGGTAAAGTTTGCACCTGGGAACAGATTGCGCCTCAGTCAGCAATATTTGGTAGCTGAGCCCCGAGTGTGGGGCGGAGCGTCAAGGGAGGCATTGCACAGTTCTCTTAGGCCGGCTGAGCATGCGAAAATCACGAGCTCAACAGCTGGCTTCAGAGTTCTCTAAGAGAAGCCTGGGAGAAAAAAAATCTGAAAAAAAACCCACCAAAAACATTCCCAATAAAATAACTTACGCCACCACATTAATTTAATTTAAAAAAATTTAATTAAAAAAAAATCACTTACTTGAGGTTGATATTAATTACCTCACTGCAGCCGCTACAGGTCGGACTGCCTGCTTTCAAAGGCAGTCCCAGTACGGCGCTCTATGGAGCGCGACAGATCAGGCGGGAGCCAAAAATCAAACCGGTGTCGCAACCAGGGGCGTTTTGCACCGGCTTCGCCTCTTCTGGGCGGTAATTTTCCACGCCCCACCAAAACCGGCCCCGAAAACCACGGCGCTGGAAGCTGGCCGCCCACCTGGAAGAGCTTACTGCCACCATTGCCGTCCCTCCGGGGTGAAAACAGACCTTGTTCCTTACCACTTCATTTCTGACCACCTGCTTTTTAAAAACCTTGAGCCAATCAATAAAGTTTGACAAATAAAGTATGAAATTATAGGTGCAGCGTCGAGAATCTAGAGTTCCGGAATCCGGAACGATCGGTGGCAGGATTGCCCGGAATCCGTAAAATGTTCCGAATCCGGACCCGTCGACCCTGCCAACCTCGGAGCCCTGCCACTGCCCTTACCTCGGGGCCCCCTCGCTGGCCCGCCTAAACAACTCTTCTGGCAGGGCCACCCAACGGCAACTTCCTCGGCGGGGCCCGCCCAACGGCAATTTCCTCAGCGGAGCCTGCCCGACGACCTCCTCGGCGGGGCCCGCCCGACGGCAACTTCCCTGACGGGGTCCGCCCGACAACATCCTCAGCAGGGTCAGACGGCCCGAAAAGCTCCTTGGCAGGAATCTACCCTCCCCGCCCCTTTCTGATGCTCCGAAATCTGGAAATACACAAACCTGGGCTCGGGTGTTGCCGGATTAGTGACGTCAGAAAGCAAATCGAAAGTCCAGAAAAGCCCGGAATCCGGAAGAGCCTCAGTCCCAAAGGTTCCAGATTTTAGGCACTGCACAAGCAGAAAGTTACACAAGAAATGCACTCAGAGGCAACATTTTTAATGGCCCTGAAATTCCGGTCGGAGGTTTCCTTTGGACAAATGCCTCCAACCCGAAATTTTTTTGCGAAAGTACCTGGTGGTCCCGGAGGCGCCTTCAATTCCGGTCGGAGGCCTTCATTTCCAGCGCATCGCAGCGCGCCCCCATCTTTGAGGTACAGACGGAGAAGCTCGAGTCACATGGGCCTGGACAACAAATCACGGTACAGTATTTTCTTTGATAGGAATGGCAACTCTGATTTTACGAGTTCCCATTACTATCAATGAGAATAACCCACTAAAACAGCCAAACACAACATAAATAAAAAAACATCTCACATATTTAAAATTAATTGAAATTAAAGTTAATTAAATGTTTTAGAAAAAAAAATTTTTTTTTTGAATTTAAAAAAAAATGTGTTTTAATAGGTTTAAATTAAACTTACCTTAATGGACAGGGTTTTTACTCTAAACATGTGCATACATTTAATTTTTGTGTGTTTTAAAACTCTTTCGCTGGCAAAAGTACACTATGTGCCTGCTTTTACCAGGCTAAGAGTTTGAAGGACATTCGCTGGGCAAGGGATAGACATCCGTGGGAATGTCCTTGCTGGGGATGCGTTCGATTGGTTTAAGCCAAAACTTGACAGATCGGAAAAAAACGGCTTTTACAAGATCTTGCCAGGTCCGTACACATTCCCTATGGACCCGGCAAGGCCAGGATTTCACGCCCGATGTATAATGGATACATATGGAGCTGGATTTTCGGCTTTCGAGATTTCAAGGCAGTAATGGTGGCGGGGTGGTCCTGATACCGCCTGAAAAAGTTTGTGCCCTCGTCCTCAAAATTCGGCAGGAAATGAGGTTCCATGATTGGGGGCGCAAAATCAGATGTTACACAAGGAAGTTTTTGCGCTCAGAGGCAGATGGTGTCTCGTGTATCATTCCAATGTTCACCGGAGATGTGTCTTTATGGGGGCACATAGCCTGTCCAATTATTAGCTCCATCCCTCAGCTTCCTCCATTTAGGAGAACTGGTCCATCATGAGCTGGCGACACGCTGCCTCCCCCGTGGATGGCAAGGCTGTCCAATGGGGACCTTGCCAGGCTCCTCTTCATCGTCCTCCTCCTCCAGAGGTGGGCCTGCAATCCCCACTGGCAATGCCTGGCCCCTCATGATGGCCAAGTTGTGCAACATGCAGAACACCACAATTAACGTGAATACCTATTTAGGGGTCCAGGCATCGGTCTGGCTGTAGGATATGACATATCTCTGTCAGCACTTCCTTTTGGAAGTGCAGCCTTCTCACACACTGTTTCTCAGAGAGCTAGAGGTATGTGCATTGGTACTTGTAAACCCGTGGGGGGGTAAGCCATCCAGCCCAGACATCTTCGGCCTCTCCTCATCCGTGGGTCGACATAGCCAGGAGCTCTTCTTCCAGCTTGATGCTGCCTGGCAATAGCATGAGCATGATACGTTGTCGAATTAGTAATGCCCCCATTAAATTCTCTTGCTGAAGTTGTAAGGGCACTGTAATGGCAAATAAAAGTGTTGTTGTAAATCGGAGCTTCACGCAGCATGATGTGCACAACCGTTGCAATCCATGTGACCTGCGATGTAGGAGCCTCATCCTTTAATTTAAATATGCTGCCAATACCACCTGCTGCACCCTGGAAATGCCTGGTTTTTCAGAACTTTCCTGGGGTGGGCGTTAAATGAGCCGTTAGGGACAGATTTTGCATCCAGGGCTGTAGCGGAGAGTTGCACGACGATTGACGTCATGATATCAGTGAAACTAGACGGCTGGGCAGTAAGTTTTTGCACCATCACAAAGCATGTGCCAAATGTGCTGACCGGTAAAATCTGGACGCCTGGCATTATGCCGAGAAACACCATTTACTGCCCCTCCGAGGCACAAACGAGCTGAAAATTCAGCCCATGAGGTGGCATGTTTTACAAGGATATATAAAAAATTGAGGCCTTTAGCTTATCTTAGAATATTTCCTTAAATGCTGCCAGGCCTTTGCTATAACAGATGTTCAATGACCAAAGCTTCAGTCAAACTAAATTCAAGATACATGTATCTTTTCACTTACCCTGTCCCGTCAATTAATTGAAGATAGGTAATTTCCCTTGTTCTGTATTTAAACCTGACACATGTCAAAACCTCAAATTCATACATAGAAGCAGTTATTACTGCTTGCTGGGCTTTATCTGTGGAAAGAATAACCAATACAGTACACTTATTTTAATAATAACAAACATTCAAATTAAAATTTACAGAATAAGTTTTACAAATATGAGGACAGATATGCTGATAACTTTATTGCTCAATTACTGCCAAGAGAAAAATTGGACTGCAGGTGGTTTGGGTTACTTTCTAGTGTTATTGCCATATCCAAACAATAGTACCACATTGGACATGCAAGCAGCTTTAAAACAATTTTCAGTGGAGCCTGCAATGATAAGAGTTCCTAAGCCCAGTCAAAGTATCCAAAGTATCTCTTGGGTATGCTCAGATTGCTGCAATAAAAGCTTGGGTCCCACTATGTTGAGGGATCAGATGGATAAAGATATTTTACATGGCTTCAATTAACACTTGCAGTCTAGAGGTCTTCTCCAAGTGGAAATGCTGAAGGAGTTTCCACCAGCAAGCACGGATGAGAGCAATGCTACATCAAGCTCAGAGCCTCTCAAACAAGAGTAGATATACCAGATAGTGAACGTCACCAGATCATAGCCACTTGCAGGGCCATCTCAGGACCCATCACAATGAGAGTGTTTCTCATAGAAAGGCAGCAGCCAGCTATGTTACTTATAGAATCATAGAAAAATTACAATACAGAAGGTGGACAATCAGCCCATGTCTCCGCACCAGTTACTTACTCCTACCACGTGAGTACCACTCAAAAGAAGCACAAGGATAAGTTCCAGTGCATATATGTTTCATATCAATGGGAAGTCCCAAGCCAGAAACACGAGGCACAGACTCAATAACATAGGAATACAGCAGGCCATTCAATCTTTCAATCCTGTTCCACCGTTCGAATAAATCATGACTGATCTGTACCTTAACTCAATTTACCCATCTGATGTCCATATCCCTTGATAACCAGGTTTAGCAAAATGCTATCAATCTTTTCGTCTTGCAATTGACTTCAAATTCTTAGGCTCGATTTTTGGTTGGTTTGCGCCTGTTAGCACCCTGAAGGGGCGATAAAGGGTGTCCAAATGCTTACCGCCCGGGAATCCAGCTTCTAGCGACCTGCCGGGAAATTTGGTGCCGGTTTCGCGATGGCGCAAAATGCTACTGTCTCACTCTTTAGTTTCATTCAGATCATGACGTAAGTCGCGTGCAAAGTCCCATTAGTGCCCCAGTCGCTAAATTAGGTGGTTACTCCACATTTAACATCCGCCCCAAGTTACAACTGAAAAAACAAGCATTCCCATGGTCGATTCAGCACTATTTGCAGCATATTTAAAGAGAGGGAGGCGGATCCTAAATCAGAGGTCACACTAACTGCTACGTTTGTGCACAGCATGCTGCGTGAACCTCAGACTTTAAAGCGGCAGATTTATTTGCCATTACAGGTTCCTTACAACTTCAGTGAAATAATTTCATCGGGGCATTACTAATTCGCCAGTGTCTCCTACTCCGTGCTCTTATTGGGCGGCGTCAAGATAGAAGGGCTGTTGGCCAGAGGAGAGGCCAAAGACATCTGGACAGGGGGCCTTACCCCCACAGGTTTACAGGGGGTAATGCTCATACCTCCAGCTCTCTACGGAGGAGTGTCTGAAAAGGTTGTACTTCCGAAAGGAAGTGCTGACAGAGATATGCCATCTCCTACAGACAGACCTGCAGCCTCACATCAGCACCAGGACTGCGCTGCCCTTCGCAGTGAGGGTCACTGTGGTGCTGGCCTTCTATGCCTCCGGCTCCTTCCAGGCTGCAGCAGGAGTCAGATGCAACGTCTCTGCACATCGCTGCATTCGCCATGTCACAAAGGCTCTCTACGCCCGCAGAATGGACTTCATAACATTCCCAATGAGCAGGAATAATCAAAATGAGCAGGCATGTGGGTTTGGCAGGATTGAGGGCTTCCCAAGACCTTTTTGGGGTAGAGCGTACCACATTTCTATCCTTTGTGTGGAAAATCAACTTGCTAATTTCATTCCTGACTGGCCTAGCTCTAATTTGCAGATTATGTCCTCTTGGTGTGCATTTCCCTATCAGAAGAAATAGTTTCTCTATCAAATCCCTTTATCATTTTAAACACGCCGCAACAAACTAAGTTTATGCAAACTGATCTCATAACTTAACCCTTTAAGCCCCAATATCACTGCACCCCTTCAAGGCCTCCTTCGTAAGGTGCTGTGCCAAAACAATGTAGCACTCCAGATGGGGTCTAACCAAGGCTCTGTATCACTCAAGAATCACTTTTGTATTCCAATCCTCTTTCGATAAAGGCCAACATTCCATTAGACTCTTTGATTGTTTTTTGTTCCTGTGCACTAGCTTGTTGTGATTTATGTACATGGACATTTAAATCCCTTTGCTCCTCCATCGTTCCTAGTCTCTTCCAACAAAAGAAAACATTTTGATTTGTCTACCTTGGGTCCAAAGTGGATGATCTTCCACTTCCACAAATTAAATTCCATCCGCCATAGTTTTGCCCACTCACTTAATCTATTTCCCTTTGTAACTTTCCTCCTATCTACACAACTTACTGCCTTCTAACTTAACGTCATTTGAAAACTTGGATATATAACACTCTGACTTCTCCAAGTCATTCATATATATGTTGAAAAACTGAAACCTCAGGTCAGATCCCTAGAGAATACCAGTTGTCATATCTCACCAATCAGAGAATGTTCCCTTTAACGCTACCCTCTGTCTCCTACCTTCCAACCAACTACCAAACCATGTCACAACATTATAGAAACATAGAAAATAGATGCAGGAGTAGGCCATTCGGCCCTTCGAGCCTGCACCACCATTCATGGCTGATCATGCAACTTCAGTACCCCATTCCTGCTTTCTCTCCATACCCCTTGATCCCGTTAGTCATAAGGGCCACATCTAACTCCCTTCTGAATATATCCAACAAACTGGACTCAACAACTTTCTGTGGTAGAGAATTCCATGTGTTCACAATTCTCTGAGTGAAGAAGTTTCTCCTCATTTCGGTCCTAAATGGCTTACCTATTACCCTTAGACTGTGACCCCTGGTTCTGGATTTCCCCAACATCGGGAACATTCTTCCTGCATCTAACCTGTCCAATCCTGTCAGAATTTTATATACTTCTGAGAGATCCCCTCTCATTCTTCTAAATTCCAGTGAATATAAGCCGAGTCATTCCAGTCTTTCTTCATATGTCAGTCCTGCCATCCTGGTAATTAGTCTGATGAACCTTCGCTGCACTCCCTCAATAGCAAGAATGTCCTTCCTCAGATTAGGAGACCAAAACTGCACACAATATTCAAGGTGTGGCCTCACCAAGGCCCTGTACAACTGTAGTAAGACCTTCCTGCTCCTATACTCAAATCCTCTCGCTATGAAGGCCAACATGCCATTTGCCATCTTCACTGCCTGTTGTACCTGCATGCAAACTTTCAATGACTGATGTACCATGACACCCAGGTCTCATTGCACCTCCTCTTTTCCTAATCTGTCACCATTCAGATAATATTCTGCCTTCCTGTTTTTGCCACCAAAGTGGATAACCTCACATTTATTTACATTATACTGCATGTGCCATGCATTTGCCCACTCAGCTAACCTGTCCAAGTCACTCTGCAGCCTCTTAGCATCCTCCTCACAGCTCACACTGCCACCCAGTTATCTCCCAATTCCGTGATTTCATTTTTGATAATAATCCTGTGCAGATTCTTATTAAATTCATCTGGATAAGCATAAATACATAATTCAGTCATTTCCTTATCCATCATGCTACTGAATTTCTCAAAGAAGTCAACTAGATTAGTCAGACAAAATTTCACTTCACAAATCTACACTGACTCTTTGATCAGTTCATATTTGTCCAAGTGCTCAATCATTTTCTGGATTCCAGTAACTTCACCACAACTGATGTTAAACTGACAGATCCATAGTTATGTTTCCTCCCTCCCCTCTTAAACAATGGAGTGACATTGCTAATTTTCGAATCCTTAGGCACAATTCCTAAATCTAGAGAGCTTTGGAAAAATATGACCAACACATCTGAAAATTCCCATCTGTTGCTTTCAATAACCTGGAATGGAAACTTATAGTAATGGCACTGGCTGCGAAATTCGTCACCTCAGTACCGGTAGTTAAGGCTGTTGTGAAAACAGTGGCTTCTGCCTTGCTTCCGGCACGGACTGCGCTGTTCGCCATCTTGGTGAGTTCGATAGCGCGGGTGGGAAGCTGCGTGTGCCAGCAGAATGCAAAGTAGGCAGATCATGACATTTCTCAGCGTGTAACGCTGATTTGATATACAACCTGCCATTTTGTATGTCGCTGCTCCAATCAACGCCCTTTCCTAAACAAGCACTGCTGAATGTGTGTTAAGTTGTAAGAGGACCCCCCCATCAGCGCCATTTAAAGGGAAACATCCAACTTGCAGGTGAGTTGATTATTTTTCTTGTACTGGCTCTTGCAAAGTTGGTATGAATGCTGGGTTGCTGGAAGACATTTAAAAACTTGTTGAAGTGTGCAATGAGTGCTGCTGAACATCGGGAAGGCGTTGGCTACTACTGCAAGGTCTCTGAGTACATCATTTGCTCCCAATCATGGGGGCTCTAGTTGCTGCCCCCTCGCGCTGCAGCACAACAGGGAGATGGAACAGTAGCAGCAAAGAAGACATGCTGCTCGCAGAGGGAGGAGGAGGAGGGTTCTCAGCAGAAGGCCTTTTCCACCTAGGGTCTTCAGGGAACGCTTCTTCCACCTGCACCTAAGCCCCAACAACATCCCGGCTATAATGCTGATGACTTATGCTCCAGAATTAGCCATGTCTCGAGCCAAGCTGTTCCAGTACAGCTACAACACTGGCATCTATCCAACAAAATGGAAAATTGACCAAGTGATGTACGTCCACAAAAAGCAGGACAAATCCAATCTGTCCAATTACCGCCCCATCAGCCTACTCTGAATTATCAGGGAAGTGATGGAAGGTGTCGTCGACAATACTACAAAGCAGCATTTACTCAGCAAACACCTGCTCGCCAATGCTCATTTTGGGTTCTGCCAGAAACACTCGCTTCCAGATCTCATTACAGCTTTGCTTCAAACATGCACAAAAGAGCTGAACTGTCGAGGTGAGAATGGCTGACCTTTATATAAGGCAGCATTTGACTGAATGTGGCATCAAGGAGCTCCAGTAAAATTAAAGTAAATGGGAATTAGGAGGAAAACTCTCCACTGACTGGAGTCATACCTAGCATAAAAAAGATGGTTGTGTTTGTTGGAGGCCAATCATCTCAGTCCCAGGACATAACTGCAGGAGTTCCTCAGGGCAGTATCTGCAACCCAACCATCTTCCGCTGTTTCATTGATGGCCTTCTCTCCATCATAAGTGGCGATGTTTGCTGATGATTGCAGTGTTCAGTTCCATTCACAACTCCTCAGAAAATGAAGCAGTGTGTGCCTGCGTGAAGCAAGACCTGGACAACATTCAGGCTTGGGCTGATAAGTGGTAAGTAACATTTGCACCACACAAGTGCCAGGCAATGACTATCTCCAACACGATAGAGTCTATATACCTCCCCTTGACATTCAACGGAATTACCATCGCCGACTCTCCCACCATCAACATCCTGGAGCTCACAATGGACCAGAAACTTAACTGAACCAGCCACGTAAACACCATAGCTACAGGAGCAGGTCAGAGGCTGGGTATTCTGCGGCAAGTGACTCACCTCCTGACTCTCAAAGTCTTTCCACCATCTACAAGGGATAAGTCATGAGTGTGATGGAATACGCTCCACTTGCCTGGATGAGTGCAGCTCCAGCAACATTCAAGAATCTCGATACCATCCAGGACAAAGCAGCCCGCTTGATCGGCACCCCATCCACCACCTTAAACATTCACTCCCTCCACCACAGGCGTACCGTGGCTGCAGTGTGTTTCATCTACAAGATGCACTGCAGCAACTCTCCAAGGCTTCTTCGACAGCAACTCCCAAACGCACGACTTCTACTACCTAAAAAGATAAGGACATGCAAGTTCCCCTCAAAGTCGCACACCATCTTAACTTAGAAATATATCTCCGTTCCTTAATCGTCGATGGTTCCCAACAACACTGTAGGAGTATCTTCACCTCATGAATTGCAGCGGTTCAAGAAGCTGGCTCACCACCACCACCTTCTCAAGGGCAATTAAGGATGGGCAATAAATGCTGGCCTTGCCAGCAACGCCCACATCCCAATCTTCCAGCCATCACAGCGTACCCAAGGGTGGCTGCTCAGCGACAAGGGCTATCCATTCTACACCTGATTCCCCTCCACAACCTCATCACTCCTGGCCAGCAATCATATAATGACAGCAATGCTGCTACGAGGAATGTCATCGAACAGACCATCAGCGTGCTCAAGCAACAGTTTCACTGTCTTGACCGCTCCGGATGAGCACTCCAATACTCACCGGAACGGGTGCCCAATTCGTGGTGATTTGCTGCATCCTCTACAACTTGGCCATTATGAGGGTGCAGCCCTTGCCACAACTGGTTCCACGACTACCTCAATGGGAGAAGAAGGAAGAGGAGGAAAGGGGCGGCAGCCTGCAAATCCACGTACCGGATGAGTTGTTCGTGAGCGCATCATGAGACTCCGGTTCCCCTAAATGATACCCCATATCCCCGTAGCTCAACACGTCCCCACCTTCCCATCCCTCTGTCACGGAACATTCCACTGTCCTCTTGGCCACAATGCTGAAATGAAAGCCACCATAAATCAAACATTCCAAACATAATTTATAAATGATTCAGTCTAAAACTACTAACAAAGTCAACTAACCACAATTGTGCATTCTCATGCCTGTCGTTCGTGTGCATTTGCCTATACCAGTGCTGCTACAAAAATGCTACCTCAGTGGCTGCAGCATAGTTGTTGGAAGGCTGCTGACTTTCAGTGGGCGAGACTGCAGATGGCCTTGCAGGACAAGCTCGAGCACTTAGAAGGCCCAGCTGTGGACTGCACTAGCAGACT
Organism: Pristiophorus japonicus; assembly: GCF_044704955.1. NCBI lineage: Eukaryota > Metazoa > Chordata > Chondrichthyes > Pristiophoridae > Pristiophorus > Pristiophorus japonicus. The sequence continues at coordinate 80,764,247 of NC_091990.1, forward strand.
GCACTGGCAGAGTGACAGGTAACAGCAAGGGCACTGACCTATTGGCAGTGGTGGAAGTATGAATGCTGTCATCCTGAGAAGACAGCAGGTTCGTGCTCCATGAAGCCACTGTCATTGCCACACCCCTGGGCAATCCTAATAATCTATTGCAGGGCAGATTGCTTGACTGCTGTGATATCCTGCAAGTCCCTTTCCACACTGGAAAATGGAGCCACGATGCCACGAGTCTGAGCTTACGTGGCATGGGACGCTTCCGTTTGTGCTACAATGGTAGCTGAGACATTGCGCATTAGACCCTGCAACATGGTTGTGTCCACAAGTGCTCAAATGGAGTGTCCATCAGTCCCATCCTGGAAATCATGGGCCCTAAGCTCTGCGCAAAGTTGGAGCCGGATTCTCCCACGCTTCTCGACAGTAACAACAAGCTCTCTGGCAGGCTTGCCAATGCACCAAGCATTTCTCTGTGCATGCCCATCCCCCTTCTTCTGAAGTCCACCCCATCAAAGTCCTCATCTTGAGTCCTGTGGAGCAGAACTTGTGTGCGACCTTGCCCTCCACGAAGCTAGCACCTGCGCTATCCTTTCCCCCTGCCATGATTGCAGTCCACTGATGCCCGGTGACTCACCATGTGCACATCCCATCTCTATACTACTGACACCTGGAAGTCCCCAGCCAAAGACCGCCCTAAGTCGAGGAAGTGCATCCGGGAGGGCACTGAGCACCTCGAGTCTCATCGCCGAGAGCATGCATAGATCATGCGCAGGCAGTGGAAAGAGCGTGCTGCAAACCAGTCCCACCCACCCTTTCCTTTAGCGACTATCTGTCCCACCTGTGACAGGGACTGTGGTTCTAGTATTGGACTGTTCAGTCACCTAAGGACTCATTTTTAGAGTGGAAGCAAGTCTTCCTCGATTCCGAGGGAAGACTGCCTATGATGATGACCCTCTAAAGTACACGTGGTGCCATTTTCTGAGTTGGTTCCTGCAGAGTTCTTCCTGTACTGGCTGGGCTGATTGGAGTGCTTGGGAATCTGAAAGGAGAAATGCAGAAGTGTCGGGTTGTGGTGAGGGGGCAGGGAAAACCAAGATGAGCATTCTTACACCATCAGCAGCTTGTAAGTGAGGAGAAATTGTGGGATAAGGGAAAGTAGGGCGCGAGGAGTAGATATAGCATACCATCATCATCAATGGTTTCAAACCTCACTGATCGCCACGGCCTCAGTGACGGGCATTCCAATGATTTCTAGCACTGCCTCCTCCAGCTGGGTCAGGTTCTGCAGCCGTGCCAGCATCCCACCTATTAGCTGCTGCTGGTGCTGGTTATGCGCTACCTTGGCCTGCAAAGGAAAGGGAAGTGTGTCAGTTGAGTGTGGTACACTGTGCTTAGGTGATGTGCTTGTCATGGTTGATTAGCCAGCAATGTGTGCAAGTTGTGAGATGTGGATGCAAGACTTGCAATAGTGGTAAGTGTGTGAGGGTGAGGTGAAGCTATGATTGTGAGGTATGGGTCATGATTGATAGATTGTTGGTAGGTGAGTGATGGGGATGTGGTGCGTGAGCAGTGTGTGACGTTAGTGGTGCAGTTGGTGGGGTATAGTATTTGAAGATGCATTCACTGACCTTTGCCACTTCTTTCATCACTGGATCCAGGTCTTGGAGGAACAACTTGTGCACTGACTGCTTCAACAATCTGCTCCTACTGCCTTCTTACAGTCAGTCTGGAAGGTCTCCTGCGGGTAGAGATCCTGTCTCCTCCTTTCAATCCCTTGCACTAAGGCCTCCAGTGCTGTGGAGAACCTTGGTGCCCTTTCTTTGCCTTGTTGAGCTATAGGTACCTTCCACTTTCCTTTGCTACACGAACACGGAGGTGCTTCTTTCAGAAAATACCTCCTCTTTAAGAAGTGCAGACTGCAGGCGACCTTTAAACAGAGATCACACTTCCCACGAATTTGGGCCTCTTGCTGAGCACTGAGACAACCAGCAGCACGTTCAGCACTGGGCTTAATGCTTCAATCCTGTTAATTTGCACGACTTTCGCATGCTGCCTGCATTAATTTCAAGGGGCACAGGCAAATCGCGCATTGCGATCCCCACGCCCATTTTCAAGTTTTATCAAATTTAGCCCCACTAAGTTCCTCCCCTTGACTTATTTTTAGGTTCCCTTGTACTATTGGTATTTTGTCCTCTTTCTCCTTGTGAAAACAGGTATAAAGTACCCATTTAATAAGTTTGCCATTTCCTTATTGTCCATTATTGTCTGACTCGCATCTATCTATAGTGGGCCCACATTCCCTTTTTAATTACTCTTTCTTTTAATTTATTTATAAAAACTTTTACTGATAGCTCTGATATATATCCCTTACAAGTTTATTTTTTCATATTACATTTTTGCACCTTACTCCTTTCTTTAAATACCTTTGTTGCTTTTTATAACACTCCCAGTCCAATGGATTTCAAATCTTCCTTGCATTTGTGTAACCCATTTCCTTTAGCTTAATACTGTCTTTTACTTCGTTTGTTTGCCATAATTGCTTAACTATACGAATGGAACTTTTGCCTTTTGGGGGCACGTACTGGTTTTGTATCATACCAAATACTTCTTTGAATATTTACAACTGTTTGTAGATTTTTAATAGTTTTAACTAAACAATTTTGCCTAGTTTACTGCGATCAATTCACTTCACAGCCCTTCAAAGTTTGCTGTACTTAAATTTAAAACTCTGGCTTGGGATTCTACATTCTACCTCACAAATCTAATACGAAATTCAATCATAATGGGGTTAAAATTCCGGTATGGGACCGGCGAGGCCCTGCAAAAGCCGGATTTCGGCACGCAATGCACATGCGTCGAAAACCGGCTTTTCCGATATGTCAAGTTTTGGCTTGACAGATCGCACGCATCCCCGCAGCCAAAACATTTGCATGGGCGAGATTACTATTTGCCAATTCTTGCCCAGCGAATGTCCTTAAAACTCTTGCGCCTGGTAAAAGCAGGCGCATAGTTTTACCAACGTAAGAGTTTTAAAACACATAAAAATAAAAATTTTAAACAGTTTTATGTTTAAAAACCCTGTCGATTAAGGTAAGTTTATTTTAAACCTTATTAAAACACTTTAAACAAAAATCCAAAAACTCAGATATGGAGTTCTCATTGCTATTCTGCGTCCGAACCCCGAGGATGGGAACGCGCTCCGAAGATCGGGAAGAGAAGGCCTCCCCACCGGAATCGCAGGCCCCTCCGGGACCACCAGGTAAATTCGTTAAAAATTCTCAGGTCCAAGGCGTTCGTCCAAAGGAAGCCTCCGACCGGAGTTTCAGGCCGATTGGGGGGCGAAATTCGGTAACACCCTGTTTGGGACAGTAATTTTTTACTGAGAAATTTAGTGCCGGCGAGATGTGTTGCCAAATTGGGCGTATTCGCCCCAGGAGCGGTAAATGAGGCGCTAATGGCCTCAGTTGGGTGCTACAGGGGCATTATTCACAGCCACTAAACCAATTTCAGCTGATTTCCATTCATCAAGCAGCCTGCAATCCTTAATCAAGAGAAGGTTCATGAGGTTGATTCCTGAGATGAAAGGGTTGTCATATGAAGAAAGGCTGAGCAGGTTGGGCCTATACGATGATCTATAAGGTGATCTTATTGAAACATGTAAGATTCTGTGGAGGTTTGAGAGGGTAGATGCAGAGAGGATGTTTCCCCTTGCGGGGAATCTAGAACTAAGGGGCATAGTTTCAGCATAAGGGGTTGCCCATTTAAAACAGAAATGAGGAGGAATTTCTTCTCTCAGAAGGTCATGAATCTTTGGAATTCTCTACCCCAGAGAGCTGTGGAGGCTGGATCTTTGAATATATTTAAGCTGGAGATAGATGGATTTTTGTATGATAATTGAGTCAAAGGTCATGGGGAGCGGGCAGAGAAGTAGAGTTGAGGCCAATATCAGATCAGCCATGATCTTATTGAATGGCGGAGCAGGCTCGAGGGGCCAAATGGCCTACTCCTGCTCGTATTTCTTATGTTTCCAGCTCCATTTGGCTCTTAAGGGGGTGGTCATTTGAACCTGCTAATGCTCGTTTTCAGCTTTGCTGAAGTCATTCACTCATCTCTGGAGTTTAGGAAGGAACTGAAATAGCTGCTGGAAATCCCTCGTGAAAGGGCCACGAGTTTCAGCAATATGGTTCTGGAGGCATTGGTGGGTGCCCCAGAGATCAAGAGGGGCTCTCTGTTCCCTGCCTCGGGAAGGTGGCCAACACAGCACGCTTTCTATGCCATGTGGCAGGAGGTGGCCCAGGAAGTGTCGGCCAGCACTGAGGCGTAGAGAAGCCTCACCCAGTGCTGCAAGAAATTCAACAACCTATATCGGGTGGTGAAAGTGAGTACAAGCTTCCACACCTCCTCCATACCAGCCTCTCAACCTCTGTCTGCACACACTATGCAAACCCCCACTTCCCCACTACTCAATCACCAAGAATCTGCGGATCTTCACACTCACATCAGCATCTCACGCCTTGCCTACATTCACAGCTATTCAACCACAGCAGGCATATCTTCCACATACATAGCTGGACTATTACTCACACGAGTTTTTTTCTTTTGCAGGACAAGATGGCACATAACAGACGGGAGCAGCAGAGGACTGGAGGAGGGGAACCTGACCTGTGACCCCTCTCAGACCTTGAGGAGCAAGTGCTGCGGCTCAAGGGCTCGCAGGTATTGGGCACCATGGCCAGCGGAGATGTCAACCCTGGTGGGGGCAATGGTATCTTTACCCCATCTTCTTCTCAAATGCCACTTCCCCCCCTCCCCCCACATGCTTTATCACTTTCAGACCCCCTCTCCTTCTCTCCTATCACTTCCCACCAGCCCCACATCAGCATGCTTTATCACATTCCAGCTCCTGATACTGTCTGCATTCCTTGCTCCATTCCTGCCCCACTGCCCTCACCTTAATGCGACTCTTGTGCCATTTATGCTTTCTGAGAACCAGGCAGAAGCGGTATACCCTGCACCTGAGCGCTTTGCCCCCCCCCCCACCCAACATACCGTGGAGGGAGATGAAAAGTAGGAGGATGAGCCAAGCACTGCATCATTGTATCTCTCACCTGCAGGCACCAGCTCAGAGACTGGCACGACCAATTCGTTAGAGGTTAGCTTAGTAGAGGGGTCTGCACTAGGTGATGCACCGGGGCTGAGCAAGCTGCAGCAAGGCCAAGGGGAAAGGGAACCTCGAGAGCCATCTCCCCAGAGGGAGAGTTCGCGGGCGAGTTCTGCTCCACAGGATTCAAATGAAGACCCCGATGGGGAGGCATTCACACAAAGGGACATGCACTCTGACATCATATGTGCAATGACAAGGGTGCCTGAGAGACTTTCGGCAGTGGTACGGAGCATGGAGGAGTCCGTCTCCAGCATTGCAGAGAGCTCTCCGCACACCATGGAGCCCATCATTGCTAGTCTGCAGATGATGGTGGACTCCTGAGATCATGACTCCCAGACCTCATGACGCGTGTCATGGGAGATGTTGCAGCTTCTATTGCAGCACAGGCAGAAGCAACGCAATGTCTTGGTGCTGTGATGTAGAGCATGGTTGGTGCCATTAAGTCTCAGACTGCTCTCATGCAATCTTAGCTGGATGCCATGCATGCTCTGACTGATGCCATTGCCGCTGGATCCACCACTGTCCACCGGGGGTCGCAGTAGCTCACCAAACTGTGTTCCAGCAGATTAGTTGGGATGATGAGATTCTGCGCCGAGGAGGTGGTACTGTGTCAGTGGAGCAGGAACCTATTGTCCTCTCAGGATGGCAGCATTCCTGAACCCACCACTGCCACTCCGCCATTTTACTTGTCGCTGGTCATCACCCAGCCAGTGCTAACTGCCGCTGCCCAGCCTGAGGTGTTGTAGCCTACAGCCGGGCCTTCCAGGCCCAGAGCTGGTCAAGGACGTCCTGCAAGGCCATCTGTAGTCTCTGGCCGTGACACACAGCAGCGTTCCACCAGCCATGCTGTAGCCACAGGGGACACACTGTGGAGGAGCACTAGAATAATTAAAGCAAAGAGGGGATATAAGGAAATACACAAGGGTGATTATTAAATACATTATGAAACTGTTTATTATTGTTACATAAATTTTGATTGGACTGTTTCATCTTTGGTGTTGTCTCTCATTTCAGTTTTGGGGAAGGGAAAATTGATGTGGTGATGCTGTTCAGAGGAACCGGGATGGAATTTACCAGATGGTCATGGATTGCCCTTGCAGAATCGCGATTAACTCGCTGCCTCGTGCCTCCTCCATCGCTGGTGTTACTGCTCCTGCTCCTCGTCGTCCTCTTGCTCGTCCTCCTCTTCCTCAGGTGGTGTTGCTATGCCTGGTGCCAATGGCTGTGCCCTCATTATGGCCAGGTGGTGCAGCATGCAGCAGACGACAACGAATAGCGATACCCACTCAGGCGGGTACTGGAAGACTCCTCTCAAGCAGTCAAGGCAGCAGAACCGTTGCTTGAGCACTCCGATGGTCTGCTCAATGGTGTTACTGGTGGTGGCATGGCTCTCTTTATATGAGTGCTGGGCAGAATAGGGTTACGGAGTGGAGTCATGAGCTAGGTGGACAGCGGATAGCCCTTGGCTCCGAGCAACCAGCCGCGAGTTTCTTGTGGTGGCTGGAAGAGATCTGCATTGGATGAAGGCATCGTGGCTGCTGCCAGGATAGCAGGCATTGACGGTGAGGATTCTACCTGTGTGGTCTCAAACAGTCCAAGGGAGATAGAAGAGCAAATTTGTAGGCACAGTTCTGACAAGTGCAAAAACAATAGGGTACTAATAGTGGGGGATTTCAATTACCCTAATATTAACTGGGAGACTATCAGTGTAAAAGGTATAGAGGGCAGAGAATTCCCAAACTGCATTTTGGAGAACTTTTTTAGGTAATGCATAGCAAGCCCAACAAGAGGGTGACAGTTCAGGATTTAGTTTCAGCATAATTATGGATAAGGACAAAGATAAAACAGGAATAAAAGTTCTAAACTTGGGGGAAGGCCAATTTTGCTTGGTTGAGAAGTGATTTAGCAAAAGTTGACTGGATGCAGCTACTTAAGTTAGCGCAGTGGGAGAAATTCAAGAGGGAGATACATGGAGTTCAAGGTAAACATGTCCCCACAAAGAAAAAAGTAGAACTGCCAAATTTAGAGCCTCCTGGATGACAAGGTGTATATAGAGGAAGATAAGACAAAAAAGGGAAGCTTTTTTCGGATAACGAGGAAACTGAAACCATCCTTTCTACATCATACTTCCAACCACATGTTGGCAATCCTAATCTTCCTCTCCGTCTCTTCCAACTTGTGGTATTAGGAGTACCCTGCAGGTCTGCTCCTTCAACTAGAACTCCTTGAAATCCCTCAGCAGATTCACGGTTTCCGCGCTGAACTTGGACGGGGGGGTCCTGACTCTCTTGAAAAATTTACACGATCATGATGCTGCCAAAACAATGTTTGCCTTAGAGGGTGGCTTTCTTAAGGTAATACAGACCATTGAATTCTGCAATATCACACAACTTCCAGTCTCCCAAATGGCAAGTTCCCAAAATGCTGCCACCGGGAATTCATCTATAAACACTGAAACTAAGCTGCCTTTAGAAAATCTGTCAGGGTCAGCCACATCACTTCCATTGGGGCCAAATCGCACTCCATTTTTCCACTGAGATTTTCACCAGAGCAGAAATTCAGGGGTATTTTGTCCAACTCATTCTGTAAGTGCATGATTGCCTCTCCAGATTCAAATGCCCATCCTGATTTGTTATTGTCTGTGAATTTCATCACCTTTCACCAATTCTTGGAGCATTCCACTCAGGATTTCTCCATACCATCTCCTCAGTAGTGTTTGCTTCCTAAATGTCAGCCAATTTCTTATTCATTCTGGAGTTTCCTTTAAATTCCCACTGCTTTAAAGTTAAGTAGCAGCCTTCCATGCAGAACTTTGGCAAAGGCTTCTTGGAAGTTTAGGAATGCCACACTGTAAGGCTTTCCATAACCCACTTGGCATGTGAATTTTTCGAAAATATCAAGGAGTTTGGTTATACTGGATAGAAACATAGAAAATAGGTGCAGGAGTAGGTCATTCGGCCTTTCGAGCCTGCACCACCATTGAATAAGATCATGGCTGATCATTCCCTCAGTACCCCTTTCATGCTTTCTCTCTATACCCCTTGATCCCCTTAGCCATAAGGGCCATATCTAACTCCCTCTTGAATATATCCAATGAACTGGCATCAACAACTCTCTGCGGTAGGGAATTCCACAGGTCAACAACTCTCTGAGTGAAGAAGTTTCTCCTCATCTCAGTCCTAAATGGCCTACCCCTTATGCTAAGCCTCTGTCCCTTGGTTCTGTACTTCCCCAACATCAGGAACATTCTTCCTGCATCTAACCTGTCCAGTCCCGTCAGAATTTTATATGTTTCTATGAGATCCCCTCTCATCCTTCTAAACTCCAGTGAATAAAGGCCCAGTTGATCCAGTCTCTCCTCATACGACAGTCCAGCCATCCCTGGAATCAGTCTGGTGAACCTTCGCTGCACTCCCTCAATAGCAAGAACGTCCTTCCTCAGATTAGGACACCAAAATTTAACACAATATTCCAGGTAATGCCTCACCAAGGCCCTGTACAACTGCAGTAAGACCTCCCTGCTCCTATACTCAAATCCCCTAGCTATGAAGGCCAACATACCAATTGCCTTCTTCACCGCCTGCTGTATCTGCATGCCCACTTTCAGTGACTGATGAACCATTACACCCAGGTCTCGTTGCACCTCCCCGTTTCCTAATCTGCCGCCATTCAGATAATATTCTGCCTTCGTGTTTTTGATCCCAAAGTGGATAACCTCACATTTATCCACATTATACTGCATCTGCCATGCATTTGCCCACTCACCTAGCCTGTCCAAGTCACCCTGCAGCCTCTTAGCGTCCTCCTCACAGCTCACACTGCCACCCAGTTTAGTATCATCCGCAAACTTGGAGATATTACACTCAGTTCCTTCATCTAAATCGTTAATGTATATTGTAAAGAGCTGGGGTCCCGGTAGTGAGCCCTGCGGCACTCCACTGGTCACTGCCTGCCATTCTGAAAAGGACCAGTTTATCCCGACTCTCTGCTTCCTGTCTGCCAACCAGTTCTCTATCCACGTCAATACATTACCCCAATACCATGCGCTTTGATTTTGCACAACAATCTCTTGTGCGGAACCTTGTCAAAAGCCTTTTGAAAGTCCAAATACACCACATCCACTGGTTCTCCCTTGTCCACTCTACATTCCAGAAGATTCGTCAAGCATGATTTCCCTTTCATAAATTCATGCTGACTTGGACCGATCCTGTCACTGCTTTCCAAATGCGCTGCTATTTCATCCTTAATAATTGATTTCAACATTTTCCCCACTACTGATGTCAGGCTAACCGGTCTATAATTACCCGCTTTCTCTCTCCCTCCTTTTTTAAAAAGTGGTGTTACATTAGCTACCCTCCAGTCCATAGGAACAGATCCAGAGTCGATAGACTGTTGGAAAATGATCACCAATGCATCCACTATTTCTAGGGCCACTTCCTTACTGGGATGCAGACTATCAGGCCCTGGGGATTTATCGGCCTTCAATCCCATCAATTTCCCTAACACAATTTCCCACCGAATAAGGATATCCTTCAGTTCCTCCTTCTCACTAGACCCACTGTCCCCTAGTACATTCGGAAGGTTATTTGTGTCTTCCTTCATGAAGATAAAACTGAAGTATTTGTTCAATTGGTCTGCCATTTTTTTATTCCCCATTATGAATTCACCTGAATCCGACTGCAAGGGACCTACGTTTGTCTTCACTAATCTTTTTCTCTTCACGTATTTATAGAAGCTTTTGCAGTCAGTTTTTATGTTCCCAGCAAGCTTCCCCTCATACTCTATTTACTCCCTCTTAATTAAACCCTTAGTCCTCCTCTGTTGAAATCTAAATTTCTCCCAGTCCTCAGGTTTGTTGCTTTTTCTAGCCAATTTATATGTCTCTTCCTTGGCTTTACTTTCCTTAATTTCCCTTGTTAGCCATGGTTGAGCCACCTTCCCCGTTTTATTTTTACTCCAGACAGGGATGTACAATTGCTGAAGTTCATCCATGTGATCGTTAAATGTTTGCCATTGCTTATCCACCGTCAACCCCTTAAGTATCCTTTTCTAGTCTATTCTAGCCAATTCATGCCTCATACCGTCGAAGTTACCTTTCCTTAAGTTCAGGACCCTAGTCTCTGAATTAACTGTGTCACCCTCCATCTTAATAAAGAATTCTACCATATTATGGTCACTCTTCCCCAAGGGGCCTCGCATAACAAGATTCTCATTGCACATCACCCAGTCTAGGATGGCCAGCTCTCTAGTTGGTTCTTCGACGTATTGATCTAGAAAACCATCCCTAATACACTCCAGGAAATCCTCCTCCACCGCATTGCTACTAGTTTGGTTAGCCCAATCTATATGTAGATTAAAGTCGCCCATGATAACTGCTGTACCTTTATTGCACACATCCCTTATTTCTTGTTTGATGCTGTCCCCAACCTCACTACTACTGTTTGATGGTCTGTACACAACTCCCACTACCGTTTTCTGCCCTTTGGAATTCCGCAGCTCCACCCATACCGATTCCACATCATCCAGGCTAATGTCCCTCCTTACTATTGCATTAATTTCCTCTTTAACCAGCAATGTCACCCCGCCTCCTTTTCCTCTCTGCCTATCCTTCCTAAGTGTTGAATGCCCCTGGATGTTGAGTTCCCAGCCTTGGTCACCCTGGAGCCATGTCTCCGTGATGCCAATTACATCATATCCGTTAACTGCTGTCTGCGCAGTTAATTCGTCCACCTTATTCCGAATATTCCTCGCATTGAGGCACAGAGCCTTCAGGCTTGTCTTTTTAACACACTTTGCCCCTTTAGAATTTTGGTATAATGTGGCCCTTTTTGTTTTTTGCCTTGGGTTTCTCTGCCCTCCACTTTTACTATTCTCCTATGTTTTGCTTCTGCCTCCATTTTATTTCCCTCTGTCTCCCTGCATAGGTTCCCATCCCCCTGCCATATTAGTTTAACTCCTCCCCAACAGCACTAGCCAATACTCCCCCTTGGACATTGGTTCCGGTCCTGCCCAGGTGCAGACCGTCCGGTTTGTACTGGTCCCACCTCCCCCAGAATCGGTTCCAATGTCCCAGGAATTTGAATCCCTCCCTCTTGCACCACTCCCCAAGCCACGTCTTCATCTGAGCTATCCTGGCACGTGGCACTGGTAGCAATCCTGAGATTAGTACCTTTGAGGTCCTACTTTTTAATTTAGCTCCTAGTTCCCTAAATTCGTTTCGTAGGACCTCGTCCCGTTTTTTACCTATATCGTTGGTACCGATATGCGCCACGACAACTGGCTGTTCACCCTCCCTCTTCACAATGTCCTGCACCCGTTCCGAGACATCCTTGACCCTTGCACCAGGGAGGCAACATACCATTCTGGAGTCTCGGTTGCGGCCGCAGAAATGCCTATCTATTCCCCTTATAATCGAATCCCCTATCACTATAGCTCTCCCACTCTTTTTTTCCTGCCCTCCTGTGCAGCAGAGCCACCCACGGTGCCATGAACTTGGCTGCTGCTTCTCCCCACTGATGAGTCATCCCCCTCAACAGTACCCAAAGCGGTGTATCTGTTTTGCAGGGGGATGACAGCAGGCGACCCCTGCACTACCTTCCTTGCACTGCTCTTCCTACTGGTCACCCATTTACTATCTGGCTCTGTACCCTTTACCTGCAGTGAGACCAACTTGCTAAACATGCTATTCACGTGATATAGCCTCTCTGAATTCTTGCTGGCTGTTGTTTACTATGTTATCATGCAATTTATTTCCAATTTAATGGGACGACCCCAGCATTCATCAAGTCTCTCATGTTGACCATCAACACATCAAAAATATAATTTCTCGTGTTTCTAGCACCGTATGATCATTACATTTTATCCTTGGGAACCTATTTTGAGGTCTTTTAGCTTTCCATGGATTTTCATTAAATTCATAACAAAGTCATCAAGCACTAACAGATCCTGAGCAGTACTGTGTACTTTAACATTCACATTAAATACTAGAAAAATTAGAATAAGAGTGTTGAATCTACTTTTATCCATCACAAGCGTCTATTTATTAGTCAGTTATAAGATTAATAACAATCTAATATCCCATTAGGAGGACAATAAAGTCAAGTAACTTACTATAATTTGATCTGAAAGTATAAGGTACATAAATTTTCTTATTTATTGATGAAGGCCATAAGCAACTCTTGTCACCGCCAGAACAAATCGTATTAAGGTGCTCTCGATAATCTCCACCTATAATGTACTGCGAGGCACTGGTATTTACTATAAAAAGAGAAAATTAAACGTCAAGCAAGACATATCTAATGCTGTTAAAACATTGCTAAATGAAAAGGAAGGTTCAAGTTAAAATTCTGTATGAAATAATTACTATACTTTTTGTATTTGTACATTTATCTAGTACATGTATTTAATTATAAGAAAATAAGAAATAGAAGCAGGAGTAGGCCATTTGGCCCCTCGAGCCTGCTCCACCATTCAATAAGATCATGGCTGATCTGATCTTGGCCTTAACTCCACTTAACTTAACTTAACTTAAGCCCGCTCCCCATAACCCAAAAATCTGTCTATCTCCACATTAAATACATTCAAAGAAGCAGCCTCCACAACTCTCAATTCCAAAGATTCACACCAGTCAGAGAAAAAATTCCTCCTCATTTCCATTTTAAACTATGCCCCCTAGTTCTAGATTCCTTCACGAGGGGAAACATCCTCTCTGCATCTACACTGTCAAGTCCCCTCAGAATCTTATACGTTTCAATAAGATCACCTTTCATTCTTCTAAACTCCAATGAGTATCGGCCCAACCTTTCTTCGTAAGACTACCACTTCATCTCAGGAATCAACAAGGTGAACCTTCTCTGAACTGCCTCCAATGCAAGTATATCTCTCCTTAATTAAGGAGACCAAAACTGCATGCAGTTCTCCAGGTGTGGTCTCACCAACGCCCTGTATAGTTGTAGCAAGACCTCCCTACTTTTATACTCCATCCCCCTTGCAATAAAGGCCAACATTCCATTTGCCTTCTTAATGACTTGCTGTACCTGCATGCTAATGTTTTGTGATTCATGTATAAGGACCCCCGGATCCCTCTGTACCGCAGCATTTAGGAATCTCTCCCCATTTAAATAATAATTTGTTTTTTTATTTTTCCTAACAAAGTGGATAACCTTACATTTTCCAAGAATCAAGAATTATTATCCTTACCATTACTTGCTTGAAGGCATTTTTAATTTGAATTACTTCCCAATCTATATATTTTTTAAAAAGGTACCTACCCTAGCCTACACCAGCTAGAGGTAAATTTTCATCTATTGGCATTCCCAGCACACAGCTTAATGTGCTGGGACATATCGGTTTCTGGCATTCACCTGACATGCATGAAATTCAGTAATGGGAATGTCGAAAAACAAAAAAAATTACCCTTTGGTGTTCAAGATCAAATTTTTTTTAATTGTATAAAAGCAGAAAAAAAAAGCAAATAATTCAGACGTGTAATTTCAACTGTGGTTGCACACAGCTGGAATGGCATCTCTGAGTCGCAACCTCTAGATCAAGGCTTATTATAGATGCAGAGAACGCTCTTGCATGACCTGAGTCTACCGCTGGAAATTTACACTGCTGAGGAGGGTTATCTGCTTTATAGGTGCAGCAATTATTAAAGAGCTACACAATGCATTTAAAAGGTAAAAAAAAAATAGTACTGGAGAAATTAATGGGACTGAAAGCCGATAAACCCCCTGGACCCGATAGCCGACATCCTAGGGTTTTGAAAGAGGTGGCTATAGAGATAGTGGATGCATCGGTTGTCATCTTCCAAAATTCCAGATTCTAGAATATTCCCGCAGACTGGAAGGTAGCTAATGTAACCCCGCTATTTAAGAAAGGAAGGAGAGAATAAACGGAGAACTGCAGACCAGTTAGCCGGACAACAATAGTAGGGAAAATGCTAGAATATATTAAGAATATTGTAACAGGGCGCTTAGAAAATAATATTAGGATTGGGTAGAGTCAACATGGATTTATGAAAGGGAAGTTATGTTTGACAAATCTGTTAAGAGTTTTTGGAGGTTGCAACTAGTAGAATCGATAAGGGGGGACCAGTAGATGTGGTGTATTTGGAGTTTCAGAAGACATTCAATAAAATGCCACACACGAGGTTATTGATGATTAGGGCTTGTAGGATTGGGGATAATATACTAGCATGGATTGAGGATTGGTTAACAGACAGAAAACAGAGAGTAGGAATAAATGTAGGACTCCAGGATGGTATGCTGCCTCCCTGGTGGAAGGGTCAAGAATGTCTCGGAGCGGCTGCAGGACATTTTGGAGGGGGAGGGTGAACACAGCCAGTTGTCATGGTGCATATAGGTACCAACGATGTAGGTAAAAAATGGGATAAGATCCTACAAGCTGAATTTAGGGAGCTGGAAGTTAAATTAAAAAGCAGGACCTCAAAGATAGTAATCTCAGGATTGCTACCAGTGCTAGCGTAGGAATTGCAGGATAGCTAAGATGAATACGTGGCTTGAGGAGTGGTGCAGGAGGGAGGGATTCAAAATCCTAGGACATTGGAATCAGTTCTGGGGGAGGTGGGTCCAGTACAAACTGGATGGTCTCGGCACCTGGGCAGGACCGGAATCAATGTACTAAGGGAAGTGTTTGCTAGTGCTGTTGGGGAGTTAAACTAATATGGCAGGGGGATGGAAATCTATGCAGGGAGACAGAGGGAAGTAAAATGGGGGCAGAAGCAAAAGATAGAAAGAAGAAAAGTAAAAGTGGAGGGCAGAGAAACCCAAGGCAAAAATCAAAAAAGGGCCACATTACAGCAAAATTCTAAAGGGGCAAAGTGTGTTAAAAAGCAAGCCTGAAGGTTCTGTGCCTCAATGCGAGGAGTATTCGTAATAAGGTGGACAAATTAACTGCGCAGGCAACTATTAACCAATTATGATATCATTGGCATCACGGAGACATGGCTCCAGGGTGACCAAGGCTGGGAACTCAACATCCAGGGGTGTTCAATATTCAGGAAGGATAGACAGAAGGAAAAGGAGGTCGGGTAGCATTGCTGGTTAAAGAGGAAATTAATGCAATAGTAAGGAAGGACATTAGCTTGGATGATGTGGAATCTGTATGGGTGGAGCTGCGGGATACAAAAGAGCAGAAAACGGTAGTCGGAGTTGTGCACAAACCACCAAACAGTAGTAATGAGGTTGGGGACAGCATCAAACAAGAAATTAGGAATGCCGTGCAATAAAGGTACAGCAGTTATCATGGGCGACATTAATCTACATATTGATTTGGGCTAACCAAACTGGTAGCAATACAGTGGAGGAGGATTTCCTGGAGTGTATTAGGGATGGTTTTCTAGACTAATATGTCGAGGAACCAACTAAAGGGCTCGGTGATGTGTAATGAGAAAGGACTAATTAACAATCTTGTTATGCGAGGCCTCTTGGGGAAGAGTGACCATAATATGCTGCAATTCTTTATTAAGATGGAGAGTGACACAGTTAGTTCAGCGACTAGGGTCCTGAACTTAAGGAAAGGTAACTTCGATGGTATGAGACATTAATTGGCTAGAATAGACTGGCGAATGATACTTAAAGGGTTGATGATGGATAGGCAATGGCAAACATTTAAAGATCAAATGGATCAACTTCAACAATTGTACATCCCTGTTTGGAGTAAAAATAAAATGGGGAAGGTGGCTCAACCGTGGCTAACAAGGTAAATTAAGGATAGTGTTAAATCCAAGGTAGAGGCATATAAATTGACCAGAAAAAGCAGCAAACATGAGGACTGGGAGAATTTTATAATTCAGCAGAAGAGGACAAAGTGTTTAATTAGGAGGGGGAAAATAGAGTATGAGAGGAAGCTTGCTGGGATCATAAAAACTGACTGCAAAAGCTTCTATAGATAAGTGAAGAGAAAAATATTAGTGAAGTCAAACATATGTCCCTTGCAGTCAGAATCTGGCGAATTTATAATGGGAAACAAAGAAATGGCAGACCAGTTGAACAAATACTTCACGAAGGAAGACACAAATAACCTTCTGGAAATACTAGGGGACCGAGGGTCAAGTGAGAAGGAGGAACTGAAGGAAATCCTTATTAGGCGGGGAATTGATGGGATTGAAGGCCGATAAATCCCCAGGGCCTGATAGTCTGCATCCCAGAGTATTTAAGGAAGTGGCCCTAGAAATAGTGGATGCATTGGTGATCATTTTCCAACAGTCTATCGACTCTGGATCAGTTCCTATGGAGTGGAGGGTAGCTAATGTAACAATACTTTTTAAAAAAGGAGAGAGAAAACGGGTAATTATAGACTGGTTAGCCTGACATCAGTAATGGGGAAGATGTTATAATCAGTTATTAAAATGAAATAGCAGCGCATTTGGAAAGCAGTAACAGGATCGGTCGAAGTCAGCATAGATTTATGAAAGGGAAATCATGCTTGACAAATCTTTTAGAATTTTTTGAGGATGTAACTAGTAGAGGGGACAAGGGAGAACCAGTGGATGTGATGTATTTGGATTTCAAAAGGCTTTTGACAAGGTACCATACAAGAAATTGGTGTGCAAAATTAAAGCACATGATATTGGGGGTAATGTACTGACGTGGATAGAGAACTGGTTGGCAGACAGGAAGCAGTTGGGATAAACGGGTCCTTTTCAGAATGGTAGGCAGTGACTAGTGGGGTGCCGCAGGGCTCAGTGCTGGGATCTCAGCTATTTACAATATACATCAATGATTTAGATGAAGGAATTGAATGTAATATCTTCAAATTTGCAAATGACACTAAGCTGGGTGGTGGTGTGAGCTGTGAGGAGGATGCTAAGAGGCTGCAGGGTGACTTGGACAGGTTAGGTGAGTGGGCAAATGCATGGCAGATGCAGTGTAATGTGGATAAATGTGAGGTCATCCACTTTGGTGGCAAAAACACAAAGGCAGAATATTATCTGAATGGCAGTAGATTAGGAAAAGGGTTGGTGCAACGAGACCTGGGTGTCATGGTACATCAGTCATTGAAAGTTGGCTTACAGGTACAGCAAGCGGTGAAGAAGGCAAATGGCCTGTTGGCCTTCATAGCTAGGGAATTTGAGTATAGGAGCAGGGAGGTCTTACTGCAGTTGTACAGGGTCTTGGTGAGGCCTCATCTGGAATATGGTGTTCAGTTTTGGTCTCCTAATCTGAGGAAGGATGTTCTTGCTATTGAGGGAGTGCAGCAAAGATTCACCAGAATGATTCCCGGGATGGCAGGACTGATATATGAAGAGAGACTGGATCGACTGGGCCTGTATTCATTAGAGTTTAGAAGAATGAGAGGGGATCTCATAGAAACATGTAAAATTCTGATGGCACTGGACATGTTAGATGCAGGAAGAATGTTCCAGATGTTGGGGAAGTCCAGAACCAGGGGTCACAGTCTAAGGCTAAGGGATAACCCATTTAGGACCGTTATGAGGAGAAACTTCTTCACTCAGAGTTGTTAACCTGTGGAATTCTCTACCGCAGAGAGTTGTTGATGCCAGTTCATTAGATATATTCAAGAGGGAGTTAGAAATGGCCCTTACGGCTGAAGGGATCAAGGGGTATGGAGAGAAAGCAGGAAAGGGGTTCTGAAGTGAATGATCAGCCATGATCTTATTGAATGGTGGTGCAGGCTCGAAGGGCTGAATGGCCTTCAGTTTTGGTCTCCTTACCCAAGAAAGGAGATACTTGCCATTGAGGGAGTGTATTGGAGATTCACAGACTGATTCCGAGGATGGGGGGGTGGGGGGGATTGTCCTATGAGGAGAGATTGATTGACTAGGCCTATATTCTCTCGCGTTTCGAAGAATGAGAGGTAATCTCATTGAAACATACAAAATTCTTACAGGGCTTGACAATGTAGATTCAGGGAGGATGTTTCACCTGGCTGGGGAGTCTAGAACCAGGGGTAACAGTCTCAGAATAAGAGGTCAGACATTTCAGACTGAGATGAGGAGAAACTTCTTCACTCAGAGGATGATGAATCTTTGGCATTCTCTACCCCAGAGGGCTGTGGAGGCTCAGTCGTTGAGTATTTCAAGACAGAGATTGATAGATATTAAGGGATAGGGCAGGAAAGTAGAGTTGAGGTAGATGATCAGCTATGACCTCACTGAATGGCAGAGCACGCTCGATGAGCCAAATAGCCTACTCCTGTTCCAATTCTTGTTATGTATCTCAGATGATCACAAAACGTTACCGCAAAGTCACACTTAGCCTCAGCCTGCTGCACCACTCATCATATCCCTATCAATCTGCTTTCCCTACTCTACCCCTGCACATCCTTACACACACCAACTTATCTTGCACCTGCCCTCATCCCTCTTTCTATCGATAGTATCAGTTCCTATTTCACTAGCTACCCATCATACTCACCCTCATCTGTGCCCAATCATACCAACTAACACACAAGAGCAGGCACTTAGCTCCTTTAGCCAAAGTTCATGTTTAGTCATACAGTGAAATTTTTATTTTCAGGACTTTGTGTTCTTAGTCAGCTTTGTGAACACCTTTGGAAGTGGCTTAGTGAGTTGTAGTGAATGCTGAGACATAAAGGTATCCCCCCCCCCCCCCCCCCCACAATGGTGATGAGTGTGAAGGGAATGGGTTGGACATTGCAGGGATGCTTTATGGAGCGGGTGTGGGGTGGTGCCAACCTGGCACATCATGTGGCAGTCAGGGTTTGCAGCGTGAAGTGAAGTAAATGTGGCCATGGGGAGTGTTGTGTATGGAGAAAGTCAGACTGAACACTGAGCGCAAAGTAAAGTGTGACCTTAGTTTTTTATTGCAGGTCTCCAGGGAATGAGCCCTCTGGTGGCTGTACAGGGTAAATATAAGTCCACATATATAACAACATTACCCCCCCCCAAAGTCAATAGTGTAACTATTTACAATTTGAGTCTATCTGGGGCCCTTTTTGCCCTGGTTGATCATCTCGTTGTGAAAGCTGGTGTTGTTGAATCATTTGTTGGGCCGTTGCTGGGCTGCTGTGCAGCTGGCCTTCCTGCTGTGGATGATGGGTTCTGCTTCGTGGTCAACCGTGGTATCAGTTGCTACTGGTGTGTGTGTGTTGGGGGATCAAAAAAGGTCGGGGTCAAGTTGGGTTGCTTAGGGTAGTCCGTGAATCTGAGTTTGATTTGGTCCAAGTGTTTCCGGTGAATGAGTCCATTTGAAAGTTTGACAGTGCCAGGAAGACACTTGGACCAAATCAAACTCAGATTCACGGACTACCCTAAGCAACCCACCTTGACCCCGACCTTTTTTACTCCATAATTTACTACAAATACAGGCTCATTGACTTCAATCTCGTGTGACATATTTGCGCTATCATGGTAAGCACTTTGTTGAAGCCGCATGCTCTCTATCTGTTCATGTAGATCAGGGTGAACTAACGAGAGCCTTTTCTTAAGTGCTCTTTTCATGAGCAGTTCAGCAAGTGGGATTCCAATGAGTGTGGTCTCGTGCGGTAGCGAAGCAGGACTTGGGATAGGCGAGGCTGCAGTGAGCCTTCAGTTACCCTTTTCAAGCCTTGCTTGATGGTTTGCACTGCTCGCTCTGCCTGACCATTGGACGCTGGTTTAAACGGGGCAGATGTGACATGTTTGATCCCGGTACAGGTCATGAATACTTTCAACTCGGCACTCGTAAAACATGGCCAGTTGTCGCTAACAAGGAAATCGGGTAAGCCATGTGTGGCAAACATGGCCACAGGCTTTCAGTGGTGGCAGCAGATATGCTAGCCGACATTATCTCACATTCAATCCACTTGGAGTACGCGTCCACAGTCCACAACCACAAGGAACATTTTACCCAAGAACGGGCCTGCATAGTCGACGTGTACCCTAGACCACAGTTTGGAGGGCCAAGACCATAAACTTAGCAGCGCCTCCCTGGGTAAATTGCTTAACTGCGAGCATGTATTACATCTATGAACGCAAGACTCTAAGTCCACATCGATACCGGGCCACCACACGTGGATCTAGCTATCGCTTTCATCATTACGATGCCTGGGTGGGTACTGTGGAGGTCATTGATGAAGGTGTCTCTGCCCTTCTTGGGGACCACTACTCGATTGCCCCACAGAAGGCAGTCTGACTGTATAGGCATTTCATCTTTGCGTCGCTGGAACGGCTTTATCTCTTCCTGCATTTCCACTTGAACACTGGACCAGCTCCCATGAAGCACACAGCTTTTGACGAGAGATAATAAGGTGTCCTGGCTTGTCCAGATTTTGATCTGCCGGGCAGTGACGGGTGATTGCTCACTCTCAAATGATTCCATAACCATGGCTAGATCTGCGGGTTGCGCCATTTCCACCCCCGTGGTGGGCAATGGCAGCCTACTGAGAGCATCGGCGCAGTTTTCTGTGCCTGGCCTGTGGCAGATGGCGTAGTTGTATGCGGACAACGTGAGAGCCCATCTCTGGATGCGGGCCGATGCTTTCGTATTTATCCCTTTACTCTCGGAAAACAGGGATATAAGTGGCTTATCGTCAGTTTCCAATTCGAATTTTAGCCCAAACAGGTATTGATGCATTTTCTTTACCCCATAGACACATGCTATTGCTTCTTTTTCAATCAGGCTGTAGGCTCTCTCAGCCTTAGACAGACTTCTGGATGCATAAGCAACTGGTTGCAGTTTCCCGAAATCATAAGCTTGTTGCAATACAAACCCGACGCCATATGACGACGCATCACATCCTAAACGCTTACATGGATCATACAACACAAGAAATTTGTTTGAGCATAACAATTTTCTCGCTTTTGCAAAGGCATTTTTTTGGTTTTTGCCCCAAACCCATTCGCCCCCTTTTCGTAGTAAGACATGTTGTGGTTCTAGCAGGGTGCTGAGACCAGGTAAGAAGTTACCAAAGTAGTCGAGGAGTCCCAGAAACAACCGCAGCTCCGTCACTTTCTGTGGCCTCGGTGCGTTCTCGACTGCCTCTGTCTTCGCGTTGGTGGGCCTGATGCCGTCCGCCGCAATCCTCCTTCCCAGGAACTCCACTTCAGGCATCAGGAAAACGCACTTCGAGCGTTTTAACTTGAGCCCCATGCGGTTCAGTCGACTAAGAAACTCCTCCAGGTTCTGCAGGTGCTCAACTGTGTTCCGATCTGTGACCAAGATGTTGCCCTGGAAGACCACGGTGTGCGGGACCGACTTCAGTAAACTTTCCATATTTCTCTGGAATATCGCCGCTGCTGATCGGATTCCAAACGGGCATCTGTTATAAACAAAAAGACCTTTGTGCATGTTGATGCATGTGAGGGCCTTCGATGATTCCTCCAGTTCCTGCGTCATGTAGGCTGAAGTCAGATCCAGCTTCGTGAACGTCTTTCCTCCCGCCAGCATTGCAAAGAGGTCGTCGGCTTTTGGTAGTGGGTATTGGTCCTCCAGGGAGAAACGATTGATACTTTGTAATCGCCACAGATTCTGATGGTGCCGTCTCCCTTGAGGACTGGGACAATAGGACTGGCCCACTCGCTGAACTTGATCGGTGAAATGATGCCCTCTCGTTGCAGCCGGTCTAGCTCGATCTCTACCCTTTCTCTCATCATGTACGGTACTGCTCTCGCCTTGTAATGGATGGGCCGCGCCCCCGGAATTAGGTGGATCTGCACTTTTGCGCCTTGGAATTTCCCGATGCTTGGTTCAAACAGCGAAGAAAATTTGTTTAAGACCTGGGCACATGAAGTGTCGTCAACGGGCGATAGCACTCGGACGTCGTCCCAGTTCCAGTGTATCTTTCCAGCCAGCTCCTGCCGAGCAGCGTGGGACCATTGCGTGGTACCACCCAGAGTGGTAGCTTGTGCACCACTCCATCGTAGGAGACCTCTATGGTAGCACTGCCGATTATAGGAATCAGTTCTTTAGTGTAAGTTCTTAGTCTCGTGCGAACTGGAGTTAAGACTGGCCTTGAGGCCTTTTGAACCACAACCGTTTGGAAGTCTTTTTGCCCATGATGGACTGGCTCGCGTCCGTGTCCAGCTCCATTGATATCAGAAGTCCATTTAGTTCAACATTTAGCATTATCGGGGGACATTTCATGGTGAATATGTGCACCCCATGTACTTCTGCCTCCTCTATCTGAGGCTCTGGTTCGTAGTGATCCTCCATGGATCTGTCCTCCTCTGCAACATGGTGGTTTGCAGGTTTAACAGGCTTAACTGCTTGCCTGCACACTCGTTGGAAGTGTCCCATTGTTCCACAGCCCTTGCAAACGCATCCTTTGAATCGGCATGAATGGAAACGATGATCACCCCCGCAGTGCCAACAAGGTGTTAATGGCCTTGTATTCATCACACTTGATGGTGGACTCTGAGACATCTGTGGACGTGTAGCTGCAGCTATGTGTGACCTGCCCTGTATGTTACGATTCAAAAACAACATCATTTTGTTCACAGTACTTGTAGCAGCACTTGTGTGCTGAGAGATTTGCTTAGTATTGTCACTGGTAGCAATGAACGCCTGGGCTATAGCTATGGCCTTACTCAAGATTGGGGTCTCTACAGTCAAAAGCTTGTGAAGTATGGTTTCGTGGCCAATGCCAAGTACGAAAAAGTCTCTGAGCATGTGCTCCAAATGTCCTTCAAATTCGCAATGTCCTGCAAGGCGTCTCAGCTCGGCGACATAACTCGCCACTTCCTGGCCTTTAGAACTTTTGAAGGTGTAGGACCGGTACCTTGCCATCAGAACGCTTTCCTTCGGGTTCAAATGCTCTCGGACCAGTGTACACAAATCGTTGCACGATTTCTCCGTGGGTTTCGCTGGAGTGAGCAGATTCTTCATGAGGCTATACATTGGTGCCTCACAGACGGTGAGGAGGATCGCTCTACATTTGGCAGTGCTCTCTTCCCCATCTAGCTCGTTGGCCACAAAGTGTTGGTCGAGTCGCTCCACAAAGTTTCCCAATCATCTCCCTCCAAAAATTTCTCCAGGATGCCCACTGTTCTCTGCATCTTTGGGTTTGCTATCTATATCTCGTCGCCAGTTGTGTGTGGAGAAAGAGTCAGACTCTCTTCCCCATCTAGCTCGTTGGCCACAAAGTGTTGGTCGAGTCGCTCCACAAAGTTTCCCAATCATCTCCCTCCAAAAATTTCTCCAGGATGCCCACTGTTCTCTGCATCTTTGGGTTTGCTATCTATATCTCGTCGCCAGTTGTGTGTGGAGAAAGAGTCAGACTGAACACTGTGAGTTCAAGGTAAAGTGTGACCTTCGTCTTTTATTGCAGGTCTCCAGCGTGCCTCTCCAACCTGTGAAGCCTTCTTAAATACCTGTGCTCCCAAGGGATTATGGGATCCCTTGGGACTCCGAGGAATGAGCCTTCTGGTGGCTGCACAGAGTAAATACAAGTCCAATATATAACAGAGAGGCCATCACTGGTCTCCCAGGCAGCAATAGCAGCAATGTGGTTGGTTGCTGATGCCCTGTGCACTGTGCAGCATCAGGTGATTGCAGAGAAGGTTGGTGTTGTTAGTGGTGATGCTGGTGTGTTTAGTGACGTTGGGGCTGATCGTGGTGGGATTCTAAGGACCAAGGTGAAATTGTTTTCAAGGGCACTGATCCTGCTGGAATAGTGGGCAGGTGGGGTTGAGATGACTGAAGCACCGTGTCACTGGTGAGAGAGGTTGCTCTAAGGAGGTGACAAGTGAATAGAGAATTCACTGCAAACACTTCCAAAGTACACACTGCTCAAAAATCTCTTCCAAATCCTGAAGGCTTCAGCTTCTGACATTAGAAAGAGAACAGTTGTGAAATGGTAGCTTTTATATTACTTTTGCAGCTGTCAACTAGCCAAAGCAATAGGGAGTCACTGAGAACCCAACTCCAATTACCTGGCATCCCAATAGTGGATAATCAAGGGGCCATAGGTCGGGAGGAACTTAATACGATCGCTATCACTAATGAAGTAGTACTAGGTAAAATAATGGGACTAAAGGCAGACAAGTCCCCTGGACCTGATGGCTTCCATCCTAGGGTCTTAAGAGAAGTGGCTGCAGAGATAGTGGATGCATTGGTTGTAATCTACCAAAATTCCCTGGATTCTGGGGCGGTCCCTGCAGATTAGAAAGCTGCAAATGTAATGCCCCTATTCAAAAAAGGAGGCAGATAAAAAGCAGGAAACTATAGACCAGTTAGCCTAACATCTGTGGTTGGGAAAATGCTGGAGTCCATTATTAAAGAAGCAGTAGCGGGAGATTTGGAAAAGCATGATTCAATCAAGCAGAGTCAGCATAGCTTTATAAAAGCGAAATCGTGTTTGACAAATTTGCTGGAGCTCTTTCAGGATGTAACGAGCAGGGTGGGTAAGAGGGAACCAGTGGATGTGGTGATTTGGATTTCCAGAAGGCATTCGGTAAGGTGCCAGATAAAAGGTTACTGCACAAGATAAAAGTTCACGGGGTTGGGGGTAATATATTAGCATGGATAGAGGATTCGCTAACAAACAGAAAACAGAGAGTCGGGATAAATGGGTCATTTTCCGGTTGGCAAACAGTGACTAGCGAGGTACCGCAGGGATCTGTGCTGGGTTCTCAACTATTTACAATCTATATTAATGACTTGGATGAAGTGACCGAGTGTAATGTCGCCAAGTTTGCTGATGATACAAATTGTGAGGAGGACATAAAAAATCTGCAAAGGGATATCGACAGGCTAAGTGAGTGGGTAAAAATTTGGCAGATGGAGTATAATATGGGAAAATGTAAGGTTATCCACTTTGGCAGAAATAATAGAAAAGCAAATTATAATTTAAATGGAGAAAAATTGCAAAGTGCTACAGCACAGAGAGACCTGGGAGTCCTTCTGCATGAAACACAAGTTAGCATGCAGGAACAGCAAGTAATCAGGATGGCAAATAGAACGTTGGCATTTATTGCAAGGGGGATAGAATATAAATGCAGAGAAATCCTGCTACAACTGTACAGGTTATTAGTGATGCCACACCTGGAGCACTGCTTACATTTTGGTCTCCGTATTTAAGGAAGGATATACTTGCTTTGGAGGCTGTTCAGAGAAGGTTCACTAGGTTGATTCCGGTGATGAGG
Organism: Pristiophorus japonicus; assembly: GCF_044704955.1. Classification (NCBI taxonomy): domain Eukaryota; kingdom Metazoa; phylum Chordata; class Chondrichthyes; family Pristiophoridae; genus Pristiophorus; species Pristiophorus japonicus. The sequence continues at coordinate 80,789,470 of NC_091990.1, forward strand.
GGGTTGACTTATGAGGATAGGTTGAGCAGGTCCGGCCTATACACATTGGAGTTCAGAAGAATGAGAGGTGATCTTATTGAAACTTAAGATAATGAGGGGGCTCGACAAGTTGGATGCATAGGGGAACTAAAACGAGGGGACAGTCTTAGAATAAGGGGCTGCCCATTTAAAACTGAGATGAGGAGGAATTTCTTCTCTCAGAGGGTTGTAAATCTATGGAATTCTCTGCCCCAGAGAGCTGTGGCGGAGATAAACAGATTTTTGAGCAATAAGGGAGTGAAGGGTTATGGCGAGCAGGCAGGGAAGTGGAGCTGAGTCCATGATCAGATCAGCCATGATCTTATTGAATGGATGAGCAGGCTTGAGGGGCCAAATGGCCTACTTCTGCTTCTATTTCTTATGTTCTTAAGCCCGAGGGATGGCAAAGCCATTAAAAGGTTAGTAAAATTGTAAGTGCCTGCTTTTAAGCCTCTTAACTAGTACCTTTTAATTATGTTAAATACCTGTTCCGCCGCTTGCTGTCGCATCTGCTACCCGAATGCCAACCTAACAGTTAAGAAAATCATTCAGAGGCGGGTTCAGAGCGGTATCCCGACCAGCTGTCCATCAAAGCCATTTTGACAGCGGGCCCACCTCTGAACCTGCATTCACAGGGCTGGGAAGATTCCAGCCAAAGTGTGCAGTTGCACTCAGGCAACCATGCAGCTATTCAATTGCTTTGTATGAATACATACTGCAAGAAGGCACACTTTCCAAACATAATAATTGGAAATCTTATCACACTACTTTTTAAAAATATATACCCTGAATGAATTCTTCCAATATAATCTATCTGCGTGGTCATTTTTCACACACACACTGGGGCTTGGGTTTAACATCTCAATATTATTTTTATGTTTGCTGGACAAATTGGCTCATAAATAACAGAGAAATATGGTGATAGTCCTGAGCATGAAAGAAACCTTCCCCACTCCTTCTATGCTCTCAGTGCCAGTGATATCCTGAGCGGCCTCCTGCTCAATTCACAAGGCATGAAACTTGAGGTCTATCCATATTTCATCGACAAAGGCTTCTAGCCACCTCAATCCCAAGTGGCTCTAGGCAGCCAAATGACTTATTCCTCCCACTGGAAACACACCCAGAAAGAGTACTAGAATATGTTATAAAAGAGACACATCATACACTATCAAGAGGAAGCATCAGGGTAAAATGCAACAGACACAAAATTGAACACTTATACAGTTATAAACCAGTTTAGCTTTATTACAACTTTATCCAGAAAGTTTATTGTGGAAAATAAGGTAGTAGATCAAAAGAAATTAATCCACAATAGTTCAGAAAGTATAGAGAGCAATGTTAGTAATGGTTTATTGGTCTACTACATAGTGCAAATGTACACACAATTGTTAAGTTCCATGGTTGGCTCAGGAATTTAGATAAATGCGCTACTTTTTCCACCCATTGACAGATGTTAGTAAGTGCCTCCTCTGTGAAAGCTTGATATAAATTCTTGCAGCTGCACAGGGTATATTATCTGGGTCCCTGCAAATTTCCTGATCTGGCCTTGCCTGTGGATGGGCCTCTCCATGGGTGGGTCTCTTATGTAGGCAAAGGTGTTGACTTTGCAACAGAAGTGATTATTCTGGAAACTCTTGTAGATTTGTACTGAAATAGGTCTTCTAATCTGTCCAAGGATCTAAAGGGCTGCTTCAAGATGATAATATTTTATCCATTATCAGCCTCATCAATTCAAAAAGCTTGCCATATCTACATTCACCTTCTGTGCATGTCTCGAGTTACATTAGCCAAAGCTGCAGAAGGAAACTATGGTCTCATAAGAGCCACCCTTCAAGTCTGCCTTCTGTTTCAAATAAAAGTGTTAAAGAATTATCTAACACTGCCTAGGAAGCAGGCATTAATCTACATGACTTGGCGTTCCAAGTTACAATCAGTACCATCAATAATCCCCTACATTAACAATTCTAACCACACAAAAACATTGCGGTGCCCTCTCATTCAGTCATTGCATTTCTATTGGAAAAGTAATGAAGGCTTTTTCCCTGAACAAAGCAGTCATTTGCTCGATGCATCTATGCCCTGTACATTAACTAATGTTGCAGAAATCCTTTGTGGTAGCTTGGAAGGAACTGGAGGCTAAAAAAGCTAAGGGATTCCACTCACTACCCCTCGCACTCTGAACTTATAAGGGCTCCAAGTGTGAGGATGTGAGGAGAATGCTGTTAGGACGTGTGTTGGTGTGAAGAGAGCAAAGGAAGAGATGAGTGAATTTGGAATGAGGTCCACAGAAATTGCCCGGAGTAGATGGGTGATTCATTTCCCAACACAATCAGGTAGACAGCCCATCAATCATATTAAAATGAGGCCCAGGCATTAAAATCACCTGGACCTTATGCTGGCGTTATCATGGGGGCTTCCCGCTTGCCCTATCTCCCACCCGCCTGTTTTGCCCCGAGTTAAAATAGGGGCTATGCTAAGATGCTCTTCAATCTTTCCTCAGGTTATGAGGGGAGATCAGAACACCAGTGGTGCAGGACTTCCTTCCACCCGGTGGTAAAGATCCTGCTGGAATTCGTGGAAACAACTCATTTGTACAACAGGAGTGAAATACTGGGGCAGGATCAGGGTGGGGAAATTTTAAAGAGGATTTAAAAGCCTACAATAACTAAAAGGGCAACAACTTCTTAAAGGGTCAGTAGGTAACTGATTTTTCTTCCAGCTTTAGTCAGCATCTTCAACTGCAGTGAATTTTTACCCAAGTATCTTTTTGCTTCTTCAAAAATCTTTCCAGAACAGGCAGCAGATTGTTCAGATGCTCAGTCACTTTATTACAGCAACCCCACTCAATTTCCTGGCAACAAAAAGAGCTGAATTTTTTTGATGTACACCTCAAACTCAGGGAAAGCATGCTGGAGGGAGGTCGCAATGGAACCAAGTACCATCTCTTACCCCGCCGGACAGCAGACCAGTGCCAGAGAAAAAGCACCCTCGCTTCGCAAAATGAAATTGTAAAGACATCACGTACAGTGCACCATGGTTCAATAGTTCTCTAACTCACCTGGAACCTGTGTTTCGAACCCCTCTTACAAGCCTATTTTGCATATTGCTCCTTACTAGTCCATCCTCACGCTACAAGCCCTTCTAGCACTTGTGCACCCTATTTTATCAGCTGGCACTTAGAAATATCCTATTTACACTTGCCTGCATCTAATCTTGTTAATATTGTTCGAGGAGAAAATTGCACACAAAGCATGGGAGACACAGGTAGAATCCCTGACATCAGGCAGCACATTCCATTAAAGGAGGTAATGCTGCTGTGGGGTAGGCTGTTAGTGATGGAGTAATCAATGATTCAGTGGCTGCTGCAGGTGAGTGGGTGCAAAGCAGTGCTTACATTTATTATCATAGAATATAACACAGAAGGCCATTTCATAGAATGGTTACAACACAGGAGGCCATTCGGCCAGTCGAGCCTGTGCCGGCTCTCTGCAAGAGCACTTCAGCTAGTCTCACTCGCCCGCTCTTTCCCTGCAGCCCTGCATCTTTTTTTCCTTCGGGTACTTATCCAATTCCTTTTTGCAACCTACAATTGAATCTGCATCCACCGCCCTCTCAGGCAGTGAATTCCTGATCCTAAACACTCGCTGCGTAAAAAAGCTTTTCCTCATATCGCCGTCGGTTCTTCTGCCAACCACCTTAAATCTGTGTCCTCTGGTTCTCAACCCTGCTGCCAATGGAACAGTTTCTCCCCATCTACTCTCTCTCGACCTCTCATGAACACCTATCAAATCTCTTCTCAACCTCCTCTGCTCTAAGGAGAACAATCGCAGCTTGGAGAGCAGGCTCGAGGGGCCGAATGGAGCCTCCTGTTCCTATTACTTATGTTCTCCAGTGTATCCACGTAGCTGAAGTCCCTCATCCCTGGGACCATTCTTGTAAATTTTTTCTGCACCCTCTCTAAGGCCTTCACACCCTTCCTAAAGTGCAGTGTCCAGAATTGGACACAATACTTCAGTTGAGGCTGAACCAGTTTTTTTTATAAAGGTTCATCATAACTTCCTTGCTTTTGTACTCGATGCCTCCCTCTATTTATGAAGCCCAGGATCCCATATGCTATTTTAACCGCTTTATCAAACTGCCCTGCCACCTTCAATGATTTTTGCCGATGTACCCCCAGGTCTCTCTGCTCATGCACCCTCTTTAGAATTGTACCCTTTAGTTTATATTGTCTTCCTACCAAAATGTATCACTTCGTATTTTTCTGTGGTAAATTTAATCGGTCACATGTCTGCCCATTTCACCAGCCTGTCTATGTCTTCTTGAAGTCTATCACTATCCTCCTCACTGTTCACTATAATTCCAAGTTTTGTGCCAACTGCAAATTTTGAAATTGTGCCCTGCACACCCAAGTCTAAGTCATTAATATATATCAAGAAAAGCAGGGTCCTAATACCGACCCCAGTCCAAAAAACAACCGTTCACCACTACTCTGTTTCCTATCATTTATCCAATTTTGTATCCATGCTGCCACTGTTCCTTTTATTCCAGGGGCTTCAACTTGCTGGCAAGCCTATTATGTAGCACTTTAGCAAACGCCTTATGGAAGTCCATGTACACCATATTAACCACATTGTGCCTGTGCAAGCTCTTTGAAAAAACTATCTAATTAGTCCCACTCCCCTGCTCTTTCCCTATAGCCCTGCACATTTTCTATATATCTAATGCCCTTTTGCAAGTTACTATTGAATCTGCTTCTGGTACAGATCTGGTACTGTATAATGAGACAGGATTAATAAATTATCTCTAATATGTCTCTACTTATCTGTAGAATAACCACGAGACCTAGTGCTATGCTTGAACTGCTGTGACCTTAGTCTCTTTATTGTAATTGCAGAGTAGCCTCACTGCATGGTGACCAGCCTTTTATACAGCTCCTGCCTGGGCCTCCCACAGTTGCACCCTCCAGTGGTACCAGCATAGTATATACACGAGTATACATATGACAACATTTCCCCCCCCCCCCACAAAGTCTTTGATGCGAATTAGTTACAGGTTGAGGCGATCCAGAACTCTGCGCTCCCTGGTTGATCGTCTGAGTGTCACTTCTGGCATGGGTGAGTTGGTCGGTCCACTGCTGTCTTGCAGCGCTGTTAGTCTGATTGGACTGTTGGAGATGGTGGGATCTTCCTCGTAGTTGGCAGCTAGGTTTGTTGCTGATTGGGTGTGTGTAGGTGGATTGCTGAAGGTAAGGTCCTCTTCCGGTAGTTCGTGGTTACCTGTAAATTGTAATTTGGGGGTCTTGTCCAAATGCTTTCTGCACGTTTGTCCGTTAAGCAGTTTGACAACAAAGACTCTATTCCCCTCCTTGGCTGAAACAGTGGCAACGACCCATTTGGGGCCATGACCGTGATTCAGCACAAACACCGGGTCATTTAGTGATGTCGTGTGATACAGGCGCGCAATCATGGTACATGTTTTGCCGATAACGCCTGGTTTCCACCTGATAGTTGAGCGAGGTGCTCAACCCTGGAAGAAAGTTACCGAAATAGTTCAGGAGTCCCAGGAACAAGCGCAGCTCCATTACATTTCATGGTCTGGGTGCATTCTTGATGGCCACTGTCTGAGTCCATGGGCCGGATGTCGTCTGCCGCAATCTTCCTCCCCAGGAATTCTACCTCTCGCGCCAGAAAGGCACACTTGGATCGTTTCAGCCGGAGTCCGACTCGGTTTAGTCGACTTAAAACCTCTTGCAGGTTTGTGCAGTGTTCGGAGGTGTCGCGACCAGTGATTAGGATGTCATCCTGAGATGCAACGGTGCGTGGAACCGATTTCAACAGACTCTCCATGTTCCTTTGGAAGATGGCTGCAGCCGAGCGAATCTCGAATGGGTACCCGTGATACAAAAACAATCCCGTGTGTGTGTTAATGCACGTTAATTTTTTCGACAACTCAGCCAGCTCCTGGGTCATGTAAGCGGAGGTTAGATCCAGCTCAGTGAAGATCAGCGGCTTTGGGTAGCGAGTACTGGTTCTGTAATGAAACTCAGTGATCATTACCTTGTAGTCACTGCAGATTTTGACCGTGCCATCGCTCTTTAGTACCGGGCCCACTCGTTAAATTCGACTAGTGATATGATTCTCTCACATTGAAGTCTGTCCAATTCGATCACCACTTTCTCCCTCATCATGTAAGGGACCCCTCGAGCCTTGTGATGAATAGGCCGTGCCTCGGGGACCAAGTGGATCTGCACTTTGGCGTCTGTGAAGTTGCCGATGCCTGGTTCAAATAAGGATGGGAACTTGCTCAGCACTTGAGCACAGGAAGCATTGTCCACTGAAGGTAAGTGTTTTGATGTCTTCCCAGTCCACCGAATCTTCCCCATCCAGCTTCTGCCAAGCAGCGTTGGCCCATTGCCTGGTACAACCCACAGTGGCAATTCGTGTATCTCTCCATCATAGGATACTTTTACATTCGCACTGCCGATAACTGGGATCAGTTCCTTGATGTAAGTGCGCAGCTTTGTCTGAAATCGGGCTCAGCTTCAGTCTTTGTTGCTCCACAGCCTCTCAAATGCCTTCTGGCTCATAAGTGACTGACTTGTCCCCATGTCCAACTCCATGTAAACAGGAATGCCATTTATCTTGACTATCATCATCATGGGGGGACTTTTGGTAGTGAAAGTGTGCACCCTGTGCACTGCTTCCTCAGGCTGAGTCGCCTCTCTAAGTTGTACTTTGTAATCCTTGCTGGGTCGGTAACCGCCTGCCGACTCCTCTACCACGTTTTGAGTCGCAGTCCTTCTGCACATTCACTGTGGGTGGCCCTTTTGGCCGCAGCCTTTGCAGTGTCTGAATCGACACAGACGGGCCCGATGGTTACCCCAGCAATGCCAGCATGTTAAACGATTCACATTTACACCCCTTGACAGACTCTGAGTCGGACTAATTCTTTGATCAACAGTTACCTTCTGCACAGTATTTGCCAGTGAGTTTTGATTCTGGGAGAATCGCAACGTTAAGGTCGTGAAAGCCTGGCTTAAGGTGAGGTCTGCTTCATGTCCCGTCCCATCGTGAAAACATCACGTAACACATTGTTGAGGAGTTCGCCAAATTCGCACGGTTCCGCGAGCCTCCGTAGGTCTGCGACATATTCCGCTAAATCGTGGCCCTCGGTGCGTCAGTGTGTGTAGAAGCGATACGTGGCTAGCGAAACCCAAGTAAAGGCTTCACCCTCTGTAAACTTTTCTAAACTACCAACGGCAGCCATCTCTGAGTGTAAGTCCGTGATCTGTACTCGTCGCCAGTTAATATGTCTCTACTTAGTGCTGTGCTTGAACTGCTGTGACCTTAGTCTCTTTATTGTAACTGCAGAGTGGCCTCACCGCGTGGTAACCAGCCTTTTATACAGCTCCTACCTGGGCCTCCCACAGTTGCACCCTCTAATGGTACCAGCATAGTATATGTTGCTGGGATCCCTTGGGACTTCAAGGGATGAGCTCCCTGGTGGCGGAACATGGGAGTGCATGCTTTACAGATACACAACATCACTGCCGCCCCCCCCGCCCCCCAAAGTCAAAGTGAAAACTATTTACAAGGTGAAGTGGTCGGGAGCCTTTCTTTCCCTGGTGGATCGCCTCGGTACAAATGTCTATTCTGGTGTGTTGGCTGTGCCCTCGCTGGGCTGGTGTGCTGTTGGCCCTGCAGAGCTGCTAGGTGAGCCTGGCCTTGCTGGGCTGTTGGGCGTGATGGGTTTGATTTCCTGGTCCGGCGTGGTGTCGTTGATCCTTTGGGTGTGTGTTGTGGGCTCGAAAAAGGTGGCGTCTGCTGTGGGTTGTTCAGGGCAGTCTGTGAACCGCAGCCTCGTTTGGTCCAGGTGCTTTCTGAAAATTTGTCCATTGTCTAGTTTGACTACAAACACCTTATTCCCTTCTTTAGCTATCACCGTGCCTGCGATCCACTTGGGACCATGTCCACAGTTTAGCACACACACACAGGGTCATTCAGATCAATTTCCCGTGACACAGTGGCGCGACCATCGTTTACATTTTGTTGCTGCCGCCTGCTCTCTACCTGATCATGCAGGTTGGGGTGAACCAGCGAGAGTCTGGTTTTAAGTGTCCTTTTCATGAGTAGCTCAGCCAGGGGCACCCCTGTGAGCGAGTGGGGTCTCATGCGGTAACTGAGCAGTACTCAGGACAGGCGGCTTTGGAGTGAGCCTTCTGTGACTCGCGTTTAAGGCTCTGTTTGATGGTTTGTACTGCTCACTGTGATGCTGGTTTAAATGGGGCCAAGGTGACATGTTTGATCCCATTGTGGGTCATGAAGTCTTTAAATTCGGCACTGGTGAAACATGGCCCGTTGTCACTGACCAGTATATCAGGCAGGCCGTGGGTGGCAATCATGGCCCCTCAGGCTTTCAATGGTGGCGGTGGCGGTGCTTCCCGACATTATTTCACATTCAATCCATTTTGAAAAAGCATCCACCACCACCAGGAACATTCTACCGAGAAACGGGCCCGCATAGTCAACATGGATCCTCAACCATGGTCTGTCTGGAGGGCCAGGAGCACAAACTTAGTGGTGCCTCTCTGGGCGTGTTGCTCAACTAAGCACATACGCTGCATTGCCGTACACAGAACTCGAAGTCAGAGTCGATACCGGGCTACCACAGGTGGGATCTGGCTATCGCTTTCATTACTATACCCGGGTGTGTGCTGTGGAGATCCGAGATGAACATCTCCCTGCCCTTTTTTGGTAGCACGACGCGGTTACCCCACAACAGGCAGTCTGCCTGAATGGGCAGCTCGTCCTTTCGCCGCTGGAACGGCCTGATTGGCTCTTGCATTTCAACAGATATGCTGGCCCAGCTCCCATGCAGTACAGTTTTTTTTTACTAGGGACAGCAGAGGATCTTGGATGGTCCAAGTCCTAATCTGGCGGGCCGTGACAGGTGATTTATCATTTTCAAACGCTTCCATGACCATCAACAAGTCTGCGGGCTGCGCCACCATCAACAAGTTTGCAGGCTGCGCCATTTCCACCCCCGTGGTGGGCAATGGTAGCCGACTGAGAGCATCTGCACAGTTCTCGGTGCCTGGCCTGTGGCAGATAGTATAGTTATACGCTGATGGCGTGAGTGCCCACCTTTTTATGCGGACTGAGGCATTCGTATTTATCCCCTTGTTTTCAGCGAACAGGGATGCGAGGGGCTTGTAATCGGTTTCAAGCTTAAATTTGAGGCCAAACAGGTACTGATGCATTTTCTTTACACACGCTAATGCCTCTTTCTCAATCATGCTCTCGGTCCTCTCGGCCTTCGACAAGCTCCTGGAAGCAGAGGCGACAGGTTGCAACTTCCTCGCAATGTTAGCTTGTTGTAATACACACCCGACTCCGTACGATAATGCGTCATATGCTAGCACAAGTCTTTTACACGGGTTATACAAGACAAACGGCTTGTTGGAGCATAAAATGTTTCTGGCTTTCTCAAAAGCAATTACTTGTTTTTTTTCCCCATACCCAGTTCTCAGCTTTGTGCAATAACACATGTAGGGGCTCTAAAAGTGTGCTTAACCCTGGTAGGAAGTTACCAAAATAGTTGAGGAGTCCCAGGAACGACCGCAGCTCCGTGACGTTGTGTGGCCTGGGCGCGTTCCTGATAGCCTCTGTCTTGGCGTCTGTGGGCCGAATGCCGTCTGCCACGATCGTTCTCCCCAAAAACTCCACTTCTGTTGCCATGAAGACGCATTTCGACCTCTTCAGCCGCAGCCCTACGCAATCCAGTCGCTGGAGGACGTCCTCCAGGTTTTGTAGGTGCTCGGCAGTGTCCCGACCCGTGACCAATATGTCATCCTGAAAGATCATCGTGTGTGACACCGACTTGAGTAGGCTCTCCATGTTTCTCTGGAAGATCACTGCAGCCGACCGAATTCCAAACAGGCATTTGTTGTAGATGAACAGTCCCTTGTGCGTGTTGATGCAGGTGAGGCCCTTCGAAGTCTCCTCCAGCTCCTGCGTCATGTAGGCTAAAGTCAGGTCGAGCTTGGTGAATGTCTTGCCTCCTGCCAGCGTCGCAAATAGGTCATCTGCCTTAGGTAGCCGTTATTCGTCCTGTCGCGAGAAACGATTAATAGTTACTTTATAATTGCCGCAAATCCTGACCGTGCCATCATTTTTGAGTACTGGAACAATCGGGCTGGCCCACTCACTGAATTCCACTGGGGAGATGATGCCCTCGCGTTGCAGCCTTTCCAGCTCGATTTCCACTCTCTCCCTCATCATGTGAGGTACCGCTCGCGCCTTGTGGTGAATGGGTCGTGCCTCTGGGACCAAGTGGATTTCCACCTTCGCCCCGGAAAAGTTTCCAATGCCAAGCTCAAAAAGGGAAGGAAATTTGTTAAGAACCTGGGTACATGAGGCCTCATCGACATGTGATAGCGCTCGGATGTCATCCAAGTTCCAGCGGATTTTGCCCAGCCAGCTCCTTCCAAGCAGTGTGGGGCCATCGCCCGGGACAATCCAGAGTGACAGTTTGAGCACCGTGCCCTCGTAGGTGACCTTGACCATGGCGCTGCCCAGGACAGTGATGAGCTCTTTGGTGTACGTTCAGTTTCGTGTGGATGGGGCTCAGGGCTGGTCTGAATGCCTTGTTGCACCACAGTTTCCAGTTCCATGTCTACAGGTGAGCCATTCAATTTTACATTTAGCGTTATACGTGGACATTTCGTCGAAAATGTGTGCACCCCGTCTACTTTAGCATCTGCCTTCTCTGAGGCTCGAAATTGCTTTGATCCACCATGGACCAATCTTCCTCTGCCACATGGTGGTTAGCAGGTTTTGCAGAGCTTGCAGCTCGTTGGAAGTGCCCCATTGTTCCACAGCTCTTGCAAACATACCTTTTGAAGCGGCATGAATAGGCGGAATGGAAGCCTCCACAACGCCAACAAGGTGTGAATTGCCTTGCACTCATCCTTTGTTGGGGACTCAGTCATCTGGGTCACCTGAGGCCTGCTGGCAGTTGCAGACTCGTGGGTTCTGTCCTGTACATTTATGCTCGCAAACAAAGTTCCAGTTAATTTATGAGCATTACTAGCACTTGTGTGCTGAGAGATTTGTTTGGTGTTATCACTGGTGGACATAAACGCCTGTGCTATCGCAATGGCCTTACTGAGGGTCGGTGTCGCTACAGTCAAAAGTTTTCGTAGGATGGTCTCGTGGCCAATGCCCAGAACAAAAAAGTCTCTGAACATTTGCTCCAGGTAGCCATCAAACTCACATTGTCCTGCAAGTCACCTTAGCTCGGCGACGTAGCTCGCCACTTCCTGACCTTCAGATCGCTGGCACGTGTAGAACTGATACCTCACCATCAGCACGTTCGGGTTAAGATGCTCCCGAACCAGTGTACACAGCTCCTCATACGACTTATCTGTGGGTTTCACCGGAGCCAGAAGATTCTTCACGAGGCTGTAGGTCAGTGCCCTGCAGACTGTGAGGAGGACCACTCTCCTTTTTGCAGTGCTTCCTTCTCCGTCCAGCTCGTTGGCTACAAAGTACTGGTCTAGCCGTTCGACATAGGCTTCCCAGTCCTCACCCTCCGAGAACTTCTCCAGGATGCCCAAAGTTTGCTGCATCTTTGCGTTGGGTTCATATTCTCGTCGCCAGTTATTGTATTCCTAACATGTATGAGGCTGTACACAGGGAGGTTAAAGTAACAGTGACCCCAGTCTTTAATAAGACACTCGAGTGAGGAACAGGCCTTAGGGGCCGGCTTATATACAGTGCCCCCAAGGGATGCTGGGATCCCTTGGGACTTCAGGGGATGGGCTCCCTGGTGGCAGAAAATGGGAGTGCATGCTTTACAGATACACAACAGTAAGAATCAGGAGAGAGTTTTTTTCCGGGCAGACACAGAAGGTAGTAGGGTTTGGGGGCAGGAGGATGTGGGTGAAGAGCGATACGAGGAAATGGTCAGAGATGGCCTTATCTGCGATTGACACAAAGGGAGTAACGAGGCCTTGAGAGATGGCAAGGTCAAGTGGATGGCCGTGAATATGGGTTGGGGGTGTTTATATGAAAGGGAGAGATTAAGGGAAGATAGGAGGCTATTCAACTCAGGAGAGAGCATGATGAATTGAGATGGAGATTGAAATCACCAAGGTTGAGAAGTTGCTCAGTACAGAGGCTGAGGGAGCAGTGAAGATATCTCAGTAATACATTTTTTTATGGTACTTGGGTAGACAGTAGAGAACGAGAATTTTAAATAAAAGGGGAGAGATGTGTAATAAGGGGAGATGATCAAAGGAGGAGAAAGTGTCAGAGGAGTAGAAGAACAGACCAATGTGTGATTTGGTAATGAGTGCCACACCACCACCTCAGCGGTCTGGGCGGGGCAAGAGGTGGACGGAGAGCCAGGCGGGGAGGCTTCATTTAAGGGTAAGGTGTCATCACCCCTCAGCCAAGTTTCTGTCAGGGTGATAATGTCGATGCAATCATCCACGATAAGCTCCATCATGGCAAGGGCCTTATTCGCAAATGAATAAACATTATGGAGGGAGATGCGAAGTGGGTTGGTGAAGGCTGACCCACTGCCAGTGTCAATAGGGTCAGCGCTGGTAGTGGTGAGTTGGACGGGGAGGAGATTGGCAAGCACTGATGTTCCATCTTCTAGATTGTGTGGCTGCTGCCTTCATTTTCAGGAAACATAAGATGATTTTCTTTTGCTGCAGACATCAACAAAGGATACGGCAGATTCATTGCAGTTTGTGGACATCCTGCACCAACAGAAGTGACCCAAGATGAGTCGGGCCTCAGTAGCGGAAGGCATGGCCAACAATGGTGGAGCGATTAAAAATCAAGGGAGACGCAAGAGGCCAGAATTGGAGGAATGCAGATATCGTAACGGGTTGGAGGGGTTACAGAGAGAGGGAGAAGGGATTCGAAAACAAAGTTGAGAATTTTAAAATTGAGGCGTTGCGAGACCGAGAGCCAATGTAGGTCAGCAACCACAGAGATGATGAGTGAAGGAGACTTGGTGTGAGTTAGGATACGGAAGCAGAGTTTTGGAGGAGCTGAATTTATGGAGGATGGAAGTCCGGCCAGGAGTACGTTTGAACAGTCAAGTGTAGAGGTAACAAAGGCATGGATGAGGACTTCAATGGCAGATGAGCTGAGGCAGGGGTGAAGTCAGGTGATGTTACAGAGATGGAAGTAGGCGGTCTTAGTGATGACAGATATGTGGTCGGAAGCTCATCTCGGGGTCAAATACAACACCCAGGTTGCCTCAGACAGTTGTCAGGGAAAGGGATGGAGTCGGTGGCTAAGGAACGGAATTTGTGGCAGGGATCGAAGACAATGGCTTCGGTCATCCCAATATTTAGTTGGAGGAAATTTCCACTCATCCAGTACTGGATGTCAGCCAAGCAGTCTCGACAGTGGAGGCGTCAAGAGAGGTGGTGGTGTGTTAGAGCTGGGTGTTGTCAGCGTACATGTATGGAACCTGACATTGTGTTTTTGAATGATGTTGCCAAGGGGCAGCATGTTGATAAGAAATAGGAAGGGATCCAAGGATAGATCCAGAGGAAACTGTGCTGCAATGGGAAGAGTAGCCATTGCAGATGATTCTCTGGCTACGACGGGATAGATAAGAATGGAACCAGGCGAGTGCAGTCGCACCCAGCTGGACGACAGAGGAAAGACATTGGAGGACGATGGTGTAATCAACTGTGTCAAAGGTTGCAGACATGTCAAGACTGCTTTGGTTAAAAAATATCCATTGGCAGCCCAGGCTTTTGAGAAAGGCTGAGGCATTGAAGAAAAAACCTTTAAGATAGACAAAAACGTTTATTAATTGAATTGTCTTTATCAGATTATGAAATAAAAAAGCCTGACTCAAAGATTTTGACGTTGGAAGTAAGGTTAATATATGCAGGAAATAAATAGGACTTACAATACATGTGTCTATATTGTATATGGCATACACCATTGTGAACTGCTGGTAACCATTTTAACGGGAATTCCAATTTTAATCTCATCACTAAACTGTAATGGCTCCCACCATACAATCAAAATAAATAATTCATTTGCGTTAAACTTTACCAGGAAAGCAATGATGGAGTTGTGCCATTGCTGCGAGTATACCTGAACGCAGGTTAAAAGGTACTTGTGGGTGCCCTTAACTTAGCTATTTTCTTCAGGTGCAATTGTATCTTTCAGTTTTTGCAGACTGAATTACTGTTATGTCAACCATTTCTAGGCACTGAAATGCCAAACAGGGCAGTCCTCCCTACTCCCACTTTTTGCAGGACCACTGTTCTACTGCTAAGGGCTCATTCTTATCAGTGTTCTATTATCAGTCAGTCAAATGCAAACAAAAATCAGAAAATCTTCTAAAGGTTCGCTATAAAAATTTCCTTCCCTTTAACTGGTCACTGCAGCCCTTTGCAAAGATATCTCATACCTGATTTAGCGAGCTCCCTTTGAAAGGGCAATTGCACGCTGGGAGCTTGTTTTATATGTGCAATTAATCATGCCCCAGAAGACTTATCAGAATCGATTATGCTTCGCTTGGCTATGCATAGAACCTGCACTAAAACATTCTATTACCATCCATGGTCATTATGGAAAATCAAACCCAATGGGAGAATGGGATTGAGAGAGGGTAAAAATAAGACAAGGAAGAAAGAAAATGAGAGTACAATTCTTTTTCAAGGAATTAATTGGCAACAAACCAGTCATCAAAACCAGAAGTCGCATAGATGGGCTGGATTTCAAAACTTCTTCCAGTGTATACTTAAAGTTAATGACATTATTAGTGGGATACTATATTTAAAACATGTAGCTCTTTATCAGTATAATGATTTGTTTTTCTGTACTCAAGCTTTGAACCAGTGTTCATTGCAGCATTACATCATAACAGCATCATGAAAACATCTAACACAATTTATGAATTACACAAAAATTTTAAGCCAGCAATTTTCTTACCTAGTTGTTTGTTAACTGCCATGATTTTGCTAACTACATCATTGAAGTTCACTCCTTTTTCTTTAAAAGCATCTGGAAATCAATAACAATTTCAAGTATTTAAGTTTAGAATTTTCCCTCCATTTACATCATTTCTACCTTCCCTTTCGATCCTCAGAGCCACCTGATCCTTCAGTTGCCACCCACACAATTGATTAAAGGAAAGGACAATCAAATGATCTGCTAAAATACGTCTGGAAACCCCTCGATCCCTGCAAGGTGTAGAATAAAAAGTACAAGTGATGCTTCATTCAATTTTCCTTTCCTTCTGGAGCAAAAAAAAACTTTTGTCCATCAAAGGCTCCTCCTTCAGCATAGTCAAGATCAGGAACTTGCTATTTGGAAACTCAGACACCAGTCTATGCCTTAGTCACTGTATTGCACAATGCATTGCAGCAAAAAGTTTCAAAATCTTCGACTTTACACAAATGATTTGAAAGTACTCCTCCAGTGGCTTAGTAAAAGCATTTGCGATGAGTCAATTATTTAAAAAAGGATGGGAGATAAACCATGAAATTATAGACATATTAGCCTGCTGTGGGAAAGATACAGAAATGTGTCATTAGGGGCAGAGTGATTGAGCACTTGGACAAATATGAACTGATCAGAAAGAGCCAGTATGGATTTGTAGAGGGCAAGTAGTGTATAACTAACCGAGCTGAATTATTTCAGGAAATCACTAATGTGGTAGATAAGAGAGTGTCTATGGATGTTATTTATACAGACTTCAAGAAGGCATTCAATAAGGTTCTGCTACTGTTAACAAAACTAAAAGTGCTTGGAATTCGAAGCAACCTTTTGACATGCATAGGGAATTGGATAGGAGGTAGGACAGAGAGAGTAGGGGTAATTGATTTGTACTCCAGTTGGCAGGATGTAACAAGTAGTATGTTCCAGGGATCTGTACTGGGTCTTCGGCTTTTCACTGTATGTATCAATGACTTAGATAAAGAAATAGAGAGCCACATATCCAAGTTCGCTAATGTCACTAAGTTAACTAAGTAGTTTCGATGTTAGCAGGCATATGCGAAGGGGCATTGATAGATTAAGTGAGTGGGCAAAAGTGAGGTAATGGTGCGGGAGCGGGAAGAGAAGCCATTGCAAGTAGTTCTCTGGCTCCGACTGGATAGATAAGAATGGAAGCAGACCCACCCAGCCGGACGATGGAGGAGTGGCGCTGGAGGATGATGGTGTGGTCAACCATGTCAAAGGATGCAAACACGTACAAGGAGAGATAGTTTACCACAGTCAGAGTCACATAGGATGTTATTGGTAACTTTGATAAGGGCTGTTTCAGTACTGTGACGGGGCAGAAACCTGACTTGAGGGATTCAAACACTGAGTTCTGGGAAAGATGGGCCCGGATTGGGGAGGTGACAGCACATTCAAGGACTTTGGAGAGGAAAGGGAGGTTAGACATGGGGCGGTAGTTTGAAAAAACAGAGGGGTCAGGAGTGGATTTTATGAGGAGGGTGGTGATGATGGCAGGGGACGTAGACAGTACCTGAGGAGAGCGAATCGTGAACAATATCAGATAACATAGGGGCCAGGAAGGGAAGTTGGTGGTCAGTAGTTTGGTGAGAATAGGGTTGAGGGAGCAGGAAGTGGGTCTCATGGACAAGCTGAGTTCAGAGAGGGCATAAGGGCAAATAGGGGAGAAACTTGAGAAAGATGCGGGATCAGGGCAAGGGCAGGGGGAATCCTCAGGGGAGGTTTGGCCCAGTGGGCTGGGGAAGGGAGGAAAAGAGGTACAGGCAGCTGAACAGACGATCACAATGACAAAGTCGTCCATGAGGTTTCTCGCACCTCTTGAAAGTGAGGGCAGAGGAGGCAGGGGAGAAAGAAGGCTTTAAGAAGACAGTTTTGTAATGGAGCAGAGAAGCTGGGAATTATCTTTGCATTCAAGAATGATCCTGGAACAGTGAACAGTTTTGACAGAGGAGAGTAGAGCCCGATAGTGCTTTCTGCAATAATCTGTAACCTGGCCCGGTATATTCCTCACTCTACCATTACCATTAACGCTGGGGACCAACCCTGGTTCAATGAGGAGTGTAGAAGAGCATGCCAGGAGCAGCATCAGGTGTACCTAAAAATGAAGTGCCAACCTGGTGAAGCTACAACACAGGTCTACATGCATGAACAACGGAAGCAGCATGCAAAAGACAGAGCTAAGCAATCCCACAACCAACAGATCAGCTCAAAGTTCTGCAGTCATGCCACATCCAATCATGAATGGTGATGGACAATTAAACAACTAACGGGAGGAAGAGGCTCCATGAACATCCCCAATGATGGCGGAACCCAACACGTGAATGCAAAAGACAAGACTGAAGCATTTGCAATCATCTTCAACGAGACGTGCCGAGTGCATGATCCATCTTGACCTCCTCTAAAGTCCCCAACATCACATAAGTCACTCTTCAGCCAATTCGATGAACTCCACGTGATATCAACAGCTGAGAGCATTGGAACAGCCAAGGCTGAGCTCTGATAACATCCCGGCTGTATGCTGAAGACTTGTGCTCCAGAACTAGCCACTCCTCTAGCCAAGCTGTTCCAGTACAGCTACAACTCTGGCATCTACCTGACAAAATGGAAAATTGCCCAGGAAGTTCCTGTTCACAAAAGCAGGACAAATCCAATCCAGCAATTACTGTCCATCAGTCTGCTCTCAATCAGCAAAGTGATAGGGCAGAGAATTCCAAAGATTCACAACCTCCGAGTGCAGAAATTCCTCATCTCAATCTTAAAAGGCCGACCTTTTTCCCTGAGGCTATGCCCCCTAGTTCTAGACATTCCAGCCTGGGGAAACAATCTCTCAGCTTCTATCCTGTGAATCCCCCTTAGAATTGTGTATGTTTCAATGAGATTACCTCATTCTTCCAGAGTATATGCCCAATCTACTCAATCTCTCCTCATAGGACAACCCTCTCATCCCAGGAATCAATCTAGTCTTCACTGGCTGGAGTGATATCTAGCACAAAAGAAGATGGTTGTGGTTGTGGCCCCAGAATATCACATTCTAGAGTTCCTCAGGGCAATGTCCGAGGCCAAACCATCTTCAC
The DNA here is from genome assembly GCF_044704955.1 of Pristiophorus japonicus. NCBI lineage: Eukaryota > Metazoa > Chordata > Chondrichthyes > Pristiophoridae > Pristiophorus > Pristiophorus japonicus. The sequence continues at coordinate 80,807,570 of NC_091990.1, forward strand.
TTGCTTCATCAATGACCCTCCCACCATCATAACGTCAGATGGGATGTTCAATGATGATTGCACAGTGTTCCATTCCATTTGCAACTCTTCATATAATGAAGCAGTCGTATCTGCTTTCAGCAACCTGGACAGCATGTAGGCTTGGGCTGATGAGAACATAAGAACATAAGAATTAGGAACAGGTGTAGGCCATCTAGCCCCTCGAGCCTGCTCCGCCATTCAACAAGATCATGACTGATCTGGCCGTGGACTCAGCTCCACTTACCCGCCCGCAACCTGTAACCCTTAATTCCCTTATTGGTTAAAAATCTATCTGTGATTTGAATACATTCAATGAGCTAGCCTCAACTGCTTCCTTGGGCAGAGAATTCCACAGATTCACAACCCTCTGGGAGAAGAAATTCCTTCTCAACTCGGTTTTAAATTGGCTCCCCCATATTTTGAGGCTGTGCCCCCTAGTTCTAGTCTCCCCGATCAGTGGAAACAACCTCTCTGCCTCGATCTTGTCTATACCTTTCATTATTTTAAATGTTTCTATAAGATCACCCTTCATCCTTCTGAACTCCCAACGAGTAAAGACCCAGTCTACTCAATCTATCATCATAAGGTAACACACTCATCTCCGGAATCAGCCTAGTGAATCGTCTCTGTACCCCCTCCAAAGCTAGTATATCCTTCCTTAAGAAAGGTGACCAAAACTGCACGCAGTACTCCAGGTGTGGCCTCACCAATACCCTATAAAGTTCCAGCCGGACCCTCCTGCTTTTGTACTCCATCCCTCTCGCAATGAAGGCCAACATTTCATTCGCCTTCCTGATTACCTGCTGCACCTGCAAACTAACCTTTTGGGAGGGACTGGAGTGCATCGTCACGCCCGGCAGCCAAATTTTAATTTGATTTTATGATTTTTTTTAAGTTCATTTGTTTTAATTGCCGGTGCTTTTAGTGTCCCCCTCCCCTTTTATAGGGGGCACTTGGGAAAAAAAATTTGATTCTGTGCCAAAAAAAAAAATGGCATTGTAAATGTTGGTGTTTCCCCCAGATCGGGGAGCACGGTTTAATGTTTTTCTGTTAACTCCTAAAAGATTTTCATGCACAAGGACCAATGGTGGAGCTTTGGAGGCGTGGCCTATTCAGTTGGAGCTGTGCTGTGGTGAGAGAAGGAACTCCCTGCTTTAGCTCCTGTCTCGAAAGCCTGGAGTGAGCCCTGAGAACAGCCCAGGAAGAGGAGGAGAGGGCTGGCTTACTACACATTCAACGTCCAGACGGAGAGGTGGAGCGCAGAAAAATTTATCATTTATTACAACTACAGAGAGTTGGAGAGGGGGGGAAAGAACAACCTGAGGAAACACCATCCAGTGTGGAAGGAGGGAGAGTCGTTTGTGCAATATTCGACAGGTGGGTGTGTTTTGGTGCATTCCCCAAAAGACTTTGTTGTATCGGTGGGGGGAGGAAAGAAGATAACTTGAGGGCCGGAACATCGCGGGGGGTGTGTGTGTGTGGAAATGTGCGTGGGGGTCTTGCTTACAGCTAGGCCCCACACACCACTGAAGCACCCCTCCCCCATTGCCTAGCCTGGATAGCTGGAGCTACCAGGCTGAAGAAACAATTAATCCACCCTAATTAACATCGTTGGGAGTGTGTACCTGTGTGGCTCCAGCTGCACCAGGTGAAGACATCTTCTCCCCTCACCCGAAGACCACCCCAAAGACTATTTTGTTTGCCATCTGGGGATTGCACCCACCCACAGCTGCGAGGGGAGACCTGCCCTCGCAGTTTCCCCCCTTCCCACCCCCCCTCTCTCTTTCTCTGTTACTCTCTGTTTCTCCCCTCTCTCTCTGAGAGCCCCTTTTTTCTTAAATTACAAAAACAATTAAGACAACTGAGCATAGGGAGCAAGGCCCCTCCCCAATTGTCAACTAGGGGAGAGGTGTGCCTCGTTAAGAGCTCCTCTGCTCAGTCTTTTGAACGAGGCCATTAAAGACCAGTAAGGCCTGTGACTTTGGGGTGGGTGTAGTTCTTAAAGGGACCCCGCGATGGCGACCCCATCCACGTCGGTGGCAGGGCCGGCAAGGACGTATGCGCAGGCGGCATCCGCAACTACGGTGCCTCCTGTGCCTCCTGCTGCCCTGCCACCTTTCAGATTAATAACGAAAAAGCACGGGGTCAAGAGCTACACTCACCCCACAATGAGCATCGAGGAGTGCGTGCGGGCGATGGCTGGGGTAGTCGGCCCCTCGGCCATTGTCGCGGCCTCCAAGATGTCTGGGAAGGCGGTGTTCTTCCTGGTGTCGGAGCGGGCGGTGTCCCTGGCCATCGAGAAGGGGCTCACGGTGAGCGGAACGTTCCTGCCGGTCGACTCTCTCTCTCTCTCTCTCTCTCTCTCGAGGCCACCGCGCAGAGGGTCGTTCTGTCGAACGTCCCGCCCTTTGTTCCCGCTGAGTTCCTCCTCCCTCACATACAACAACTGTGGGAGGTAAGGTCGGGGATCAACCCCATACCGCTCGGCCTTAGGGAGAGCCGCCTGCGCCACGTGTTCTCCTTCCGCCGCCAGTTTTTTGTCCGGCTGGAGCGGGAGGAGACGACAAAGGGCCACTTTGATGTGGCGCACGAGGGGACTGCCTACCGCGTCTTTTGGACGTCGGACGGCGTGCGGTGCCATGCGTGTAGGGAGGTGGGGGACGTCCGCAAGAACTGCCCCGCCTCCAAGGCCGCCAAACCACCGAAGGCGGCCAAGGCTGGCGCCGCCGCCACACCTCTCCCAAGTCGCGACCGCGTACCGGAAGCCGTAGGTGCGCGGGCATCGTCGGAGGCCTTTGATTTCACGGCCTCCGGCAGGGGGGAGGGAGAGCGTCTGACCAGAAAGAAGGCGCGGAGAAAAGCGAAACAACTCAAGGTGGGCCCCCTCGGTGCGCCAGACAACCCGATCACCGCGCTCGGCCCAACCCAGTCATCGGCGAGCGCGGGGTGCCCTGAGCCCGTGCCCGAGCCCTTGAACAACACTGCAGAGGGGCCCGGGCGCGGGCAAGAAAAGGAAAAGGGGGGAGTGGAGCGGGAGGCCTCGGCAGACATGGAGGTCTCCCTGCCTCCGCGCTTCCCCAGTAACAAAAGGAGGCGCCGCTCCAAGGAGGAGGAGGGGAACAACACCCCCCCCGCGGAGGAGTCGGTGCCCGCCGCGCGTCCCGCGTCCCCCACCAGCGCCCCCAAATCGTGCAGAAGGCGAGAGGAGTCTGTCCCCGGGGAGGGTGAGACAGTCGAGGCTGCCCAGCCTCTGCCTCCCGGGGTTGGAGTGGACGTGGGGTCGGCGGAGGAATGCGTTACCGCCGGGTCGAGTGTCCCGGGGACTGAGGTGGGCGGGGCCGGAAAGGCCGTACCTGAGCCCGCCCAGCCAATATCCAACTTCTCCCGGGATTTGCTCGACCCGGCAGGAAATGGAACACGTTAACTTTAATTTAAATTTTAGTTTTGAAGAAACCGTACACGCTGGGCCGGAGAGTGGCAGCGGGTGGGGGAGGAACACCCACCCTCGCCCCCGACTTTGGAGCTGGAGCGCTTGGAGGGCCTGGGAATTTTCTATGGCCGGGTCTCTCCTTGTTCCCCGGTTCCTGGGGTGGAGGGGGAACCCCTTCCGCTGTCGTTTCCCGACCCAGCACCACTTTTTAAAGAGCCCAGTGGGGACTCCTCTGCCGACGATCCTGGGGGTGGGATCGGGGCAGAGCCAGGGCCGGATGGAGCGGCCGGGTCTTTTGCCGTACCTTGTGCGGTCGATGGGCCGGCTGCTGGCGGCCACCTCCTGGAGGAGGACGGAGACTCGGTGGGGGATGCGGGAGAAGATCTTGAGTCCACCGCCAGTGAGGCGGTGGATCTGCTCGCGACCGCTGCTGAGACCCTCCTCATTCCTGCAAAGGAACTCCGGGACTTTTTGGCCCAGAGCCAGGGTCGCCGCAACCAAGCCCATCTAGCCCTGGGAAAATGGTCCGAGCCAGAGCTGATCAAGGAGTCCGTCCGCGCCGCCGCTAAAACCTTGGCCACGGGCGGGCCCTTGACAAAGGCGCAATACCTTGAGCAGCGCGAGCTCGAGGGACTCCTCGCTGGGCTGCGGAGGGAGTGGAGGTCAACAAAAGACTCCGCTCCCTCCCCCACAATAGGTTAAGGTAGAGGTTGCACTATGCTTTTGCCATGAAGATAACCATAGCCAGCCTCAACATCAACGGCGGCAGAGGGGCACGCCGTAGATTTGACAATTTTTCGCTCCTGCGGGAGGGAAAATATGCGGTGTGCTTCCTGCAAGAAACCCACACCGTTCCGGGAGACGAAGCCACGTGGCTCCTGGAATGGCAAGGAGAGGTCCGCATGAGCCACCTCACCGCCACTTCTAGTGGGGTGGCCATCTTGCTGGGCCCACATTTTCAGCTGGAGATCTTGGGGGTCGAGGAGCCCATGCCAGGCCGCTTGCTGCACGTAACGGTTCGCCTGGGGGACGTGCCGCTCCATCTCGTGAACGTGTACGCCCCTCAGCCCGGCCCGCAGCAAGCGCGCTTCTTCGAAGAAGTGTCCGCTCTTCTTGGCTCCGTCGACGTCGGCGACTGCATTGTCCTCGGGGGGGATTTTAACTGCACCCTCGAGGCGAGGGACCGCTCCGGTGCCCCGCAGAGCATGACGGCGATCGAGAAGTTGAGGGACCTGGTCGGGTCCTTCGACTTGGTGGACGTCTGGCGAAATCTCCACCCCAACTCCAGCGCTTTTACTTGGGTGAGGCCTGGAGTCGGATGGTCCAGAGTCGACCGCCTTTACGTGTCTCGGGCGTACGTTTCCTGCGTCCCGGCGGCCTCCATGCGGCCGGTGCTGTGTTCGGACCACCACCTGGTGTGGGCGGAGCTCGCTTCGCTCCGCGCGAGGACGGGGTCCGCGTACTGGCACTTTAACAACCGGCTGCTGGAGGACATGCGGTTCCAGGACTCGTTCCGTCAATTCTGGGCCGACTGGAGAAGGAAGCAGGGGGTTTTCCCCTCCTTGAGGCTATGGTGGGACGTGGGCAAGGTTCACGTCCGCGTCTTCTGTCAAGAGTACGCGAGGGGGTCGACCAAGAGGCGAGCGGCCAGGGTCGGGCGCCTAGAAAAATAGGTGCTCGACCTGGAATCCCGTCTCGGTCAAGTCGTCGAGGACCCGGTCCTGCGGACGGTGTACAAAGTTAAGAAGGCCGCACTGAAGGACCTGCAGCTCGTCGGGTCCCGAGGCGCGTTCGTGAGGTCGCGGATCCGGTTCCTGCGGGATCTGGACCGCGGCTCCCCCTTCTTCTACTCGCTGGAAAAAAGGCAGAGTGTCCGTAAGCAGCTCTTGACGCTGCTGGCTGACGACGGCTCTCTCGTCTCGGATCCGGAGGGCGTCAACAACAGGGCCCGTGAATATTACGGGGCTCTGTTCTCTCCGGATCCGTCCAGCAAGGAAGCGTGTAGAGTTTTGTGGGAGGACCTGCCGAAAGTTAGCCCGGCGGGCGGTGAAAATTTGGAAGCTCCGCTAAGCCTGGCGGAGCTGACTGGTGCCCTCGACCGGCTCTCGAGGGGAAAAACCCCGGGGATGGACGGGCTGACCGTGGAGTTCCACAGGGCGTTCTGAGACGTCCTGGGGAGCGACTACGCGCGGGTCCTGGGGGAAAGTCTGGCGACCGGGGAGATGCTCCTCTCTTGCCGCAGGGCAGTCATCGTCCTGCTGCCGAAGAAGAGCGATCTCCGCCTCCTTAAGAACTGCCGCCCGGTCTCCCTCCTCAGCACGGAATACAAAATCTTCGCCAGGGCGATGTCTGCCCGCCTCGGCGCCGTGCTGGACCACATGATCCACCCCGACCAGTCCTACACAGTCCCGGGCCGGACAATCCACGACAACATCCATCTGGTCCGGGACCTCATCCATCATTCCCAGGAGGCTGGTCTGTCGGTCGCCTTCCTATCTCTCGACCAAGAGAAGGCGTTCGACAGGGTGGATCACGACTATCTGCTCGGAACTCTGCGCGCTTTCGGGGTCGGGACGCATTTCGTCGCCCGGATCCGACTTTTGTACGCCGCCGCGGAGTGTCTGATTAAGGTTAACGGGTCCTTGACGGCGCCCCTTCGCTTTAGGAGAAGGGTGCGCCAGGGATGCCCCATGTCCGGCCAGTTATATGCCATCTGCGTGGAGCTTTTCCTGCGCCTCCTGCGGACAAGGTTGACAGGACTGGCTCTGCAAGGGCCGGGCGTGGAGATCGTCCTCTCGGCTTACGCCGATGACGTGCTCCTCGCGGTAGAGGATCCCGCTGACCTGCGGAGGATGCGTGAGTGCCAGGTGATTTACTCGGCCGCGTCCTCCGCCAGGATCAACTGGGAGAAATGTTCCGGACTCCTGGTGGGTCAGTGGCGAGTGGACTCCCTGCCGGAGGAGCTCAGGCCTTTTGCCTGGAGCACGACCCATCTCCTCTATCTGGGAGTCTACCTTAGCCCCGACGAGGAAGCCTGGCCGGCGAACTGGCAGAAGCTCGCCTAGGGCGCTGGACAGGACAGCTCCGAGTGCTGTCCTACAGGGGTCAAGCGCTGGTCATAAACCAGCTGATGGCCGCAATGTTGTGGTACCGGCTGGTCACTTTGACCCCTCCCCCTGCGTTTGTCGCCAAGATACAGAAGAAGCTGGTGGACTTCTTCTGGAACAACAGGAAGCACTGGGTCTCTGCCGCGGTCTTGAGTCTCCCGTTTGAGGAGGGCGGTCAGTCGTTGGTGTGCTTCAGCGCCCAGCTCGCGACTTTCCGTCTTCAGACCCTGCAGAGATACCTTTACGTCGAGCCCCCTCCTAGGTGGTGTGCTCTGGCGACGTATTTCTTCCACCAGCAGCGCGACCTCAATTACGACACGCAGCTCCTGTTTGTGAACTTGGGGGGTGTCAGGACCGCCCTCCAGGAGCTGCCTGTCTTTTACAAGGAATCTGGAACAAAGTCTCCACCAAGCGCAGCTCTCCGCCGGCTGGAGTGGCGGCCGTCCTGCAGGAGCCGCTGCTCGGGAATCCGTACCTCCACGACCGAGGTTTTATGTGGCGGTCGGAAGAGAGGGCTGTGGCTGGTGAGGTGACCAGGGTCAGGGACCTGCTCGATGATGGAGGAGCGGGCTGGATGGCGCCAGGCACGCTGGCGCAGTGCCTAAATTCAGCCAACGTCCGCCGCGCGGCCGAAGCCATCGAGTCGCTAAAAACAGCTTTGGGCCCTGACTCTGTTAGGTGCATCGAGGAGGCTCAAGCACGTGGGGAGATCCCGTCCGAACTGATCCCCGTCCGAACAGAATTCCTCATCGGCGCCAAACCCCGGAACCTCCCTCGGGGGCCGGCGCCTCACAACTTGAGCCGCCTCGGGGAAATCCCCTCCGTGCCTTTCAGTTCCGCGCGGAGGGGTTTCCTGTACGGGCTGCTCCTGCACACTCTCAACTTTGCCATCCTCGCCGGCCGTCCGGACACGCCATGGCGTACCATCTTGCCGTCCGGAGGAGGCGGGGGTCCCCGATGGAGGGCACTCTATGCGGGAGTCCTCCCACTATTCATCGGGGACTTGGCCTGGAGGGTGGTGCACGGAGCAGTGCCGTGCAACAAATTTTTAAGCCAGTTCACGGACTCCCAGGCCGCCTGCAATTTCTGCGGTCTGGAGGAGTCCGTCTTCCATGTTTTTTTGAGTGCACGAGGTTGCAGCCCCTGTTTTATTATTTAAAGGGGCTGCTCCTGAAATTCTGGCTGCACTTCAGTCCCACTCTCCTGATCTTTGGGCACCCTGTGCGGAGGGGAGCGGGTAGGTCCGAGGGCCTCCTCGTAGGACTGCTCCTGGGCACGGCCAAGGGTGCCATCAGCCGGTCCAGGCAGCGGGCGGTCGTTCAACCTGACTGCCTGCCTCTCTTCCGCGCGTACATCCGCGCCAGGGTGTCCTTGGAGATGGAGCACGCGGTGTCCACCGTTACGCTCGCGGCCTTCCGCGAGAGGTGGGCACCGGAGGGACTGGAGTGCATCATCACGCCCGGCAACCAAATTTTAATTTGATTTTACGTTTTAAAGTTTAATTTGTTTTAATTGCCGGTGCTTTTAGTGTCCCCCTCCCCTTTTATAGGGGGCACTGGAAAAAAAAATGTGATATTAGTGCCAAAAAAAAAACCAAAAAAAAAAGAAAAACACAAAAAAAAAACCAAAAAAAGGAAAAAAAGGGCCTTGTAAATGTCTGGTGTGTCATCCAGGTCGGGGGGCACGGATTAATGTTTATGTTTTTCAGGTAAACTCCAAAAGAGTTTCATGCACAAGGACCAATGGTGGAGCTTTGGAGGCGTGGCCTATTCAGTTGGAGCTGTGCTGTGGTGAGAGAAGGAACTCCCTGCTTTAGCTCCTGTCTCGAAAGCCTGGAGTGAGCCCTGAGAACAGCCCAGGAAGAGGAGAGGGCTGGCTTACTACACATTCAACGTCCAGACGGAGAGGTGGAGCGCAGAAAAATTTATAATTTATTACAACTACAGAGAGTTGGAGAGACGGGGGAAAGAACAACCTGAGGAAACACCATCCAGTGTGGAAGGAGGGAGAGTCGTTTCTACAATATTCGACAGGTGGGTGTGTTTTGGTGCATTCCCCAAAAGACTTTGTTGTATCGGTGGGGGGAGGAAAGAAGATAACTTGAGGGACGAAACATCGCGGGGGATGTGTGTGTGTGGAAGTGTGTGTGGGGGTCTTGCTTACAGCTAGGCCCCACACACCACTGAAGCACCCCTCCCCCATTGCCTAGCCTGGGATAGCTGGAGCTACCTGGCTGAAGAATCTTTAATCACCCTATTACACATCGTTGGGAGTGTGTGCCTGGGTGGCTCCAGCTACCCCAGGTGAAGACATCTTCCCCCCCCCCCACCCGAAGACCATTCTACAAAGACTGTGTTTTTTGCCATCTGGGGAGTGCACCCCAAGAAACACCCACCCACCGCTGTGAGGGGAGACCTGCCCTCGCAGCTTCCCTCCTTCCCAACCCATCTCTCTCTCTCTGTCTCTCCCCTCTCTCTCAGAGCCCTTTCCTCCTAATTTCTTTAAGAAAAACAATTAAGACAACTGAGCAGAGGGAGCAAGGCCCCTCCCCAATTGCCAACTAGGGGAGAGGTGTGCCTCTTTCAGAGCTCCCTCTGTTCAAATATTTAAACGAGGCCATTTAAGACCATTGAGGCCTGTGACTTTGGGGTGGGTGTAGCCCTTAAAGGGACCCCGTGATGGCGACCCCATCCACGCAGGTGGCAGGGCCCGCAAGGACATATGCGCAGGCGGCGTCCACATCCACGGCGCCTCCTGCTGCCCTGCCACCATTCAGGCTTATAACCAAAAAACACGGGGTCAAGAGCTACACTCACCCCACAATGAGCATTAAGGAGTGCGTGCGGGCGATGGCTGGGGTAGTCCGCCCCTCGGCCATTGTCGCAGCCTCCAAGATGTCTGGGAAGGCCATGTTCTTCCTGGGGTCGGAGCGGGTGGTGTCCCTGGCCATTGAAAAGGGGCTCATGGTGGGCGGGGCGTTCCTGCCGGTGGACCCTCTCGAGGCCACCGCGCAGAGGGTCATTCTATCGAACGTCCGCCCTTTGTTCCCGCTGAGCTCCTCCTCCCTCACCTGCACCAACTGGGGGAGGTAAGGTCAGGGATCAACCCCATACCGCTCGGCCTCAGGGAGAACAGCCTGCGTCATGTGTTCTCCTTCCGCCGCCAGCTCTTTGTCCGGCTGGCGCGGGAGGAGACAACAGAGGGCAATTTTAATGTGGTGCACGAGGGGACTGCCTACCGCGTCTTCTGGACGTCGGATGGCGTGCGGTGCCATGCCTGCAGGGAGGTGGGGCACGTTCGCAAGAACTGCCCTGCCTCCAAAGCCGCCAAACCACCGAAGGCGGCCAAGGCTGGCGCCGCCGCCACCCCTCCCCCTAGTTGCGTCCGCGTGCCGGGAGCTGTAGGTGCGCGGGCATCGTCGGAGGCCTTTGTTTTCACGGCCTCCGGCGGGGGGGAGGGAGAGCGTCCGACCGGAAAGAAGGCGCGGAAGAAGACGAAACATCTAGAGGCGGGTCCCCTCGGTGCGCCAGACAATCTGTTTACCGTGCTCGGCCCAACCCCGTCACTGGCGAGCACGGGGTGCCCCGAGCCTGTGCCCGAGCCCTTGACCAGTATCACAGAGGGGCTCGGCAAGAAAAGAAAAAGGGGGGGGTGGAGCGGGAGGCCTCGGCAGACATGGAGGTCTCCCTGCCTCCGCGCCCCCCCAGAAACAAAAGGAGGCGCCGCTCGAATGAGGCGGAGGGGGAACAACATCCCTCCGCGGAGGAGTCGGTGCCCGCCGCGTGTCCCGCGTCCCCCACCAGCGCCCCCAAACTGCACCGTAGGCAGGAGGAATCTGTCCCCGGGGAGGGTGAGACAGTCGAGGCTGCCCAGCCTCTGCCTCCCGGGGATGGCGTGGAAGATCTGCCTGTCGTGGGGGGCGTGGGGCCAGCGGAGGAATGCATTGCCGCCGGGCCGAGCATCCCGGGGACTGAGGCAGGCGGGGCCGAAAAGGCCGAACCTGAGCCCGCCCAGCTATTAACCAACTTCGCCCGGGAGTCACTCGACCCGGCAGAAACTGAAATTATGAATAATTTTAAAGATTCTGTACACGCTGGGCCGGGGGGTGGCGGCGGGGAGGGGGAAGAACAACAACCCTCGCCCCCTACTTTGGAGCTGAGGGACTTGGTGGACCTGGAACATTACTTTGACCAGGTCTCTCCGTGTTCCCCGGTTCCTGGGGCGTAGGAGGAACCCCTTCCGCTGTTGCTTCCCGACCCAGCACCAATTTTAAAAGAGCCCAGTGGGGACTCCTCTGCCGACGATCCTGGGGGTGGGATCGGGGCAGAGCCAGGGCCAGATGGAGCGGCCGGGCCGTTTGCCGTACCTCGTGCGGTCGACGGGCCGGCTGCTGGCGGCAACCTCCCGGAGGAGGACAGGGACTCGGTGGAGGACACGGGTGAAGATCTCGAGTCCATCGCCAGTGAGGCGGTGGATCTCCTCGTGCCCGCCGCTGAGTCCCCCCTCATTCCCGTAGAGGAACTCCGGGACTTTTTGGTCCAGAGCCAGGGTCGCCGCAACCGAACTCATCTGGCCCGGGAAAGATGGTCCGAGCCGGGGCTGCTCATCGCTTCCGTCCGCGTCGCCGCTAAAACCATGGCTGCGGGCGGGCCCTTATCAAAGGCGCAAGGCCTTGAGCTGCGCCGGCTTAAAAAGTTCCTCGCTGGGCTGCTGAAGGAGTGGAGGTCAACAAACGACTCCACTCCCCCCGCCACAATAGGTTAGGTAGAGGTTGCACTATGCTCTTGTCATGAAGATAACCATAGCCAGCCTCAACATCAACGGCGGCAGAGAGGCACGCCGGAGATTTAACAATTTTTTGCTCCTGCGGGAGGGGAAATATGCGGCGTGCTTCCTGCAAGAAACCCACACCGTTCCGGGAGACGAAGCCACGTGGCTCCTGGAATGGCAAGGAGAGGTCCGCATGAGCCACCTCACCGCCACTTCTAGTGGGTTGGCCATCTTACTGGCCCCGCATTTTCAGCTGGAGATCTTGGGGGTCGATGAGCCCGTGCCAGGCCGCTTGCTGCACGTAACGGTTCGCCTGGGGGACGTGCCGCTCCATCTCCTGAACGTGTACGCCCCTCAGCCCGGCCCGCAGCAAACGCGCTTCTTCGAAGAGGTGTCCGCTCTTCTTGGCTCCGTCGACGTCGGCGACTGCATTGTCCTCGGGGGGGATTTTAACTGCACCCTCGAGGCGAGGGACCGCTCCGGTGCCCCGCAGAGCATTACGGCGATGGAGAAGTTGAGGGACCTGGTCGGGTCCTTCGACTTGGTGGACGTCTGGCGAAATCTTCATCCCGACTCCAGCGCCTTTACTTGGGTGAGGCCTGGAGTAGGATGGTCCAGAGTCGACCGCCTTTACGTGTCTCGGGCGTACGTTTCCTGCGTCCCGGCGGCCTCCATGCGGCCGGTGCCGTGTTCGGACCACCACCTGGTGTGGGCGGAGATCGCTTCGCTCCGCGCGAGGACGGGGTCCGCGTGCTGGCATTTTAACAACCAGCTGCTGGAGGACGAGCGGTTCCAGGACTCGTTCCGTCGTTTCTGGGCCGACTGGAGAAGGAAGCACGGGGGCTTCCCCTCCTTGAGGCTATGGTGGGACGTGGGCAAGGCTCACGTCCGCGTCTTCTGTCAAGAGTACACGAGGGCGTCGACCAAGAGGCGGGCGGCCAGGGTCGGGCACCAAGTAAAAGAGGTGCTCGACCTGGAGTCCCGTCTCGGTCAAGTCGTCGGGGACCCGGCCCTGCGGACGGTGTACGAAGCGAAGAAGGCTGCGCTGAAGGACCTGCAGCTCGTCGGGTCCCGAGACACGTTCGTGAGGTCGCGGATCCGGTTCCTGCGGGATCTGGACTGCGGCTCCCCGTTCTTCTCCTCGCTGGAAAAAAGACAGGGTGTCCATAAGCAGCTCTTGACGCTGCTGGCCGACGACGGCTCTCTCGTCTCGGATCCGGAGGGCGTCAACAACAGGGCCCGTGAATATTACGGGGCCCTGTTCTCTCAGGAGCCGTCCAGCGAGGAAGCGCGTAGAGTTTTGTGGGAGGACCTGCCGAAGGTCAGCCCGGAGGGCGCCGAAAATCTGGAAGCTCCGCTAAGCCTGGCGGAGCTGACCGGCGCCCTCGACCGGCTCTCAAGGGGAAAATCCCCGGGGCTGGACGGGTTGACCGTGGAGTTCCACAGGGCGTTCTGGGACGTCCTGGGGGGCGACTACGCGCGGGTCCTGGGGGAAAGTCTGGTGACCGGGGAGATGCCCCTCTCTTGGCGCAGGGCAGTCATCGTCCTGCTGTCTAAGAAGGGCGATCTCCGCCTCCTTAAGAACTGGCGCCCGGTCTCCCTCCTCAGCACGGACTACAAAATCTTCGCCAGGGCGATGTCTGCTCGCCTTGGCGCCGTGCTGGACCACATGATCCACCCCGACCAGTCCTACACGGTCCCGGGCCGGACAATCTACGATAACATCCATCTGGTTCGGGACCTCATCCATTACTCCCAGAAGGCTGGTCTGTCGGTCGCCTTCCTATCCCTCGACCAAGAGAAGGCGTTCGACAGGGTGGATCACGACTATCTGTTCGGAACTCTGCGCGCTTTCGGGTTCGGGACGCATTTCGTCGCCCGGATCCGACTTTTGTACGCCGCCGCGGAGTGTCTGATAAAGGTTAACGGGTCCTTGACGGTGCCCCTTCGCTTCGGGAGAGGGGTGCTCCAGGGATGCCCCATGTCCGGCCAGTTATATGCCGTCTGCGTGGAGCCTTTCCTGCGCCTCCTGCGGATGAGGTTGACGGGACTGGCTCTGCAAGGGCCGGGCGTGGAGGTCGTCCTCTCGGCTTACGCCGATGACGTGCTCCTCGCGGTAGAGGATCCCGCTGACCTGCGGAGGATGCGTGAGTGCCAGGAGATTTACTCGGTCGCATCCTCCGCCAGAATCAACTGGGAGAAATGTTCCGGACTCCTGGTGGGTCAGTGGTGAGTGGACTCCCTGCCGGAGGAGCTCAGGCCTTTTGCCTGGAGCACGACCCATCTCCTCTATCTGGGAGACTACCTTAGCCCCGACGAGGAAGCCTGGCCGGCGAACTGGCAGGAGCTGGAGGCCAAGGTCGCCGCTCGCCTAGGGCGCTGGACAGGATTGCTCCGAGTGCTGTCCTACAGGGGTCGAGCGCTAGTCATAAACCAGATGGTGGCCGCCATGTTGTGGTACCGGCTGGTCACTTTGAACTCTCCCCCTGCGTTTGTCGCCAAGATACAGAAGAAGCTGGTGAACTTCTTCTGGAACAACAGGAAGCACTGGGTCTCTGCCGCGGTCTTGAGTCTCCCGCTTAGGGAGGGCGGTCAGTCGTTGGTGTGCGTCAGCGCCCAGCTCGCGACTTTCCGTCTTCAGACCCTGCAGAGATACCTTTACGTTGAGCCCCCTCCTAGGTGGCGTGCTCTGGCGATGTATTTCTTCCGCCAGCAGCACGGCCTCAACTACGACACGCAGCTCCTGTTTGTGAGTGTGGGGGGCGTCAGGACCGCCCTCCGGGAGCTGCCTGTCTTTTACAAGGAACTCATCAGGGTCTGGAACAAAGTCTCCACCAAGCACAGCTCTCCACTGGCTGGAGTGGCGGCCGTCCTGCAGGAGCCGCTGCTCGGGAATCCGTACCTCCACGACCGAGGTTTTGGGTGGCGGTCGGATGAGGGGGCTGTGGCTGGTGAGGTGACCAGGGTCAGGGACTTGCTCGATGGCGGAGGAGCGGGCTGGATGGCGCCAGACACGCTGGCGCGGCGCCTAAATTCTGCCAACGTCCGCCACGCGGCCGATGCCATCGAGTTGCTAAAAAGAGCTCTGGGCCCCGACTCCGTTAGGTGCATCGAGGAGGCTCAAGCACGTGGGGAGATCCCGTCTGAACTGACCCCCGTCCGGACGGAATTCCTCATCGGCGCCAAACCCCGGAACCTCCCTTGGGGGCCGGAGCCTCACAACTTGAGCCGCCTCGGGGAAATTCCCACCGTGCTTTTCAGTTCCGCGCGGAGGGGTTTCCTGTACGGGCTGCTCCTGCACACTCTCAACTTTGCCATCCTCGCCTGCCGTCCGGACACGCCATGGCGTACCATCTTGCCGTCCGGAGGAGGCGGGGGTCCCCAATGGAGGGCACTCTACGCAGGGGTCCTCCCACTATTTATCGGGGACTTGGCCTGGAGGGTGGTCCACGGAGCAGTGCCGTGCAATAAATTTTTAAGCCGGTTCACGGGCTCCCAGGCCGCCTGCAATTTCTGCGGTCTGGAAGAGTCCGTGTTCCATGTTTTTTTTGAGTGCACGAGGTTGCAGCCCCTGTTTTGTTATTTAAAGGGGCTGCTCCTGAAATTCTGGCTGCACTTCAGTCCCACAGTCCTGATCTTCGGGCACCCTGTGCGGAGGGGAGCGGGTAGGTCCGAGGGCCTCCTCGTAGGACTGCTCCTGGGCATGGCCAAGGGTGCCATCAGCCGGTCCAGGCAGCGGGCGGTCGAGGGGGTCGTTCAGCCAGACTGCCTGCCTCTCTTCCGCGCATACATCCGGTCCAGGGTGTCCTTGGAGATGGAGCACGCGGTGTCCACCGGTACGCTCGCGGCCTTCCACGAGAGGTGGGCACCGGAGGGACTGGAGTGCATCATCACGCCCGGCAACCAAATTTTAATTTGATTTTATGTTTTTAAGTTAATTTGTTTTAATTGCCGGTGCTTTTAGTGTCCCCCTCCCCTTTTATTGGGGGCACTTGGAGAAATAATTTGATTCTGTGCCAAAAAAAAAAGCCTTGTAAATGTTGGTGATTCCCCCAGATCGGGGGGCACGGTTTAATGTTTTTTGTTTGCTCCTAAAAGAGTTTCATGCACAAGGACCACCAGGTCGCTCTGCACCACAGCATGTTGTAATTTCTCCCCATTCAAATAACATTTCCTTTTACTGTTTTTTTTCCCCAAGGTGGATGACCTCACATTTTCTGACATTGTATTCCATCTGCCAAACCTTAGCCCATTCGCTTAACCTATCTAAATCTTTTTGCAGCCTCTCTGTGTCCTCTACACAACCCGCTTTCCCACTAATCTTTGTGTCATCTGCAAATTTTGTTATATAACACTCTGTCCTCTCTTCCAGGTCATCTATGTATATTGTAAACAGTTGTGGTCCCAGCACCGATCCCTGCGGCACACCACTAACCACCGATTTCCAACCCGAAAAGGACCCATTTATCCCGACTCTCTGCTTTCTGTTAGCCAGCCAATTCTCGATCCATGCTAATACATTTCCTCTGACTCTGCGTACCTTTATCTTCTGCAGTAACCTTTTGTGTGGCACCTTATCGAATGCCTTTTGGAAATCTAAATACACCACATCCATCGGTACACCTTTATCTACTATGCTCGTTATATCCTCAAAGAATTCCAGTAAATTAGTCAAACATGATTTCCCCTTCATGAATCCATGTTGCGTCTGCTTGATTGCACTGTTCCTATCTAGATGTCCCGCTATTTCTTCCTTAATGATAGCTTCAAGCATTTTCCCCACTACAGATGTTAAACTAACCGGCCTATAGTTACCTGCCTTTTGTCTGCCCCCTTTTTTTTTTAAACAGAGGCGTTACATTAGCTGCTTTCCAATCCGCTGGTACCTCCCCAGAGTCCAGAGAATTTTGGTAGATTATAACCATTGCATCTGCTATAACTTCCGCCATCTCTTTTAATACCCTGGCATGCATTTCATCAGGACCAGGGGACTTGTCTACCTTGAGTCCCATTAGCGTGTCCAGCACTACCCCGCTAGTGATACTGATTAACTCAAGGTCCTCCCTTCCCACATTCCCGTGACCAGCAATTTTTGGCATGGTTTTTGTGTCTTCCACTGTGAAGACTGAAGCAAAATAATTATTTAAGGTCTCAACCATTTCCCATTATTAAATCCCCCTTCTCATCTTCTAAGGGACCAACATTTACTTTAGTCACTCTTTTCCGTTTTATATATCGGTAAAAGCTTTTACTAACTGTTTTTTTTGTTTTGCGCAAGTTTACTTTTGTAATCTTTCCTTTCTTTATTGCTTGCTTAGTCATTCTTTGCTGTCGTTTAAAATTTTCCCAATCTTCTAGTTTCCTACTAACCTTGGCCACCTTATACACATTGGTTTTTAATTTGATACTCTCCTTTATTTCCTTGGTTATCCACGGCTGGTTATCCCGTCTCTTACCGCCCTTCTTTTTCACTGGAATATATTTTTGTTGAGCACTGTGAAAGAGCTCCTTAAAAGTCCTCCACTGTTCCTCAATTGTGCCACCGTTTAGTCTGTGTTTCCAGTCTACTTTAGCCAACTCTGCCCTCATCCCACTGTAGTCCCCTTTGTTTAAGCATAGTACGCTCGTTTGAGACATTACTTCCTCACCCTCAATCTGTATTACAAATTCAGCCATACTGTGATCACTCATTCCGAGAGGATCTTTTACTCGGAGATCGTTTATTATTCCTGTCTCATTACACAGGACCAGATCTAAGATAGCTGGCTCCCTTGTAGGTTCTGTGAGATACTGTTCTAAGAAACAATCCTGTATGCATTCTATGAATTCCTCCTCAAGGCTACCCCGTGCGAGTGACAAGTAACATTCGTGTCACACAAATGCCAGGAAATGCCTACCTCAAACAACATTCAGTCTAACCACTTCCCCTTGACATTCAATGGCATTACCATTGCTGAATCCCCCACCAACATCCAGAAACTGGACTAGCCACATAAATACTTTAGCTACAAGAGCAGGTCAGAGGCTGGGTATTCTGTAGCGAGTGTCTCACCTCCTGACTCCCCAAAGCCTTTCTACCATCTACAAGACACAAGTCAAGCATATGATGGAATACTCTCCACATGCCTGGATGAGTACAGCACCAACAACACAAGAAACGAGACACCATCCAAGAGAAAGCAGCCTGCTTGAGTGGCACCCCATTCACCTTAAATATTCATTCCCTCCACCACAGGCGCAACGTGTCTGCAGAGTGTAATATCTACAAGACGCACTGCAGCAACTCGCCAAGGCTTCTTCGGCAGCACCTCCCAAACCCATGACCTCTACCACCTAGAAGGACAAGGGTATTAGGCGGATGTGAACACCACCATCTGGAAGTTCACCTCCAAACCATCCTGACTTGGAAATATATCACCGTTTCTTCATCGTCGCTGGGTCAAAATCCTGGAACACTCTACATAACAGCACCGTGGGAGTACCTTTACCATACAGACTGCAGCGGTTCAAGAGGTGGCTCACCGCCACCTTCTCATGGACAATTAGGGATGGCAATAAATGTTGGCCTTGCCAGCGACCAATGCTCCCTCTAATTTTTTTTCCTGCGCGAGCGTTTAAATTTGCTGCACAGCAGCACATGCATGGGACCTCACGATTGATGCGCAGCCCCGCACCTTAGGGGGAACATTGCCAGTAAAGCTCACCTCCCGTGAATGGATTTTTAAAAATATGGTCCAGCCAGATCTCGCTATGAATGACTAAATCAGTTATGCACCATAAACGTTCAAGTCTGCGCCCCTTGCACTTAAGGGAGTGGAGAGGAGGGCTGTACCAAGGGGAATGGCCAGAGCAAGAGTGTAATGGTTTTAATGGGGACTAGGGCTTCGCGTGTGAACGTGAGGGTGTGATTGAGCAGATTGATAGCTACAGAAATGTCCTGGTGAATGGAGGGCCAAAGGCTGGAAAGATGGGAATTCACAGAGAGGATAGTGGAAACCTGAAACCCATTCCGGCTAGGACAACTGAAAAATTCAACACTGAGATTGATAGTTTTTTGTTAGGCAAGGGATTTAAGGGCTATATATGGAGCCAATTGAAATGCACTGACTGGTTCTATACAGAGTCTGAAAATGGACCAGAGGCAAAAAGGCTGAAAATCTTTGGAGCTGGATTTTCAGCTTTTGAGATTTCGAAGCAGTAATGGTGGCAGGGCGGTCCTGATACTGCCTTGAAAAAGTTTGTGCCCTCTACAAAATTCGGCAAAAAATGAGGTTCCATGATTGGGGGCGCAAAATCAGGCACTATACAAGGGAGTTTTTGCCTCCCAGCCGAAATTCGCGGAGTAAATGCGCGTTCTAATCTTCCCGGGCACAGGAGAAACTTTAGGCGCACCCAATTCCTTTGCGCATGCGCAGAGGAACCGGTCAACTTCCAACACGGCAGGATAGATGACGCAGCAGGAGGGTAGACAATGTGCATGCCGATTCTCTCCTGCAGCTGTTGATGTGGAGGTGGAGAGTGGAGGTGGCCTGCACTCCATCTGGTAGGTGGACTGAGGCACGCACCCAGCATCTTCAAATGGATATGGAGGGAGATTGCCCAGGAGGTGTCAGCAGCGGACATGGTGGCCAGAACTGGCACACAATGGCGCAAAAAGTTCAGCGACCTCATGAGGGTCATCAGGGTGAGTACCCTTCACATTTATGTAGGACTGCGATGGTTGCAAGATCATAGTCTCACACAATGTTAAGTCTTTCTTGGAGCTGTTCCATCTCTACGTGTTACAGGCCATGGTGTGGGTTGTTGAAGACACCTGAAAGCTGGAGGCTCACTTCTCCAGACAAACCCTCCACATTAGGAGGCACGTACTCTCTTGTCCCCTAAACATTGTCAACCCTGCTCGCACTCCCCTTCCACTGTTGATATGCATTGTCCAAGCATCACCCTGAGCAACTATGCTTTCTGGCCCTCACCTAAGAACATAAAAAATAGGAGCAGGAGTAGGCCATTTGACCCCTCGAGCCTGCTCCGCCATTTAATAAGATCACAGCTGATCTGATCTTGGACTCAGCTCCACTTCCCTGCCTGGTCCCCATAATCCTTTATTCCCTTATCGCTCAAAAATATGTCCATCTCCGCCTTAAATGTATTCAATGATCCAGCCTCCATAGCTCTCTGGGGCAGAAAATTCCACAGATTTACAACCCTTAGAGAGAAGAAATTCCTCCTCATCTCAGTTTTAAATAGGCGGCCATTGATTCTGAGACTATGCCCCCTACATCTAGTTTCACCTATGAGTGTAAATATCCTCTCTGCATCCACCTTGTCGAGCCCCCTCATTATCTTGTAAGTTTCGATAAGATCACCCCTCATCCTTCTGAATTCCAAGTATAGGCCCAACCTATCTTCAAGTCAACCCCCTCATCTCCGGAATCAACCTAGTGAACCTTCTTTGAACTGCCTCCAATACAATTATATCCTTCCTTAAATACGGAGAACAAAACTGAACACAGTACTCCAGGTGTGGCCTCACTAATACCCTGTACAGTTGTAGCAGGACTTCTCTGCTTTTATACTCTATCCCCCTTGCAATAAAGGCCAACATTCCATTTGCCTTCCTGATTACTTGCTGTACCTGCATACTAACGTTTTGTGTTTCATGCACAAGGACCCCCAGGTCTTTCTGTACTGCAGCACTTTAAATGGAGAAAAATTGCAAATAGTATTTTGCTTTTCCATTTTTTCTGCCAATGTGGATAACCTCACATTTTCACACATTATACTCCATCTGCCAAATTCTTGCCCACACACTTTTCCTGTCCATATCCCTTTGCAGATTTTTTGTGTCCTCCTCACAATTTGCTTTCCCACCCACCTTTGTATCATTAGCAAACTTGGCTTCATTACACTCGGTCCCTTCATCAAAGTCATTAATATAGATTGTAAATAGTTGAGGCCCCAGCACCGATTCCTGCAGCACCCCACTAGTTACTGTTTGCCAACCGGAAAAAGACCCATTTATCCTGACTCTCTCTTTTCTGTTAACCAATCCTCTACCCATGCTAATATATTGCCCCCAACCCTGTGAATTTTTATCTTGTGCAGCAATCTTTTATGTGGCACCTTATTGAATGCCGTCTGGAAATCTAAATACATCATATCCACTGGTTCCCCCTTATCCACCCTGCTCGTTACATCATCAAAGAACTCCAGCAAATTTGTCAAACATGATTTCCCTTTCATAAAACCATGCTGACTCTGGACCAAATTGTGCTTTTCCAAATGTCCTGCTATTATTTTGTTAATAATGGATTCCAGCATTTTCCCACAACGACAAATGTTAGGCTACTGGTCTATAGTTTCCTGCTTTCTGACTGCCTCCTTTTTTTAATAGGGGCGTTACGTATGCGGTTTACTAATCCGCTGGGATCTCCCCAGAATCCAGGGACTTTTGGTAGATTACAACTAATGCATCCACTATCTCTGCAGCCACTTCTTTTAATAGCCTAGGATGCAAGCCATCAGTTCCAGGGGACTTGTCCGCCTTTAATCCCATTATTTTACCGAATGCTACTTCTTTAGTGATAGTGATTGTTTTTAGTTCCTCCTTCCCTATAGCCCCTTGATTATTCACTATTGGAATGTTTTTAATGTTTTCTACGGTGAAGACCGATACAAAATATTTATTCAAAAGTCTCTGCCATTTTCCTGTTTTCCACTATTAATTCTCCAGTCTCATCTTCTAAGGGACCAACATTTACTTTAGCCATTCTTTTCCTTTTTGTGTACCTGTAGAAACTCTTACTGTTTTTTTAAATATTTCTTGCTAATTTACTTTCATAATCTATCTTCCCCCTCATTGTTTTTTTTTTTAAGTCATTCTTTGCTGGCTTTTAAAAGTTTCCTAATCCTCTGGCCTCCCACTAGTCTTGACCACTTGATATGCCCTTGTTTTCAATTTGATACCATCCTTTATTTCCTTAGTTAGCCACAGATGGTTATCCCTTCTCTCAGTCTTTCCTTCTTATTGGGAATATATTTTTGTTGCGAGTTATGAAATATCTGCCACAGCTCATCAACCATCCCTCTCTTTAATCTATGTTCCCAATCCACTTTAGCCAACTCTGCCTTCATACCTTTGTAGTCACTTTTATTTAAGCTTAGGACACTGGTTTGAGATCCAACTTTCTCTCCCTCCAACTGAATTTGAAATTCATCCATGCTATGATCACTCATTCCTAGAGGATCCTTTATTAAGAGATAGTTTATTAATCCTGTCTCATTAAACAGTACCAGATCTAAGATAGCCTGCTCCCTGGTTGGTTCCACAACGTACTGTTCAAGGAAACAATCCCGATACACTATGAACTCTTCCTCAAGGCTATCCTAGCCAATTTGC
Organism: Pristiophorus japonicus; assembly: GCF_044704955.1. Taxonomy (NCBI): domain Eukaryota; kingdom Metazoa; phylum Chordata; class Chondrichthyes; family Pristiophoridae; genus Pristiophorus; species Pristiophorus japonicus. Next base: position 80,829,297 of record NC_091990.1, read on the forward strand.
TTTGTCCAATCAATATGAAGATTAAAATCGCCCATGATTATTGACATTCCTTTTTTACAAGTCTCCATTACTTCTTGATTTATACTCCATCCAACAGTGTAGCTACTGTTAGGGGGCCTATAGACTACACCCACTAGTGACTTTTTCCCTTTATTATTCCTTATCTCCACCCAAACTGATTCAACATCTTGATTTTCTGAGTCACTATCGTTTCTCAATAACGCACTGATCTCATCCTTTATTAGCAGAGCTATCCCAGCTCCTTTTCCTTTGTCTGTCTGTCCTTCCGAATTGTCAAATACCCTGAATATTTAGTCACCTTACAACCACGTCATTGTAATGGCTATCAGATCATACCCATTTGTATCTATTTGTGCCGTCAACTCATCTAATTTTGTTACGAATGCTGTGTGCATTCAGATAAAGAGCTTTTATATTTGTTTTTGTTAAAAACCATTTTTTCCTGCTTTGACCCCACTTTCTGATACACTTTTGTGTTTATACATTCTGTCCCTTCCTGTCACGCTCTGGTTTTCATTTCCCCCAGTGCAACCCTGCTCTATTGCCTTCTCCTTATTCTTTGACTTTTTAAATTTCCGCTCACCCTCCCCTCCCCTCCACTAATTAGTTTGAAGCCCGCTCTACAGCCCTAGTTATTTGATTCACTAGGACCATGGTCCCAGCACGGTCTAAGTGGAGCCCGTCCCAACGGAACAGCTCCCTCTTACTCCAGTACTGGTGCCAGTGTCCCATGAACCAAAACCCATTTCTCCCACACCAATCTTTGAACCACGTGTTTAACTCTCTGATTTTATTTACCCGATGCAAATTTGCTTGTGGCTCAGGTAGTAATCCAGAGATTATTACCTTTGTGGTTCTGCTTATGAATTTGGCCCCTAGCTGCTCATAATCCCTCAGCAGAACCTCTGTGTGTCCTACCTATGTCGGTGGTACCCACGTGGACCACGACAACTGGATCTTCTCCCTCCCACTCCAAGTTCCCTTCAGCCCAGAGATGTCCTTAACCCTGGCACCAGGCAGGCAACACAGCCTTCGGGACTCACGCACTCGGCTGCAGAGCACCTTATCTATCCCCCTAATGATACTGTCCCCTACCACTACAACGTTTCTTTTTACTCCCCCCACTTGAATGGCCCCTCCCAGTCTTTCCAAAACCTCAGTTACCAACCACACAGATTGAATTTAACACTTTTGCACTTCCACACAGTGGCAGCTATTGAACTATGTGGCACAAGAAGAGGTGGACACTTATTCAAACCTTCCTCTTGTTCTTAATGCAGGCCAAGCTTTCGCATAATAGGAGGGATCAACATCACACAGGAAGCAGACAGCCTTAACTGCTGGAGCCGCAGAGGTTGAATAGAGTGTGTCGGTCTTCATATGCACCCCAGTTCACGCGGTATATGAATGGCACTTGCGATTGATAACTTTTTTGACCCCTATTATCAAGTGGCCTCACCCCTTTACATATACTTGTCCAATGCCACCTTTCTCTTATCTGCCTGCCCCCTCCCCTGCTGCTAACCACAAGTCTGTTGTTTTGTGCTTACAGATGACCAGCCAGAAGCGCACCAGCCTTCCCATGAGCTACTGACATCTTCACAGGGGGGAGATGATGAGGGAGGGGAGGACAGTCTGCTACCTGAGCGTTACAGCCCATCAGTCCCACCGTGTGAGGACACAACATTGTGGGAGGACGGTGACTTCGAGGAGTTTGAGGACTCTGAAGCTCCTGGCCCTAGAGGCCTACAGCAACGATCAGCAGGAGGGGAAGCTCGGAGGCCAGCTCCCCGGAGGACGAGTCAGCACAGTATACCTGCTCAGGGAAGGTAGACATGCACTTGGTGACAATGTCCAGGGAGAACAGAGAAATGCACCACAAGCTCATGGGTGCATTGGGTAAGGTCCCCGAGCATAGACGCACTTGCTGCGAGTGTGGCGGAGACCTCCTCACGCATTGCACGGGCATCTGAGGACTCCAGTGAGCCTATCCTTGCCCACTCAGAGGCAGATGGACTCCATCAGTGACAGTGGCGTTCCAGAGTGTGTGGCGCGTGCCAAGGGTGACATTGCAGCAACGATCGCATCACAGGCACAAGCTACACCAGCTTGCGATCACTGTTTGCTGCCATCCTCTCTGTATTCCTCATTGTGCAATGGGGACGTGACGGTGCTGAAGCAGGCCAGCAAGTTGTGGTGATTCATCGTGCTCCAGATGCTGAGGCCCAGCCCCGTGTGTGAGTGGTCCCCAGGAAATAGAAGGTGCTGTCCTTCCTCAAGTTGACAGCATTCCAGCTCCCACCGACTCTCCAACCGCGCACCTAACGGCGTCATCCTAGGCCGTCTGCACTGCCTGCTCCCCTAGCACAGCAGCCCTCAAGCGGCGGCGGCGGCGGCGGCGGGAGGAGGGAGGAGGGAGGAGTAATGCTGGGAGGAATCCCAATAATGTGTAGGACAAGGTTGTTGAGATGCCCTGATTTTTATTCATCATGCTTGTAAATAGTTACATTGATTTAATGCACTTCATTGCTGCTCAGGTGACTTGTTGTATATTGTATGGTTTTCTTTTGGTGGGGTGTTTCGGTGTTTCTACTTCGTTGCAGTAAAATGTCTCTCATCCTTTGCCAATGGCGTCTTGTGCATCATTCCAATGTTCACCGGAGATGTGCCTTTATGGGGACACATAGTATGTCCAGTATTAGCTCCATCCCTCAGCATCCTCCATTTAGGAGAACCGGTCAATTATGAGTTGGCGATGTGCGACTCTTGGTCCGGCAGCATCTCCACGGTGCCCACCCTCCGGTAGATGAGCAATGGGTGCCTTGTCAAGCTCCTCTTTGTCCTCCTCCTCTGGAGGTGGGCCTGCAATCCCCATTTGGCAATGCCTGGACCCTCGTGATGGCCAGGCTGTGTAACATGCAGCACACCACAATGAATTCAGATACATGTTGAGGGGAGTATTGAAGACTGCCTCCAGAGCGGTCCAGGCATTGGTCTGCCTGTAGAAGATGGCATATCTGTCAACATTTCCTTTTGGATGTGCAGCCCTGTCACACACTGCTCCTCAGAGAGCTGGAGGTATGAGCGTTGGTGCATGTAAACCTGTGGGGGGGGGTAAGCCCTCCTCCCCAAACGTCTTCGGCCTCTCTTCGTCCGTGGGCTGACATGGCCAAGAGCCCTTCTTCTATCCTGACACCACCAAGCAATACCATGGAGGATGATACGCTGGCGAAATAGTAATGCCCCCATTAAATTCATTCACGAAAGATGTAAGGACACTGTAATGGCAGATAAAAGTACAGAGCTTCATGCTCTTCTCTTAGGCAGTCCCCCGGAGTCGAGGATGATTTGCTTCCACACTAATATGAGTTCCAAGGTGACTGATGAGACGAATGCGGGATCGACAGTCTCTGTCACAGGTGGGGCGGGTGGTGGTTGAAGGGACGGGTGGTGGGGTGCTTAGTTTGTCGCATGCTCATTCCGGTGTTTGTGCTTTGCTTCCGCGTGCACCTGACGCAGTGTTCTGCGCCTTCTCCGGTGGTTCTCCTCCACTTTGAGCGGTCTTGGGCCAGACATTCCAAGAGTTGGTGAGGTTATTACGTTTTTTCAAGGAGACTTTGAGGGTGTCCTTGAAGCATTTTCTCTGCCCTCCTGGGTCTCACCTGCCATGATGTAGCTCAGAGTAAAGTTCTTGGTTCTGGAGTCTAGCATGGGGCATGCGGACAATGTGGCCCATTCATTGGAGCTGATCGAGCGTGGTCAACGTTTCGATGCTGGGGATGTTGGCCTGAGAGAGAACACTGGTGTTGTGATGCCTATCCTGCCAGTGGATTTGCAGGATTTTGCTCTTCTCTAGTGCTTTGAGTTGTCTACTGGACATAGTCCATGTCTCTGAAGCATATAGAAGGGCGGGTATCACTACTGCTCTGTAGACCATGAGCTTGGTGCCGGATTTGAAATCCTGGTCTTCAAACACTTTTCCTCAGGGGACCGAAGGCTACACTGGCACACTGAAGGCAGTGTTGGACTTTGTCATTGATGTCTGTCCTTGCTGACAGTAGGCTCCCGAGGTATGGAAACTGGTCCATATTGTCCAAGGTCTCGTCATGCATCTTGATAATCGGGGCAGGGAGGCAATGTTGTGTGGTGGAGGCAGATTGGTGGAGAACCTTTGTCTTACGGATGTTTAATGTAAGGCCCAGACTCTTAGGCTTCAGTGAAGGTGTCAACTATGGTTTGGAGTTTGTGGCGTGCTGTGCACAAAAGTTGCAGTCAACGTGACCTGTGATGTAGGATCCTCCTCCCTCAAATTAAAAACATCGCAAATACCGCCTACTAGACCGTGAGACGGCCTGATTTTTCAGACATCTCCTCGGGTGGGCATATAACGCGGCGTTAGGGCCTAATTTTTCAACCGGAGCGCTAGTGAAGCGTTGCACGACGATCGACGTCATGATCTCAATGAAACTAAAGGGTAGGGCAGTAAGTTTTTGCTCCGCCGCAATCCCCGAGCCGAATTTGCCGACCGGGTGGTAAAAGCTGGCCTCCTGCCATTACGCCTTAAAACACTCTTTACCACCCCTCCAGGCACTACCAGACTCACAAGGGGCCCTAAAATGCAGCCCTTGGAATTTTAATCCCAGTGTAAAAGCTCCTTAAGTGTTCTGGTCACATCAGAGCCTTGACGGGAGGGTTTGCAAACTCAAAATGGAGAAAGTGCAATGATCCAAGCTGCTGAGGGGAATTCAGCTACTTTCAAAAATTAAATAAATATAATTTAAAAAAATAGGCAGTTCTTGACCCTTAGAGCTCAATTGCCTTCTGAAAAAATTTAAAAGAATTCTATAACGGCAGTTTTCAGCTCTTAAAGCTGTATTGACTGCTGCACCTAAAAAAAAATGGGAAAAGTGCTTGAGCACCATCACAAATGGCTCAGCAAGCCAGGGAGGGGGCACCCAGGTGAGCTTTATGCAGAGTCAACACTGCAAGAGAGGTCCTCTACCCACAGGGGCCAGGAGGCCCTCCAGAAGGAATGATGTCGGACCAGATTACCGAGGCTGTCATTGCCAGCAGTGTCGCCACCACCCCACCAACAACCTAGTGCCCAAACACAAGGCACACCTCCCATTCCTACCTTCACCTCACCCCCTTGGAGGAGACTGTGCTGGCCATTCTTGGTAGGGTCATGGCTGAGCACCTGGCCAGCGGCAGGACTGAAAGAATACAAGATGCTGGTATCCTCATACATTATCCTCTTTCTCGCATGCACCTCGATTTCCCACCCTCCCTTTACCACAACTCCACCCTTGCGCCTTCTTCATTTCACACACTCAAGAAATGCAGCCTTCCCAGCCAGTGATTGACAAGAGGGAGGAAAGTGAAAAAGAAACACCATCACTCGATTTCACACTCCTAGCCACCAAACCTTTAAAAACTCGTCTGCAGATCATAATGTTGCATTTTCTTCATGTGGTGAGAGTGAGTGGAGGGGTGGGGAAAGGGATGGACAAGTGCAGCCTGTTCTGACCACTGTGTTCCTAACACAGATGAGGCTGCACACAGGGAGGTTAAAGTAACAGTGACCTCAGTCTTTAATAAGACACTCCAGAGTGAGGAACAGGCCTTAGGGACCGACTTATATACAGTGTTCCCAATGCTGGGATCCCTTGGGACTTCAGAGGATGAGCTCCCTAGTGGTGGAACATGAGAGTGCATGCTTTACAGATACACAACTATGACTAATCATCCATACATGTGGAATTTCTAGAAGGTTTACTAAACCATCCGTCATTGTCTTGGGACATAAGCCAATTATATAGTGGCCATTGCTGCCAAAGGATTGGGGGAAGAAGGTTGCATTTTTCACAGTAAAGTGTTGTAAAGGACATTTTAAAAGATAGGAGTTATACTATGTCTGCCATTCTTACTGGCTACTATATTTATACAGCGTTGAGCTGCAAGAAAGATTATTGATGATCATGTTGAACATAATCAAGGAGGTCACAGATGTATGGGGAGCAGGCCTTACCCCCAACAAGTTTACAGGGAACAGCGCTCATACCTGCAAGCTACCTGAGGCACAGTGTGTTACAAGGCTGCGCTTCCGAAATGAAGTGCTGACAGCAATAATGCCAGCTCATAAAAGGCAGACTTACAGCCTACCAGCAGCAACAGGACTGCACTGCCTATCGATGTGAAGGTGACTGCGGCACTTGCCTTCTATGCCTCCAGCTCCTTTCAGGCATCAGCGAGCGACATATGCTCCATCTCCCAGCATGCTACACATTGCAGCATTCACCAGGTGACCACTGCACTGTACGAACACAGAATGGACTTCATAAACTTCCCAATGACCAAGGAGGCCCAGAATGAAGATTTTCTGGACGATTTGCTGGCTTCCCCAAGGTTAAGGATGCCATTGACTGTACGCACATCACCCTGCAAGCACCTTTACACAATCAAGAGGTTTACCGAAACCGAAGGAATTCCACTCCATGAACGTTCAGATTGTCTGTGACCATACTCAGTGCATGATGGCAGTCAATGCCCAATATCCAGGGAGCATCCACAATGAATTCACCTTGCGTGAGAGCACGGACTCAGGTCTGTTGCAGCATCAACCACAAGGCAAGGGCTGGATGCTGGGAAACAAAGGTTATGGCCTCGCCACCTGGGTTCATTAACCCCCCCACCCTCTGGAACCCTCAGACAGAAGCCGAACATCGCTATGGTTATATATGCAGACTATAGATATGCAACTATACAGTGACTGCAAAGAGAGTATAGATTGGAATCGTGTTTACCTGATGTACAATCAATAAAGTTTACACTGTGTATATACATGCTGGCACCACTAGAGGGTGCAACTGGTGGAGACCGGGGTTTCCTGCCCTGGTGACAGGGGCTGTCTAAAAGGGGAGCCACCATGTGGCTGCCTCACTCTGGAGTTACGAGTAAAGGACCAAGGTCACTACACTTTGAGTACAACACATTGCCCCGTGGAGTCATTCATAATAGCTATAATGAGAGTCATGCAGCCACACGCAACATCGTCGAACCGACAAATGGAGTGCTCAAGCAGCACTTCCGATGCCTGGACTACTCTAGAGGCTGCCTGCAATACTCCCCTCAGCAGGTCTGAGTTCATTGTGGTATGCTGCATACTACACAACTTGGCTATCATTAGGGGACAGGAATTGCCAAAGAGGATTGCAGAACCACCTGAGGAGAGGGAGGAGGAGAAGGAGGATGAGAAGCCTTGCGAGGAACCCATGCCACCACCACCATCACAGGGGAGGCATCGCGGAAATTTTGCCGCTGCAAAAGCCTTACGTCAGCAGCTGATAACTGCATGGTTTGCTTGAAGAGTGAACGGCACGCTTGACCGTTGCCTGGCCACTCTATCCCACCATGTTAACTATTCCCTCTCTTATTCTGCAAATGAGACACTACACAGGAATGGTTAAGGTAAACAACAGATTTTATCAAAAATGTAAACTTTTCCAACTTTGTAAACATTAAAACAAACTTTAATAAACATTGAAAACGTCAATAAAATAACAGGAACAAGAACACAACAACCCGTACCCAAACGTCTTTTAACACAGGGTGTTTTTCCCCCCACCCCCCCTTACCCCTCACACTCTCCCACCCAAAGTGGCACCAGTTCATGCAGCAAAGTGGCCAGAGTCCTGCTTATTTGGGAGGTGGGGGGGGAAAAAGGGGGAAGAGAGACCATGGAGACACGATGCGGGGATCAATTGGAGAAGCTTAGGATATGGACGGCCTGGCACCTGACCCGCGAGTTGACAGCCATGCAGGTTTCGCGGCTCGCTCGGACAATCTCTGACCCTATCTCCGTAATGGTCGCAGTGAATGTTGTGATGCTCACGGGAATCCAACCAGGGCCACATTACACCAAAATTCTAAAGCGGCAAAGTGTGTTAGAAGGACAAGCCTGAAGGTGGACGAATTAACTGCGCAGATAACAGTTAACGGGTATGATGTAAAATTGGCATCATGGAGACATGGCTCCAGGGTGACCAAGGCTGGGAACTCAAAATCCAGGGGTATTCAACATTTAGGAAGGATAGACAGAAAGGAAAAGGAGGCGGAGTGCCATTACTGGTTAAAGAGGAAATTAATGCAATAGTTAAGAAAGGACATTAGCTTGGATGATGTGGAATCAGTATGGGTGGAGCTACGGAATACAAAAGGGGCAGAAAACGTTAGTGGGAGTTGTGTGCAGACCACCAAACAGTAGTAGTAAGGTTGGGGACAGCATCAAACAAGAAATTAGGGATGCATGCAATAAAGGTGCAGCAGTTATCATGGGCGACTTTAATCTACATATTGATTGGGCTAACCAAACTGGTAACAATGCGGTGGAGGAGGATTTCCTGGAGTGTATTAGGGATGGTTTTCTGGACCAATATGTCGAGGAACCAACTAGGGAGCTGGCCATCCTAGACTGGGTGTTGTGTAATGAGAAAGGACTAATTAGCAATCTTGTTGTGCGAGGCCCCTTGGGGAAGAGTGACCATAACATGGCAGAATTCTTTATTAAGATGGAGAGTGACACAGTTAATTCAGAAACTAGGGTCCTGAACTTAAGGAAAGGTAACTTCGATGGTTTGAGGCGTGAGTTGGCTAGAATAGACTGGCAAATGATACTTAAAGGGTTGACGGTGGATAGGCAATGACAAACATTTAAAGATCACATGGATGAACTTCAGCAATTGTACATCTGGAGTAAAAATAAAAAGGGGAAGGTGGCTCAACCGTGGCTAACAAGAGAAATTAAGGATAGGTTAAATCCAAGAACGAGGCATATAAATTGACTAGAAAAAGCAACAAACCTGAGGACTAGGAGAAATTTAAAATTCAGCAGCAGGACAACAAAGGGTTTAATTAAGAGGGGGAAAATAGAGTACGAGGAGAAGCTTGCGGGAACATAAAAACTGACTGCAAAAGCTTCATATAGATATGTGAAGAGAAAAAGATTAGTGAAGACAAACGTAGGTCCCTTGTAGTCGGATTCAGATGAATTTATAATGGGGAACAAAGAAATGGCAGACCAATTGAACAAATACTTTGGTTTGGTCTTCACGAAGGAAGACACAAATAACCTTCCGGAAGAACGAGGGGGCCGAAGATCTAGTGAGAAGAAGGAACTGAAGGATATCCTTATTGGGCGGGAAATTGATGGGATGGAAGGCAGATAAATCCCCAGGGCCTGATAGTCTGCATCCCAGAGTACTTAAGGAAGTGACCCTAGAAATAGTGGATGCATTGGTGATCATTTTGCAACAGTCTATCGACTCTTGATTAGTTCCTATGGACTGGAGGGTAGCTAATGTAACCCCACTTTTTAAAAAGGGAGGGAGAGAGAAAGCAGATAATTATAGACCGGTTAGCCTGACATCAGTAATGGGGAAAATGTTGGAATCAATTATTAAGGATGAAATAGCAGTGCATTTGGAAAGCAGTGACAGGATCGGTCCAAGTCAGCATGGATTTATGAAGGGGAAATCATGCTTGACAAATTCTCTGGAATTTTTTGAGGATGTAACTAGTAGAGTAGACAAGGGAGAACCAGTGGATGTGGTGCATTTGGACTTTCAAAAGACTTTTGACAAGGTCCCACACAAGATTGGTGTGCAAAATCAAAGCACATGGTATTGGGGGTAATATACTGATGTGGATAGAGAACTGGTTGGCAGACAGGAAGCAGAGAGTCGGGATAAACGAGTCCTTTTCAGAATGGCAGGCAGTGACTGGTGGAGTGCCGCAGGGCTCAGTGCTGGGACCCCAGCTCTTTACAATATACATCAATGATTTGGATGAAGGAATCGAGTGTAATATCCCCAAGTTTGCAGATGACACTAAACTGGGTGGGGTGTGATCTGTGAGGGGGACGCTAGGAGGCTGCAGGGTGACTTGGACAGGTTAGGTGAGTGGGCAAATGCATGGCAGATGCAGTATAATGTGGATAAATGTGAGGTTATCCACTTTGGTGGCAAAAACGCGAAGGCAGAATATTATCTGAATGGCAACAGATTCGGAAAAGAGGAGGTGCAACGAGACCTGAGTCATGGTACATCAGTCATTGAAAGTTGGCACGCAGGTACAGCAAGCGGTGAAGAAGGCAAATGGTATGTTGGCCTTCATAGCTAGGGGATTTGAGTATAGGAGCAGGGAGGTCTTACATCAGTTGTACAGGGCCTTGGTGAGGCCTCACCTGGAATATTTTGTTCAGTTTTGGTCTCCTAATCTGAGGAAGGACATTCTTGCTATTGAGGGAGTGCAGCAAAGGTTCACCAGACTGATTCCCAGAATGGCAGGACTGACATATGAGGAGAGATTGGGCCTTTATACACTGGAGTTTCGAAGGATGAGGGTATCTCATAGAAACATAAGATTCTGATGGGACGGGACAGGTTAGATGCGGGCAGAATGTTCCCGATGTTGGGGAAGTCCAGAACCAGGGGACAGTCTTAGGATAAGGGATAAGCCATTTAGGGCTGAGATGAGGAGAAACTTCTTCACTCAGAGAGTTGTTAACCTGTGGAATTCCCTGCCGCAGAGATTTGTTGATGCCAGTTCATTGGACATATTAAAGAGGGAGTTAGATATGGCCCTTACGGCTAAGGGGATCAAGAAGTATGGAGAGAAAGCAGGAAAGGGGTACTGAGGGAATGATCAGCCATGATCTTATTGAATGGTGGTGCAGGCTGGAAGGGCCGAATGGCCTACACCTACACCTATTTTCTATGTTTCTAGGGCCTTGAGGAGTTGTTGGCTGAGCTGGACACTCTCCGTCGACAGTGACACCACTCTGACAACCCTCGTGAGGTCGTTAAATTTTTTTCTGCACTGGTCCACCATTTTTGCTACAGTTCCAGAGGAAGAGACCTCCTCTGCAATCTCCGCCCAGATTTTTCTGAATATTGCTGGGAGGGGGCTAGTTCCATCCCTCCTACTTAGATCTCCCCATCTGCTCTCCACAGTAGTAACCAGTGTGTCGTTTGCCTCCATAGTGAACCTTCTGGCCCGATGCCTGTCTTCCTCGATATCTCTGTGCTGCTATATGGTCGAAATCAAAACTCAAATGGCTGATTCAGTCTCTGGTGTACTGCGCATGCGCGACGCTCCCTGCAATCGGACAGTTGACAAGCACGGGAAGAAAAAAAACATTCGAAAAAAAATTGTGCATGCGCAGAAGGGATCTTTTTTTTTAAAACACGCATGCGCAGAAGGATCCTTTTTTTTCCCCCACAGCGGAACTTTTGGCTCCGCCGCACAAAATCTAATACGATAGTTAATTGCCGTTTGGTGAAAGTTGCATGTCTTAGTGCTGAAAAAAGTCTGTGAATAGCACCCAAAAACAGGCGAAATCACAAAAACCTGAAAATCTAGCCCATTACTGATAATTCTACAATACTTCTATTGATTACTTCTTCACCAATGTCAAACATTTTACTTTCCACTTTCTTCGGCTTCCTATCTCTTACCCCTACTATGTGAACCTCAGCAAACCAAAAGTTAAAATATAACTCTATATAAAGAAAAACTAAAGAAAAATGAACTGGACTTACATCTTCAGTAGTTTCAGTTAATAAACATTTCCTTATTAAACAGCTATTTTTCTAATCGAGCCAACATTAGTATAACTCCCTTATTTTGTTTTGTTATCTTATCAAAAATTACTCTCGTTACATTTAATAATAAGTCTGTCTTTGATTCTGTACCATTCAGCATCGGCTGACTCCCCCCATTCTACAAAAATGTTAAGTAAAAAGATATTTATCCAGGTGTTTTCCTTTTGCAGGACTAACTGTTGCTCTTGCATCCATATAATTTATTACAGCTCCCTGAAACGAAGGAACCACGTCTTCATTAATTTATTTACTAAGCAGGTAGTTACATTATACGAAAACCTAACCAGTGCTGCAAGGATCTGTCACAGTTCAAAACTTCAGTGGTCACTAACTTAAATTGCTGTTTACTTGTAAGTATTTTAAGATGTTACATATTTCTCTGTTTAACAAAGGTGAAAAAATAGCATTGCAATAATGAAAAGAAATATAAATAACAGTATTACGTGAATAACCCTTTCCTTACACTATAATCACGAGGCTGCCATATAATATTCCAACTGCATCTTATCCAATGATTTGTATAGAATAACCTCTTTGCTTTTGAACTTTATAGTCCCAACCAAAAGCCTAACATCTCATGATTATTTTATACTTGTCTTTCCAGTTTTAAAGATGTGTGCCAGAGTCTCTCCGCTCCTCTATTCCTTTTAAAGTTTTGTCAGTTAGTGTATATGGCCTCTCCATATTGATCCTCCCAAATTGTATCATCTCTTATTTCTGCACGTTAAATTTTATTAAAGATCTATCTGCCCAATCTACTAACCTGTCTATGTCCTCCTCAAAATCACTTAGTCCTCTTCAGTTAAGCACACTCCCTATTTTTGTATTAATTGCAAATTTTGCTATGATGTCCATTCACAAAAGTCCAGACCATTTAGAAATATTGATAAGAGCAATGGTTGCTAAACTGACCCGTAGGAGAAACCACTGTTTACATCCCTTCAATACAAAAAAAAAATCCATTACCACTCCTCTCTTTTCTGTCATTTAACCAACTTCCTATCTATGCTGCCACACTTCCTTTAATAAACAAGCACTTTCATTTTAATCATAAAGTCTCCTATGTGGCATCCTATCAAACACTTTCTGGAAATCCACATAAACAACATCCACTGCATTTCTGTTAACAATATATTCTTAGCTCCTCCAAATAACTTATGAATTTAAACCTTTTGGATGTAAAATTTTTCTGGTGACTTTTAGAAGGGAATCTTCAGCATCACATTTCCATTCCATGACGACATTGTCTTGGCCACGCAAAACACAATCTGTCCACCACTTGATCGCACCAAGTCATATAGACAACATCTCCAGAACCTTGGGAAGAAACTAAAGAGTAGGGTCAACTTGATCCAGAAACTCGTCGGATCCACAGGGCAGCACTCGCCCCAGTGTACTCTACAGTGGAGTACTGCTCTCCGGCATGGCTATCAAGTCCGCATATCAAATCCATTGATGTCCAGCTGAATTTTATGAGAATTATCACCGGTACGCTTTTATCGACACCAACACCTTGGCTGCCCATGCTTGCAAACATTACACCATCATCCCCACGCCGTGAATATGCAATCTCCAGAGAATACAGCCACTACACCAGCAAAGACATGCCGATCCAGGCCGACTTGAACAACCTTTCAACCAACCCGTCTCAAATCTTGAAGGCCATCAAGTCCTTCCACGATCTCCTGTAAGCCTTGATGACCGATGGTGAAATGCTTAGAAGAACTGTGACATACGAATGGATTCCTTAGGGACCCCACAACACAACCTGAAGGATCAAACCTTCCTTGCAAACAGTGAACAACCATCAACCACCTCTGAACTGGTCATGGTAGATGCTGCCACTTCGCCATAGATGGAAGTTTAAAGCACCCCATCATGTGACTGTGAAGCTCCTAATCAGACCATGGAGCACATCATTGAGCACTGCCCTTAAAGGAAACTTGCAGGCAGCCTACAAGACATTCACACTGTTACATGCTTTGGCCTGGATATCTGACATCTGATTTGCCACTACCATACGAAAGACGACATTTCCCATTTCAGGTATTTTTGATTTTAAAATGTTTACAATTAAACCAACTGGCTCACAGTTGTAAATAAACCAATGTAATGTTGTCAATTAGAAAATTGGACACTTTGCAACACAATAACAATGACTTTCAAAAATATACTGTAAAACAAAATATTGAAAAATCTTTATATTTCCTTTTCTTTCAGTTTTGGATTAAGCATGCATCAGATTATGTATCCAGTTATACCACCAAATTTGAAAATACCTGGGCTTGAAATTCTGTACAAGAAACGAACCTTGAAATGTGGAGGTCAACAAATGTTCTACCTGCATTAGAATAATAATGTGTTACAAAGTTGTTACATAATTAGGGACATAAGTAACAATGTTAATATCTCATTCACTTCTTACCGCAACTGCATTGTTCCATAAGGTGCTCTGCAGAGAGAAGGCCAACACTACTCCAAAGATAAAGTCCATCTTCTGCTGTTAGCGACACATCTACCTTATACGAAGAGAGCAAGATCAAGGTGGAGAATTGTTCTAGAACATGGCTTGCATTATATCACTTTAAAAAGAAATGACATTTCAAAAATACTTGATTACAATACCTAGGTATTACAATTACTGTACTCATAACAGTGCCAGTGTCTTACTATGGTGAAACTCAACTGTGGCCCCAGCTATTTACACTGTACATTAATGATTTAGACGAGGGGATTAAATGTAGTATCTCCAAATTTGCGGATGACACTAAGTTGGGTGGCAGTGTGAGCTGCGAGGAGGATGCTATGAGGCTGCAGGGCGACTTGAATAGGTTAGGTGAGTGGGCAAATGCATGGCAGATGAAGTATAATATGGATAAATGTGAGGTTATCCACTTTGGTGGTAAAAACAGAGAGACAGACTATTATCTGAATGGTGACAGATTAGGAAAAGGGGAGGTGCAACGAGACCTGGGTGTCATGGTACATGAGTCATTGAAGGTTGGCATGCAGGTACAGCAGGCGGTTAAGAAAGCAAATGGCATGTTGGCCTTCATAGCGAGGGGATTTGAGTACAGGGGCAGGGAGGTGTTGCTACAGTTATACAGGGCCTTGGTGAGGCCACACCTGGAGTATTGTGTACAGTTCTGGTCTCCTAACCTGAGGAAGGACATTCTTGCTATTGAGGGAGTGCAGCGAAGGTTCACCAGACTGATTCCCGGGATGGCGGGACTGACCTATCAAGAAAGACTGGATCAACTGGGCTTGTATTCACTGGAGTTCAGAAGAATGAGAGGGGATCTCATAGAAACGTTTAAAATTCTGATGGTTTAGACAGGTTAGATGCAGGAAGAATGTTCCCAATGTTGGGGAAGTCCAGAACCAGGGGTCACAGTCTAAGGATAAGTGGTAAGCCATTTAGGATCGAGATGAGGAGAAACTTCTTCACCCAGAGAGTGGTGAACCTGTGGAATTCTCTGCCACAGAAAGTTGTTGAGGCCAATTCACTAAATATATTCAAAAAGGAGTTAGATGTAGTCCTTACTACTAGGGGGATCAAGGGGTATGGCGAGAAAGCAGGAATGGGGTACTGAAGTTCATGTTCAGCCATGAACTTATTGAATGGCGGTGCAGGTGTTGATTTCCGGATTCTTTTACCTCAATCTGGTTCAGCAAAATTACTGAAACGAATACCGTTTGTGCTTTAAACAAAGCAAGCTTTTATTTAAAAAGCAAATCCCAATCGGGGACTTTATCAGACAGAAGGAATGCAAGTCTGTTCGAACGCACTCACTTCCTACGGACAAAGTGACGTTACATTGTAAAGGGACGATGGTTATACATTTTCGGCAAAAGATAACAAGATAGGGCTAGAGTGACATCCTAGTTCAGCCTATCCTCTTAGATTCCTCTTTCCCTTTGTCCACTCATAAGCCGACCTAAGTTTGGTCTGATTTTAAACAAAGACCATCTGTTAATGTTTCAGGTTAATAACATGATTTAATAAGACCTTGAGGTTTTTCTGCAAGCTGTGGGTTTTGTTTCAATACACGTTAGTGTTGTAACATTTCGCAGTCTCGAGTCTGAGATGTCATGGCTATTCCTCCATGAATTCTTTGTTAGCTTATACTGTCCCTATACAATTCCCACGTTCTCAACTTCAATGTCTCTATACATTTTTAAACATTCACACAGGCTAGAAGGGCCGAATGGCCTACTCCTGCACCTATTTTCTATGTTTCTATGTGGCATAGGTAAGACTTAACATTTTGATAGAATTTTGAAGTTTTGAAACAAAGTAACAAAAAAGTACATGCGGTTATGATCAATCTTGCCACTGTTCTCCAAATGTAGAAAAATCAAAAGGATGAATTATAAATCAGTACTTTTACTGAAAGAACAAAGTAAAAGATTGACCACTTTTTAGAATAGTCTTAATTTTTCAAAATAAAGGTCACAAAACAGGAATCATCCACAAGGGATAATGTCCAATTAAGTAATGCTTTAATATAGTAATATCACAACACTGCAACTGTCAATATGTTCCTCCTTGGTCCCAAAAGTATACAAGTAAAGCCAATGTCAATTCATTTTTAACTGAAGGGTCTCATTCAATGTACCTGCTCTCCACTCAAGACTCACTAAATATTAATTTTGTGGCAAATAGTAAATCCAACCAACACAATATTTGTTCCGAGGTGTACATTGTGTACAGCTAAGTGCACGGCAGTGTTTGGTGATGGTATGAAGACTGTTACACATATGGTTTACAGATATGGAGAATGGACACTTTATTTTGCCATGAGACATGACAACAGTGACTAAACTCCAAAAGTACTTCATTGAGACGTCCGGCGGTCGTGAAAGACACTATATAAATGTAAGTCTTTCATTTTCTTGATGAGTTTAACAAAAAACAAGCTCCTAATGAGGGTGAAAGTAAGATAAATTTTTTGTAGGAACCTGCGACGTGGCCAAAAGAACACTCCTACAGTATGCCACAATGGGTATTGTCAGTGAATTGTGTTTTTCATTTGTGCTGCAAAAGATAATCCCCAGCTTCTTTTCTGTACTGAGAATGCATACTGAACATGGATATTAAATGTATACAGACATTAAAGTCAAGAAGTTGAGAACGTGGGAATTATATATGGACAGTATAAGCTAACAAAGAATTCATGGTGGAATAGCCATGACATCTCAGACTCAAGACTGCAAAATGTTACAACACTAACACATATTGAAACAAAACCCACAGCTTGCAGAAAAACCTCAAGGTCTTAGTAACTCATAATGGGCCTTTGTGTAAAATCATACCATTCTTTGATCGGCTTATGAGTGGACAATGGTAAAGAGGGATCAAAGAGGGTAGGCTGAAATAGGATGTCACTCTAATTGTATCTCGTTATCTTTTACCGAAAATGTATAACCGTCGTCCCTTTACAATGAAAACTCACTTTGTCCATAGGAAGTGAATTCAATCTATCACAGTGCATTCCTTCTGTCTGATAAAGTCCTCGATCGAGACTTGTTTTGAAATAAAAGCTTGCTTTGTTTAAGGCAGAAACGGTATTTGACTCAGTAATTTCGCTGAACCAGATTGAGGGAAAAGAATCCACTTTTATCAGTACTAACACACCTCTTCCCTGCCTCCTCCACCCTCATCTCCAAGTGTAACAAGCTCATAGACTTCCTTGTCACTAAAACTCAGACCATCCATTCAGCTGCCGCTGTTGCTTCCTTCTGCCAACCATGCCAAACCTACCCCTAGGCTCACAGCTGGCCTAGTGCTGAATCTGTTTCTCTAGTTTCTCCTACATCTTCCCTCCTGCTCTCTCCAAGGAAAGTGCTAACTCTCCAAGAAAAGTGCTAAAAGTGCAGCACCAGTAAATATTTTCCAATTAAATAGTGTAGGCTGTTAGATGTTTTTTCTGGAAGCTAAGTTGCACGAGACAGACCACTCAAAAGAAGACCACTAAAAGAACCTAACTAAATAAAGAACCTGACCAGAGAAATAGAAGTGGAGATCTCCATTGTGAGGAAGCGAGATTACCTAATCCCTGCTTTACTCAAGTATGCCCAAGAATAACAGCTTCTGAAACCAATGCAGAGTTACCAAAAATCTGTATTTTTCTAAAAAATCGCAGAAAGCAGAGAAACAAGAGGAACAGTGTATAGAAGCATCCATTTTCAAAAGAAGTAAACCGCTTAGCCTCCATGGTGTTTCTAGACCTTGAGCAGAAATAAGAAAGTCAATGATCATCTTGTGACACAGTGAGATTTACCAGTGAGTACAAGTCCTGAAAATGACTACATGATGACTAATTTGTCACTTCCAGACTCTATTTCTCTAATGCTCTCATCAGCCTCCCTTTCTCCAACTCATCTAAAGCTTTGTAACTTGCATATTATCTTGCACTTGTTCGGCTTCCCGATCACTCCTGGCCGACCACCATTGGGCTTCATGGTTCCCAATTCATTGAATTCAAAATGTAAATCCCTGCACAGGGTTTCTCCCCCCATTACTGAGACATGGCTGAAAGATGGGCAGGTCTGGCAGGCAACCGCAAGTGTAATGCCCCTATTTAAAACAGGAGGCGGACAAAAAGCAGGAAACTATAGACCAGTTTGCCTAACATCTGTGGTTGGGAAAATGCTGGAGTCCATTATTAAGGAAGCAGTAGCGGGACATTTGGAAAAGCATGATTCAATCACGCAGAGTCAGCATGGTTTTATGAAAGGAAAATCATGTTTGACAAATTTGCTGGAGTTCTTTGATAATGTAACGAGCAAGGTAGCTAAGAGGGAATCAGTGGATGTGGTGTATTTGGATTTCCAGAAGGCATTCGATAAAGTGCCACGTAAGAGATTACTGTACAAGATAAAAGTTCACAGGGTTGGGGTTAATATATTAGCATGGATAGAGGAGTGACGAACAGAACAGAGTCAGGATAATTTTCCAGTTGGCAAATAGTGACTAGTGGGGTGTCACTGAGATCTGTGCTGGGTCCTCAAATATTTACAATCTATATTAATGACTTGGATGAAGGGACCAAGTGTAATGTAGCCAAGTTTGCTGATGATACAAAGATGGGTGGGAAAGCAAATTGTGAGGGGGACACAAAAAAATCTGCAAAGGAATATATAGACAGGCTAAGTGAGTGAGCAAACATTTGGCAGATGGAGTACAATGTGTGAAAATGTGAGGTTAGTTATCCACATTGGCAGAAAAAATAAAAAAGCAAATTTTAATTTAATTGGAGAAAAATTGCGAAGTGCTGCAGTAGAGAGAGACCTGGGGGTCCTAGTGCATGAAACACAAAAAGTTAGTATGCAGGTACAGCAAGTAATGAGGAAGGCGAATGGAATGCTGGCCTTTATTACAAGGGCGATACAGTATAAAAGCAGAGAAGTCCTGCTACAACTGTACAGGGTATTGGTGAGGCCACAGTTTTTGTTATGTATGAAAAACCTTGTAACCAGCATTCTACCGCCACCAGAGGGCGCATCCGTTGGAATCCCAAGGGACCCCAGCCGGCACTCTGGAGTCAGAATAGAGACACTTACTAAAGTCACATTGCTTTATTTGAGACATAACAACTGGCGACGAATCATAGATAACGAACCATCACGCGAAAATGCAGAGAACTGTTGGTATTCTGGAGAAATTCTCAGGTGGTGACGATTGGGAAGCCTTCGTGGAGCGACTCGACTGAGAACGCTGCCAAACGAAGGGCCATCCTCTTCAACGTCTGTAGGGCAACAACCTCTGGCCTCATGAAGAATCTTCTTGCTCCGGTGAAACCAACAAGCAAATTGTATGAAGAACTATGTATGCTGGTCCTGGAGCACCTAAATCCGAAGGAGAGCGTTCTGATGGCAAGGTATCGATTTTATACATGTTAACGGTCTGAAGGCCCGGAAGTGGAGAGCTACGTCGTCAAACTAAGGCGCCTTGCAGGACATTGCGAATTTGGTGGATTCCTGGAGCAAATGATGAGACTTGTGTGTGCTTGGCATTGGCCATGAGGTTATCCTTCGCAAACGATTGACTGTTGAAACATCGAACCTGAGCAAAGCCATAACGATAGCCCAGGCATTTACGTCCACCAGCGATAACACCAAACAAATTTCGCAGCATAAAGATGCATCGGCAAGTACTGTACTATGGCAGGAATGCATATGGCAGAACGTACATGCCTGTAGCTGCACGACCTCAGATGACTCAGAGTCCGCCATCAAGTGTGAATGCGAGGCAATTAACACCTTGTTGGCGCTACGGAGGTGATCATCGAGCCCATCAATGCCGCTTCAAACACTATGCGTGCAAAGGCTGTGGAACAATGGGACACTTCCAGCGAATGTGCAGACGAGCTGCAAACCCTGCAAACCACCACGTTGCAGAGGAAGACCGATCCATGGTGGATCAAACTGAACTAGAGACTCGAACCGAGGAGGCAGAAGTGTACAGGGTACACACCTTCACCACAAAATGTACACCGATCATGTTAAAAGTTGAATTGAACACTGGTGCAAGTCGGTCTATCATGAGCAAAAAGGCCTTCGAGAGGCTCTGGTGCAACAAGGCACAAAAGCCCAAGCTGAGCCCGATTCATACCAACCTGAGAACTTACACTTAAAGAGCCGATCCCTGTAATTGGCAGTGCAGCAGTAAAAGTCTCCTATGATGGAGCAGTGCACAAACTACTGTGAATGTATGTGGAAGAATCGTGAAAGGGTTAATAAAATGGTTCTAGGAATCAATAAGAAAATACGAAAAGACAGACTTACTTTCCCGTGAGAAAGTAATGGGCAAAGTAGCTTGTGTGACCATCACTGATAAACAAGGGTTTATGGCCATGACTTGATAAGGTGCACATCTGCTTCGCGTGATTAAGCTAAGCTATCCTAATACGTAGGAGGTCTTGGTGTCCCTGAGCAATTCTGCTTGTTGCAATTCCGCTTGTAAAAGCATAAAATGTTCTAAAGATAAACAGGCTATCAATCCATGAAGCCCTAGTAACACACTGTGATTGATAAAGCGGGCCATACCTCCTGCGGTTTGTAAGAATAAAAGGATGCGTCTGTGAGGGTAGGCAGACCTTTTGTCTGCTTGCCCCGGAATCTGTAGACTCTGTGCTGGCGGCTTGGCAACAGGTCCGAAGCCGCTTCAATAAAGACGTAAAGATTGAAGGTGTCTGACTCGATTATTGTCGAATGCAGCTGACCACCCGAACTAGGACTTAACATTACCACTATGGATTGTACCAGGAGATGGCCTCACACTGTTCAGTCGAAGCTGGCTGGGAAAATTCCGCTGGAACTGGGACGACATCTGAGCGCTTTCGTCCGTCGGCGACGCCTCACATGCCCAGGTTTTGAGCAAGTTCCCGTTGTTGTTTGAGCCAGGCATTGGAAATTGCTCTGTGGCGAAAGTGCAGATCTACTTGGTTCCCGGTACATGATCCAACCATCACAAGGCACATGCGGTGCGATACATGATGCGACAGAAAGTGGAGATTCAGCTGGCAGGCTGCAACGAGAGGGCATCATCGCACCGGTTGAGTTCAACGAGTGGGCCTGTCCAATTGTTCTGGTTCTCAAGGGCGATGGCACGGTCAGAATTTGTAGAGATGATAAAGTAACAATTAACCGTTTTTCGATGAGGACCAGTACCAGCTACCCAAGGCAGACGACTTATTTGCGACGCTGGCAGGACGGAAGACGTTCACTAAGTTGGACATGACCTCGGCCTACATGACGCAGCAGCTGGCGGAATCTTCCAGGTGAAAGGCCTCACCTGCCTCAACGCGCACAAAGGTCTGTTCATCTACAATAGATGCCCATTTGTGATTCAATCGGCTGCGGCTATTTTTCAAAGGAACATGGGAGAGTCTGCTAATGTCGGTTCCGCGCACCGTGGTTTTCCAGGACGACATATTGATCACAGGTTGGGACATTATCAAACACTTGCAGAACCTGGAAGAGGTTCTAAGTCGGCTAGATCGTGTGGGACTCAGGTTGAAACGCTCGAAGTGTGTTTTCCTGGCACCAGAGGTCAAGTTCTTAGGGAGAAGAATTGCGGCAGATGGCATCAGACCCACCGACGCCAAGACAGAGGCCATCAAGAACGCGCCGAGACCACAGAACGTGACGGTGCTGCAGTCGTTCCTGGGACGACTCAATTATTTTGGTAATTTCCTACCCAGGTTAAGCACCTTGCTAGAACCTCTACATGTGTTGTTACGCAAGGGAGATGACTGGGTATGGGAGAAATCACAAGAGACTGCTTTTGAGAAAGCCACAAATCTGTTATGTTCCAACAAGCTGCTTGTTCTGTATGGCCCATGTAAACTTTTAGTGCTAGCTGATTTGAAATTGTCTCACTTAATGAGTCCATCAAAACGTTGAATACATAGGTTAAGATAAGTTATGTCATGGGTAATATACTTGATACAACGACAGGCTCAAGTAGCGTTTTGCAGAGGTTGTGTGATAAACACCCAGATAAAAACGAGCAACTCAGACAATTGTCGGGCGGTTTGAATCAGAAATTAGGTTCAGACATATGGCCATTAGGGGGTTCAAGTGATTTAGAAACAATTAAACGCGCCCAAGAATTAATTTGGAAAAAGGGAATCGGGAAAAAGAGTAAGAAATTGATTGAAATTTGGCGCCAACATTGTCAAGATGAAAAAGATAAGAATATTCTGGCGAGTTGGCTGGAGAATGCTCTCAAGGCAGGAATTAAATTAACCGATGCGGGAATCCCTAAGCCATTGGAAATTTTAAGAAAGGAATGTGCACAGGAAAAGAGAAATAGAACAAACAAGGAATCTTTAACTGAACTACGTAGTTCAATGGCTGGTCTTGGCATGAATGGGGCTGACGAGGACGATGAATGGGATAATTGGAATATGACTCCAGGGGCTCCCCCGCCTCGTCCGATGGCACAACCCGATGTTAATGCCTTGGCTGACGCGGCTGTGGCAGTAAATGTGCCGGTGCCGAATTTACAGACGAACGGAGTTCTACCACCCCCTTACTCCAGTCCTAATGTCCCAACACCGGGCGCCACTGCTGCTATAACACTTATTTATCCCAGTTTAGACGATGTGTCTAGAATAGAACGACAGTCTCGGGGAACTAAGTCTGATGATGAGGTTTTCTGTCGACCCGTTGCAGAGGGGACTAGAAGCCATGCTCAAAGACGGCGTCAACTTGAACAGGAAATAAGGAGATTACAACAGCTTGAAATAAATCAACGACGTAGTGGTAAAGGGAAAAAGGGGAAATCAACCCCGAGGGATGAGGATGATGTGATAGTGTCAGGATCAGATACTGGGACAGATTCAGAGTCGGGATGGGTTGACGATGTTGAAGGGGACAATGACGAGGAGACACCAAGACCCCTGAAGAAACGCGCGCCGAAACAGCTGCCCGTCAGAACTGTCCCTAACCCTCGCGCGTTGGCACCGGCAGCGCCTGTTGAGGATGGGGGCCTGAATGTGCCACCACCTGCTATGATACAAGTGTGGTTACCTTGGAAACCCCATGAATTAATGTCCATATTAACCAGCGCCCCGAATAAAAATACCTGTCCTCAACGGTTCATTGAATTTTTGTCACGAACCATCAGAGTCTATCAAGCAGACTCAAGGGACCTTTGGTCTCTGGTACAACAGGTACTTACTGGTCCTGAATGGACCAGATTTAAGGAAGCCTTAGGACATCAAACTTACGATGCCTTAGAAACAGTGCACGTGAATAACGAGAACAGAGACGATGCTTCTGGATGCTGTACACGTAGTTCTGCGAAAACCTGTCGATATTACCAAAGTCTTGGACATGAAACCAAAGAAGGGCAAGACAGCCGAGGAATTTTTAGAGAGATTTAAGGAAGTATATGGAACCCAGTCAGGAGACCAGGCGTTTTCTAGGGGACAACCCTCTCCTCAGTTTTGTTCTATGTTAATGAACTGCCTTCCTGGATCAGTTGCTACTGCAATAAGGACCAATAATCTTGACTGGTGTGACGCCACAACTCAGGCAATGTCTCGAGCGGTAAAAGCTTTTTGGAAGGACGGTCCGACGGTTGAGCTAAAAGATTCATTGCTGACTAAAGTAAAGACAGAATATGTTGTTAAGGACAGACCTCAAACCTTGGTTTGCGTGGCATACCAAATGGAATCTCAGTTTTGTTCACCTGGATGGGTGGACGTACACGGACAAGGATACCTGACCCACCCTAACGGGCCAAGAGCGCCCAGTTACGGATCCCCATATGCTCCACCCGCCTATTACCAGGGACGGGGACTAGCTCAACAAAGTCAGAGGAAAGGAGCTACCTGTTATGGTTGTGGCGGCATTGGACACTTTAGGCGAGATCTACACTGACTCCCGTTACGCCTTTGGGGTTGTCCACGACTTCGGCCAGCTCTGGAAAAACCGAGGATTCCTAACTTCAACCGGTACGCCAATCTCGAGCCAAGTGCTTGTGTCTGACCTATTACTTGCTCTTCTGCTCCCTCGACAAATCGCTGTTATTAAATGTTCCGCTCATACTGCCGGTTCCTCTCCAATCGACATCGGAAACCGCCGTGCTGACGAGGCGGCTAAGTGTGCTGCAAGGAGTCAGCAGATTGTTGTGCCCCGAATGATGAGGCAGACGTCCAGCTCTAAACCGAGCTTGTCGGCCCCTGAAAAGCCAATGCCAACCATCAAAGAAGTACTTCGCCTACAGGAGGACGCTCCTGCTGTACAAAAACAACTTTGGAACGATCTTGATTGTAAATATGATACTGCCTCCGGGTTGTGGATCACACCCGCTGGTCAAACTTGTATGTCCGATGAATTGGTCCTTTGGGTAATTGAATGTGTTCATTATGCCACGCATTGTGGAGCAAAAGCCACTAGTGACCTGCTCCTCCAGACATGGTGGCATCCTAGCCTCCAAATGTTTGCGCAGAATATTATTCCTTGCTGCCTTACCTGCCAACGCCATAATCCTGGAAGGGGGGCACCATGTTTATTAGGTAAAACACCCTTGCCAGCCGGACCCTTCGAGACTTTGCAGATGGACTATATAGAATTGCCACGCTGTCAGTGTTATAAATATGTGTTGGTTATTGTTGATGTTTTTAGTAAATGGATTGAAGCTTATCCTACTACGGATAATAGAGCCTGTACTGTTGTTAAGATATTGCTGAAGGAAATTATCCCTCGCTTCGGGGTTCCCGGTCGCCTTAGTTCAGATAACGGACCCCATTTCATTGCAGCTGTAAACAAGGAATTGTGCCAACAGTTAGGGATACATCAACAACACCATTGTGCCTATCGCCCCCAGGCGGCGGGTCTGGTCGAGCGAACCAACCAGACTCTTAAAAACAAGTTAGCTAAACTGACCTCTCAAACAGGGTCAACTTGGTTAAAATTGTTACCTGTAGCTCTTTTTCAGATTCGCTCCACCCCCACAGGGACGACGCGTCTCACCCCAGCCGAGATCGTGTACGGCAGACCTCTTCGCACCCCTTGGGACCACCATTCTCCAGTTGCCGTTCACTTTCATCACATGACTGAGGAGATGACTACCTATGTGTTAGCCCTAACTAAGGCATTGCGAGCCTCTCATTCACAGGTTCGCGCCGCTTATGATGACCGTCCCTCTTCTCACGGATCATCCCCTATCGAGCCCGGATCCTTCGTCCTCATCAAAAATTGGACGCGATGTCATCTCCAGCCCCGATGGGATGGTCCATTTCAGGTCTTACTCACCACCCCCACCGCTGTAAAGGTGGAAGGTAGAGACGCGTGGGTGCACATGCATCATTGCAAATTGATTACCGGCGGTAATCAAAAGGGGGAGTGGAAATAGACGTGGACTAATAATTGAAGTGCCATAATACGTTCGTTCCCGACGTTCCGTAACCGTTTTAGCCGTAATTTTAAGCCATAATTTTAATTAATCTAATTATCATATGATTGCTTGTCCTGCTTTTAGGTATTTAGGCATAACACGAGTCCTTGGTAGCCACGATAGTAACATGACGGTTTGCAAGCCCTTTTGTCTTTCAGGATTGAAAGAATGCACGGAACCCTGCTGCTAGGAGTCGTGATCCTGCTGATAACAGTAACAAAAACAGGGGGATGACTACTCAGCTGCCCAACCGACGACTCACGAGAGCAAATTCTCCGTCTCTGCACGGGAGATATTGTACAATGTGGAACCAGGACACCAGACAATCTCGAATCATGGACCATGACTAAAATAAAATCCCGTACGGGTATACTCTCACAGGTTGATCGACAGGTGACTCTACAGGGCAAAGACCGATGGAATTTGCCGTGCCGGTTCAGGGAATGTGAAATGGACTTTGTTTGCCCTGATCAACCTGAAGATGACTTAGTTGATTCAAAGGACCAATCCCTGGAATCAGTAACAGGGCAAAGGAGGAAAAGGAACGTGCAAGGGCAACTGGGGAACGATCATAATATATTCCTGAGGACTCATAAGATCTTATTCGCGCCAGAGTCGGTTGTATGCTACCCTGTTATGTCGGTCACCGAATTGTTTACCCCAACCCCGGTTATGGATCTCAGTCTTTACATACGAGGATACAATGATACCCCGCCCGCCGAAAACATTACATTCACATATTCCGATGGCCGACGTCCCCCGGCCACCTGCCTAAACACCACAGGGTCTGGGAAGGATGGGTACCCACAGTGTTGGAATGGTACAGGATTTGGGTGCGCAGAAGTGGACGTGCCCGTTAACCAGACCTGTCTCACAAAGCAGTCCAATTATTCCTGTCTTCACGACTCAAACACGGGTATCACCTCTTGTCAGAGTGTGGATACCTGTGTAGAAGTAAGACAAGGGACCCAAATTTTGTGCGGATCTACGAATAAAACACATCTCACAGTAGAAGGGGCAGCATTCGCCAGAAGGTCAAATTTCGGACCAGAAGGGACTTCCCTCGAGCCCTACCTATACCCTCTGGTTTGTAAGGTCAATGGGTCATTTGCCCCTTGTGACAACAGTTGGGAACAGGGAACCCCAGCCGAGGGCGGAACCCCACCGGTACTCTACACCAAGCCCGGGTACTTTTTCCTAAGCAAGGGTAAAGGAAGTAACATCTTGATTCCCGGTGCACCAGAAACCCCCAAGTAGCAGTTGGATTTCTCACTCCTACCACAGTCCCTTGCCCTACTCAGTGGTGGTCTGGGCCGAGGAGAGGAAGGAAAAAGAGGACTGTGAGTAAGGAATTTTGTGCAAACTGGGAGGCACCCAATGCAATAGGAAGTACAGGTCACTCTATAGGGTGGGGAGTATTGAGCGCCCTGTCACTAGGAGGATCGGCTGGAGCCATGGCTGCCAATAACCGGAACTACTTGGTATGCAGGCTAACAATATTGGGCAATCAGACTAAAAGCGCGATTAAAATAATCAAGGACGGATTGTCAGATATTAGACTTCATAACCAACAGAATCGTTTCGCCTTGGACTATATACTAGCGAGAGAAGGGGGTGTGTTTGCAATAGTGCAGGGAAGAGGGAAAGGTAAATGTGTCATGGGAATAAAAGATAGAACTCAGGAATTGGAGGAAATAGAGAAAGGATTAGAACATTGGTTGAATGGGATGAACGAAGGACCCAATTTGGGAAACTGGGATTTCGGTGGATGGAGGGATTGGTTTATTAACATTGCTATATACCTTGCCATTATAGCCTTGTGCATTTTCGTTGCGATCGGTGTAGTTAAATGTTTGTTAGCACGACTGATGGCCATGATAAGTGGACTGGGGAAAACACAAAGAATGATGTTACAATGACTTGAGATTTCGAGGGAAGAACTAGAACCGATGTTAGGTGAAGGAACAACTGAACGGATAAAGGACAGAATAAAGATAGAACTTGAGGAGGAGGAATGTCAAAGACAATTGAGAGTAAACATTTATGAATGAGAAGTTATCATGAAATGATAAAAGGGGGGAATGTGAATGTATGTGGAAGAATCGTGAAAGGGTTAATAAAATGGTTCTAGGAATCAATAAGAAAATACGAAAAGACAGACTTACTTTCCCGTGAGAAAGTAGTGGGCAAAGTAGCTTGTGTGACCATCACTGATAAACAAGGGTTTATGGCCATGACTTGATAAGGTGCACATCTGCTTCGCGTGATTAGCTAAGCTATCCTAGCACGGAGGAGGTCTTGGTGTCCCTGAGCAATTCTGTTGTTGCAATTCCGCTTGTAAAAGCATAAAATGTTCTAAAGATAAACAGGCTATCAATCCATGAAGCCCTAGTAACACACTGTGATTGATAAAGCGGGCCATACCTCCTGCGGTTTGTAAGAATAAAAGGATGCGTCTGTGAGGGTAGGCAGACCTTTTGTCTGCCTGCCCCGGAATCTGTAGACTCTGTGCTGGCGGCTTGGCAACAGGTCCGAAGCCGCTTCAATAAAGACGTAAAGATTGAAGGTGTCTGACTCGATTATTGTCGAATGCAGCTGACCACCCGAACTAGGACTTAACATTACCACTATGGATTGTACCAGGAGATGGCCCCACACTGTTCGGTCGAAGCTGGCTGGGAAAATTCCGCTGGAACTGGGACGACATCCGAGCGCTTTCGTCCGTCGGCGACGCCTCACGTGCCCAAGTTTTGAGCAAGTTCCCGTCGTTGTTTGAGCCAGGCATTGGAAATTGCTCTGGGACGAAAGTGCAGATCTACTTGGTTCCCGGTACATGATCCAACCACCACAAGGCACATGCGGTGCGATACATGATGCGACAGAAAGTGGAGATTCAGCTGGCAGGCTGCAACGAGAGGGCATCATCGCACCGGTTGAGTTCAACGAGTGGGCCTGTCCAATTGTTCTGGTTCTCAAGGGCGATGGCACGGTCAGAATTTGTAGAGACGATAAAGTAACGATTAACCGTTTTTCGATGAGGACCAGTACCTGCTACCCAAGGCAGACGACTTATTTGCGACGCTGGCAGGACGGAAGACGTTCACCAAGTTGGACATGACCTCGGCCTACATGATGCAGCAGCTGGCGGAATCTTCCAGGTGAAAGGCCTCACCTGCCTCAACGCGCACAAAGGTCTGTTCATCTACAATAGATGCCCGTTTGGGATTCAATCGGCTGCGGCTATTTTTCAAAGGAACATGGGAGAGTCTGCTAATGTCGGTTCCGCGCACCGTGGTTTTCCAGGACGGTATATTGATCACAGGTTGGGACATTATCAAACACTTGCAGAACCTGGAAGAGGTTCTAAGTCGGCTAGATCGTGTGGGACTCAGGTTGAAACGCTCGAAGTGTGTTTTCCTGGCACCAGAGGTCAAGTTCTTAGGGAGAAGAATTGCGGCAGATGGCATCAGACGCACCGACGCCAAGACAGAGGCCATCAAGAACGCGCCGAGACCACAGAACGTGACGGTGCTGCAGTCGTTCCTGGGACGACTCAATTATTTTGGTAATTTCCTACACGGGTTAAGCACCTTGCGAGAACCTCTACATGTGTTGTTACACAAGGGAGATGACTGGGTATGGGAGAAATCACAAGAGACTGCTTTTGAGAAAGCCACAAATCTGTTACGTTCCAACAAGCTGCTTGTTCTGTATGGCCCATGTAAACTTTTAGTGCTAACTTACGATGCATCTTCGTATGGGGTCGGGTGCATGTTACAAGCAGCAAACGAATCGGGAACATTGCAACCCGTCGCTTATGCGTCCAGGAGTTTGTCCAAGGCCGAAAGGGCCTACAGCATGATTGAAAAAGCAGCTCTGGCATGCAATTACGGGGTAAAAAAAATGCACTAGTATCTGTTTGGGCTTAAGTTCAAGTTAGAAACTGACTATAAGCCGCTCATATCGCTATTCTCAGAGAGCAAAGGTATTAACACCAACGCCTCTGCTCGCATCCAAAGATGGGCGTTCATGCTGTCTGCATGTAACTATGTAATTCGCCACAGGCCAGACACAGAGAACTACGCTGATGCTCTCAGTCGGCTACCATTGCCCACCACCGGAGTGGAAATGGCACAGCCTGCAGACTTGCTCTTGATGATGGATGCATTTGAAAACGAAAAGTCACACGTTACGGCCCGCCAGATCAGGACCTGGACCAGCTAGGATCCTTTACAGTCCCTTGTAAAAAACTGAGTCCTCCATGGGAGCTGGTCCAGTGTCCAAGCGGAGATGCAAGAAGAGATCAAGCCGTTCCAGCGGTGCAAAGACGAAATGTCCATACAGGCGGACTGTCTTTGGTGGGGTAATCGCATGGTTTTGCCTAAGAAAGGCAGAGAAACGGTCAACGCGACCTGCACAGTACCCACCCAGACATAGTAATGATGAAAGCTATAGCCAGATCCCATGTGTGGTGGCCCGGCAACGACGCAGATTTGGAGTCTTGCATGCGCCAATGCAACACTTGCTCTCAACTGCGCAAAGCACCCAGGGAGGCACTGCTAAGTTTGTGGTCATGGCCCTCCAAACTGTGGTCTAGGATCCACTTTGACTTCGCTGGCCCGTTTCTAGGCAAAATGTTTTTGGTTGTTGTGGATGCTTATTCAAAATGGACTGAGTGTATAATAATGTCTGTAAGCAAGTCCACTGCCACCATTGAAAGACTACGAGCCATGTTTGCCACACACGGCCTGCCTGATGTCCTTGTCAGCGACAATAGGTTGTGCTTCACCAGCGCTGAATTCAAGGAATTCATGACCCGCAATGGGATTAAGCACGTCACATCTGCCCCGTTTAAGCCCGCATCTGACGGCCAGGCAGAACGGGCAGTCCAAACCATCAAGCAAAGCTTGAAACGCGTGTCGGAAGGCTCCCTGCAGATCCGCCTGTCGCGAGTTCTGCTCAGATACCGCACAAGACCCCAAATGAGAATGCATACTGAACATGGATATTAAATGTATACAGACATTAAAGTCGAGAAGTTGAGAACGTGGGAATTATATATGGACAGTATAAGCTAACAAAAAATTCATGGTGGAATAGCCATGACATCTCAGACTCGAGACTGCAAAATGTTACAACACTAACACATATTGAAACAAAACCCACAGCTTGCAGAAAAACCTCAAGGTCTTAGTAACTCATAATGGGTCTTTGTGTAAAATCATACCATTCTTTGATCGGCTTTTGAGTGGACAATGGTAAAAAGGGATCAAAGAGGATAGGCTGAAATAGGATGTCACTCTAATTGTATCTCGTTATCTTTTACCGAAAATGTATAACCGTCGTCCCTTTACAATGAAAACTCACTTTGTCCGTAGGAAGTGAGTGCGATCTATCAGAGTTGCATTCCTTCTGTCTGATAAGGTCCCCGATCGGGAATTGCTTTTTAAATAAAAGCTTGCTTTGTTTAAAGCACAATCGGTATTCGACTCAGTGATTTCACTGAACCAGACTGAGGGAAAAGAATCCAGAAATCAACACACTCACTCACCGGGGTTCCCCCTGCCGAACTGCTCATGAAAAGGGCACTGAAAACAAGGCTCTCTCTAGTCCTGATCTCCATGATCATGTTGAGGGGCAAGCGGCATCAACAAAGCATGTACCATGATCGTGCAAATTTGTCACGCGATATTGAAGTCAATTACCCTGCATTTGTACTTAACTATGGACATGGTCCTAAATGGCTTGCTGGCACTGTCATAGCCAAAGAAGGGAGTCGGGTGTTTGACGTCAAACTTGCAAATGGATAAACTTGCAGAAAGCATTTGGACCAAACAAAACTGCGATTCACAGACAGCCATGAACAACCTGAAGAGGACACCACCAACTTCTACCCTCCGATACACACACAAATGGCAACCGACATCACGGTTAAACACGAAGCTAAACTCATCATCCCCAGCAGCCCAGCAAGGCCAGCTGCGCAGCAGCCCAGCGAAAGCCCAACCAACTCACCTGCACCTGTGTTTGTACCGAGACGATCGACTATGGTGCGGAAAGCCCCAGATTGTCTCACCCTGTAAATAAGTGTATTATTGAATTTGGGGGGGGGCGGGGGGGGGGGGGCAGGGGAGGAAGAGAGTGATGTTATGTATGCAACACCTTGTAACCAGCATTCTACCACCACCAGGGGGCGCATCTGTTGGGAGTCACAAGGGATCCCAGCATCCCTTGGGATCACTGCATATAAGCAGACCTCCCATGCTGTGCCATCACTCTGGAGTCAGAATAAAAGAGACTAAGGTCACATTTACTCAAGTCTACACTTAGTCACATTGCTTTATTTGAGACATAACAGTTTTGGTCTCTGTATTTAAGGAAGGATATACTTGCATTGGAGGCTGTTCAGAGAAGGTTCAATAAGTTGATTTGGAGATGAAGGGGTTGACTTATGAAGGTAGGTTGGGCCTATACTCATTGGAGTTCAGAAGAATGAGAGGTGATCTTATTGAAACTAATAAGATAATGAGGGGGCTCAACAAGGTGGATGCAGAGAGGATATTTCCACTCAGAAAACTAAAACTAGGGGACATTGAATCAGGGGGCGCCCATTTAACACTGAGATGAGGAGAAATGTATTTACTCAGAGGGTTGTAAATCTATGGAATTCTCTGCTCCAGAGAGCTATGGAGGCTGGGTCAGTGAATATATTTAAGGCAGAGATAGACAGATTTTTGGGCAATAAAGAAGTAAAGGGTTATGGGGAGCGAGCAGGGAAGTGGAGCTGCGTCAATGATCAGATCAGCCATGATCTTATTGAATGTGGAGCAGGCTCGAGGGGCCAAATGGCCGACTCCTGCTCCTATTTCTTATGTTCTTATGGCAGCTCAATATTCCTGATTAGAGGATTTTCAGATGGGATAGAGGGGATAAAAAGGAGGGGGGGTGCGCAGTATTGATTAAAGAAACAATTACAGCTATGAGAAGGGATGATATGTAAAAGGGATCATCAAACGAAGCCATATGGGTTGAATTAAAGAACAAAAAAGGGGCGATCACACGACTGAGAGTGTACTTATAGACCCCTAAGCAGTGAGAAGAAGATAGAATAATAAATGTTTCGGCAAATTGCTGCGAAAGTGTAAAAACTGGAGAGCTGTGAGGGATTTCAACTACCCTAATATTAACTGGGAAAAAGGTAGTGTGAATGGCACAGAGGGTGCAGAATTCCTAAAATACATTCAGGAGAACTTCTTTAGCCAGTATGTAACAAGCCCAACAAGGGAGGGGACGGTTCTGGACTTGGTTTTGGGGAATGAAGAGGGGCAGGTGGAAGGGGTATCAGTGGAAGAGCATTTTGGTGCTAGTGATCATAATTCAGTAAGATTTAGGATAGTTATGGAAAAGGACAAAGGGGGACCAGGAATAAAAGTTCTCAATTGAGGTAAAGCCAAATATGCTGAGCTGAGAAGTGGACTGGAAACGGTTACTTGATGGTAAATCAGTATCAGGGCAGTGGGAGGCATTCAAGGAGGAAACATAGAAAACATAGAAACATAGAGAATAGATGCAGGAGTAGGCCATTCAGCCCTTCGAGCCTGCACCACCATTCAATAAGATTATGGCTGATCGTTCCCTCAGTACCCCTTTCCTGCTTTCTCTCCATACCCCTTGATCCCTTTAGTCGTAAGGGCCATATCTAACTCCCTCTTGAATATATCCAATGAACTGGCATCAACAACTCTCTGCGCTAGGGAATTCCACAGGTTAACAACTCTCCGAGTGAAGAAGTTTCTCCTCATCTCAGTCCTAAATGGCCTATCCCTTATCCCAAGACTGTGTCCCCTGGTTCTGGACTTCCCTATCATTGGGAACATTCTTCCCGTATACGAATTGGAAGGGTCAGAAAGCGGACCAGAAGACAGTGGGGACAGTGCCCGGGATGCCGGGGTACAGCGGGTCAACACGATCAATGTCACTGTTCTTACAACAAGACGCCTCCAATAATGATGAGGGTCCTACTCAACGGGATACTCATCAACATGGAACTGGACACGGGAGCTAGTCAATCTCTCATGAGCATCCAACAATTTGAACAGCTGTGGCCGCACAAAAGCAACAGACCAAAACTCACAAGGATCGACACCAAACTAAGGACCTATACCAAAGAAATCGTCCCAGTCCTTGGCAGCGCCATGCTCTCAGTCACACACAAAGGGACGGTGAACCGACTTCCCCTATGGATTGTCCCCGGAGATCTCCCAGCACTGTTGGGGAGAAGCTGGCTGGCAAAACTAAATTGGAAATGGGATGATGTTCACGCCATGTCGTCAGAGGAACGGACCTCCTGCTCAACAGTTCTAAGTCATTTTGAACATCTCTTTCAGCCAGGTGTGGGCACCTTCAAAGGGGCTAAAGTTAAAATCTCTATCACACAGGATGCCAGATCGGTCCATCACAAGGCTAGAGCTGTGCCTCATGTGATGAGGGAAAAGATTGAACACGAATTGGACTGGCTTCTGCGGGAAGGCATTATCTCACCCGTGGAATTTAGCGACTGGGCAAGTCCCATCGTCCCAGCCATGAAGCCTGATGGATCCGTACGAATCTGTGGGGATTACAAGTCTACCATAAACAGAGTCTCCCTACAGGACCAATACCCGCTGCCCAGAGCGGAGGACCTATTTGCCACAATGGCTGGAGGAAACCTTTTCTCGAAACTAGATCTCACATCTGCGTATATGACACAAGAACTGACCGAAGAGTCTAAGCTACTCACCACCATCAAAACACAGAGGCCTTTTTATGTACAATCGATGCCCATTCGGCATCATTGGAGGGGTGGGCCTGGGGGCTCTGTGCCTCAGTGCGGGGAGTGTTCAGAGTGGGGTGGACGGGTTGACTGCGCAGATGGCGGTTGGTGGATGTGGTGTGGTTGGCGTCGCGGGGGCATGGCTCCGGGGTGGCCGGAAGGTTATTTGTGTCTTCCTTCGTGAAAACAGAACCAAAGTATTTGTTTAACTGGTCCACCATTTCTTTATTCCCCATTATAACTCCACCTGAATCTGACTGCAAGGGACCTACGTTTGTTTTCACTAATCTTTTTCTCTTCACATATCTATAGAAGCTTTTACAGTCAATTTTTATGTTCCAAGCAAGCTTCCTCTCATACTCTATTTCCTCCCTCCTAATTAAACCCTTTGTCCTCCTCTGCTGTGTTACAAAATTCTCCCAGTCCTCAGGTTTGCTGCTTTTTCTGGCCAATTTATCTGCCTCTTCCTTGGATTTATCACTATCCTTAATTTCCTTTGTTAGCCACGGTTGAGCCACCATCCCAGTTTTATTTTTACTCCAGGCAGGGATGTACAATTCTTGAAGTTCATCCATGTGATCTTTCAATGTTTGCCATTGCCTGTCCACAGTCAACCCTTTAAGTATCAGTCGCCAGTCTATTCTCGTCAATTCACATCTCATACCATCGAAGTTACCTTTCCCCAAGTTCAGGACCCTAGTCTCTGAATTAACTGTGTCACTCTCCATCTTAATAAAGAATTCTACTATATTATAGTCACTCTTCCCCAAGGGGCCTCACACAACAAGATTGTTAATTAGTCCTTTCTCATTACACATCACCCAGTCTAGGATGGCCAGCCCTCTAGTTGGTTCCTCGACATATTGGTCTCGGAAATCCTGAGGGTACAGAGCAAGTATGTTTAAAAAAAAGGGTGGGGCTAACAAATCGAGAGACCCCTGGATGTCAAGGGACATACAGGGTAAGGTAAAGAAAAAAAAGGAAGCTTATGACAGATACGCAAGAACTCAACACTGCAGAAACTCGAGGATTATAAGAAGTGCAGGAGTGCAATTAAAATAAGTGTTATTTGGACAGCAAAGAGAGAGCATGAAAGAATGTTGGCAAGTAAAATCAGGGAAAACCCAAATATATTTTATAAATACATTAAGGGCAAGAGGATAATTAGAGAAAGAGTGGGCCCTATTAGAGACAATAAACAAAATCTGTGCTTGGAGACGGAAGACGTGGGTAGGATTCTTAATGAATACTTTGCATCCATTTTCACGAGAGGGGTGATGCAGATTTTGCAATGAGGGAGGATGAGTGTGAAATATTAGATGAGATAAACATAGTGAGAGCATAAGTATCCCAGGCTGTTGAGAAGCAAGAGGAAATAGTCGAGGCTCTGACCATCATTTTTCAATCCTCTCTGGCTACAGATGCGGTGCCAGAGGACTGCTAATGTACCATTATTTAAAAAGGGAGAAAGAAATAGACCGAGTATTTACAGGCCAGTCAACCTAACCTCGGTGGTGGGAAAATTATTGGGAAAAAATCCTGTGGAACAGAATAAATCTTCATTTGGAAAGAAATGGATTAAATCAAGGACAGTCAGCATATATTTGTCAAGGGAAGGTCATGTCTGATTAACTTGATTGAATTTTTCGAGGAGGTAACCAGAAGGATTGATGACAGCAGTGTGTATGATGTAGTGTATATGGATTTTAGCAAAGCTTTGTATAAGGTCCCACAAGGCAGACTGGTCACGAAAGTAATAGCCCATGGGATCCAGGGCAAAGTGACAAGTTGAATCCAAAATTGGCTCAGAGGCAGGAAGCAAAGGTAATGGTTGGGTAATGGGTGTTTTTGTGACTGGAAGGCTATATCCAGTGGAGTTCTCCAGGGCTCAGTGATGGGTCCCTTGCTTTTTGTGGTATATATCAATGACTTGGACTTGAATGTTGGGGGAATGATTAAGAAGTTTGCAGATGACACTAAAATAGGCTGTGTGGGTGATAAAGAAGAAGAAAACTGCAAATTGCAGGAAGATATCAATGTACTGATCAGGTGGGCAGAACAGTGGTAAATGGAATTCAATCCGGATAAGTGTGAGGTAATACATCTGGGGAGGTCTAACAAGGTAAGGGAACACATATTAAATGGTAGGACACTGAAAAGTGTAGAGAAACAAAGGGCCCTTGGCGTGCAGGTCCAGAGATCCCTGAAGGTAGCAGGCTAGGTAGATAAGGTGTGGTTAAGGCGGCAAATGGAATACTTGCCTTTATTAGTCAAGGTGTGTAATACAAGAACAAGGAGATTATGCTTGAACTGTATAAAACACTGGTTATGCCGCAGCTGGAATACTGTGTGCAATTCTGGTCACCACATTACAGGAAAGATGTGACTGCACTGGAAAGGTTGCAGAGGAGATTTACGAGGATGTTGCCTGAACTGGAGAATATTGGCTGGGAGGAAAGATTGGAGATGCTGGGTCTGTTTTCTTTGGAACAGAGGAGGCCGAGGAGAGACCTGATTGAGATGTATAAAATTATGAGGGGTCTGGATAGAGTGGCTAGGAAGAACCGGTTTCCCTTGGCAGAGGGCTCATCAACCAGGGGGCATAGGTTTAAAGTAATTGGGGGGAGGGTTAGAGGAGATACGAGGGAAAATGTCTTCACCCAGAGGGTGGTGGGGGTCTGAAACTCACTGCCTGAAAGGGTGGTAGAGGCAGAAACCCTCACATTTTAAAAATACTTGGATGTGCACTTAAAGTGCCATAACCTACAGGGCTACGGACCAAGTGGGATTAGGCTGGATAGCTCTTGGTCAGCCGGCGCAGATACAATGGGCTGAAATGGCCTCCTTCCATGGGGTCCTTCCATAAATCTCTATGATTCCATGAAAGTTATGTTTTTGTGGTCTCAGAAGGAGGAGTGCATCTCCTGGCTCCACAAAGATACTATGGGTCACTGCCAGCCCAGGCTTGTATCCTCAGCTTTGCTTATCTCCTCGCCCCAGACCTAAATCCTGGTCAGCTCGGACCTGGATTGAATATTTCATGCCCAGTCGGTGAGCTGCACCGGATGCCTATTTGGCGTCTGCAGACCATTGCTTCATTTTAAATGAAGCCAGATAGCAAATTTGACATTTGCTGGTACAGATGGCGAGCAAATCAATCGCTTTGCCGACTTATTGACCGTTTTGTGCACAAATCAAATTTCTCTCCCCGAGTGTCTACGGGCCACCTTTTCTTGTGAGAAAGACAACAGTATTGCAGTAAAGAGTCTTTTGTTTCCACCTTTTGTGTTAAACTGTTGTAAGAGAGACATAGAAACATAGAAAATGGGTGCAGGAGTAGGCCATTCGGCACTTTGAGCCTGCACCGCCATTCAATAAGATCATGGCTGATCATTCCCTCAGTACCCCTTTCCTCTTTCTCTCCATACCCCTTGATCCCCTTAGTCGTAAGTGCCATATCTAACTCCCTCTTGAATATATCAGAGTGGTGAAAGGGCACATGGGGTGAACTAAAGAGGCTGTTTATGCATAGCACACTGCATTTGTAGCTGGCAGATGAAACAGAATGGGAGAAGGGAAATGTCTCTCTACATTTTCAAACATTCACATTCTCATAGTGTGAAAGTTATAAAGGGAGCATAATTCTTATAATGCATTCAGGAGAACTTTTTAGCCAGTATGTAGCAAGCCCAACAAGAGGGGGGGCGGTGGGGGGTGGTTCTGCAATTAGTTTTAGGGAATGAAGCTGGGCAGGTAGAAGGGGCATTAGTGGGAGAGCATTTTGGTGGTAGTGATCATAATTCAGTTAGATTTAGGGTAGTTATGGAAAAGGACAATAATAGACCAGGAATAAAAGTTTGCAATTGGGGAAAAGCTAATTTAATTTAGTATTCACTCTGGAGAAGCGTGAGTTAATGCGTTTGGAGAGGGCTAATAAGGCAAGGGAATACACAGTAAATGGTAGGACGCTGAAAGGATAAAAGGGGGGAATGTGAATGTTTGAAAATGTATAGAATATGAATGTTTGAAAATGTATAGAGACATTGAAGTTGAGAATGTGGGAAAATGTATAGAGAAAGAGAAATTGAACAAAGAAATCATGGGAGAATAACTAAAAGAATGTCAGACTGCAAATATTACATCATCAGCACAATTAACAGACTTGCAAGGTCTAAGTTACTAGTCATGCCAGTAAAATAGTAACATTTAGAAGCAATGCCTGAGAAAGTTCTTTGAGCAAAGTGTGAGAAAGTTTTTTGAGCAAAGTATGAGAAAGTTCTTTGAGCAAAGTGTGAGAAAGTTCTTTGGGAAAAACAGCTCATATAGATGTCAGCTCATGAGTGGACAAAGGGAAGGAGGGATCAAAAGGGATAGGCTGAACTAGGATGTCACTCTAATTGTATCTTGTTATCTTGTACCGAAAATGTATAACCGTTGTGCCTTTACAATGTAATTTCACTTTGTCCGTAGGAAGTGGGTACGCTCTATCAAGAGAGCATTCCTTCTGTCTGATAAAGTCCCGGCCGGTAAATCTTTATAATACAGACTGCTTTGTTATAAGCTTCTTTGGTGTTCGCCTCAGTGTATTCGATGAAACAGATTGAGGGAAAAGAATCCATAAATCTACATTTGGTGTCAGAAGTGGGATCTCAACGGACGACTGCCGAAAACTTGCGAATTAAGAGCCAGACTAGCCTTGGACAAGATGGGAGGAAAGTGGCCACTGTAGTGAGTATAATTTAAAATACCACTGCAGTTTCCTTCAGTTTCAAAAGTCTGAGAAAAGTTTGGCCACTCGCTGGTTCTCAGGTAGTGTCTGAAGGAGATCCAGGTAAATCTGGCGAATATCTTCTAAACTTAGGAAATAAGTGTCCAAGTCAGGTGTGACGTTGACCTTGTAGATCACTTGGCCCGTCTCGGCACTGATTGGATTTAAACCGCGCGGCGACACGGAAGGTAGGGATAGTTAGAGCTAGATAGGGATAGATCAAATCGCGGGGCGACGCGATCCGTGCGGCGACACGGAAGGTAGGGATAGTTAGATCTAGATAGGGATAGATCAAATCGTGGGGCGACGCGATCCGTGCGGCGACACGGAAGGTAGGGATAGTTAGAGCTAGATAGGGATAGATCGCAACCACGGGGCGAAGCAATATCGCGCGGTGACGCGAACCGCGGGGCGATGTGGGATCGCGGGGTGATGCAAAATCGCGCGGTGACGCAGACCGCGGGGAGACGCAAAATCGCGCAGTGACGCAAAATTGCGCAGTGACGCAAACCGCAGGGCGACGCAAAATCGTGTGGTGACGCGAACCACGGGGCGACGCGGGATCGCACCGTGACGCAAACCGCGGGGCGACGCGGAGAAAAAAACCGCACAGCGACGCGGAGGTTAGATAATTACGTAAGATTAATCCGCGGGACTGTGTAAATTTTAAATTGTACTTATGCCAGGTGTGGCGTCGATCTTGTATATCACTTGGTCCGCCTAGGCTCTGGATAAGTTAACCTAAACCACCGCGGGGCGATGCGGGGACAATCGGGACTAATTAGAAACAGTTACGATATGAGGGGCGACGCGAGAATGGATAATCAGTTGGATAAAACTACGGATGCGGGTAGTCCGCTACAAAAGTTATGTGAGGAATTCCCTGAAAGATCTGAACAATTTAGACTATTATCTGGAGCCCTGAACAAATTATTAGATGACCAATGGCCCCTAGGTGGCACTAGAAGCGTGGGAAAAAAAAGGCACAGGGATTGATTTGGAAAAGGGGACGAGGAAAAAGGGACAAGAATTTAATTGCCACGTGGCAACATTACAAAAATAGAGCCGGCCAAAACAATTAATAGGAAAGAAGAGACTTTTGTGAACGTCTGTTTTGAATAAGGAGTACTTGTGTGATTTAGTACTTGTGTGATTAATAGGAAAGAAGAGAGACTTTTGTGAACGTCTGTTTTAAATGAGAACTGCTTGTGTGATTTTGACTGTGGATATGAAAGCTTTGTGAACGTCTGTTTTAAATGAGAAGTGCTTGTGTGATTTTGACTGTGGATAAGAAAGCCTGTTTGGGAAACCGGGGAGTTGTGGTTTGTTTTAGCTCCACCCACTTTTTCAAATAGAGTGAAAGTTTTTTTAACCCTTCGTAGTGTTGTCCTGTATGTGGGAAGTTTAAGAGTGTGAACCTTATTGAATTACATATATTCGGATGATAAGTTACGGAGCCAGGAAATGCACAAAGGATAGGTTTATTGAGTAAAAGATTTTAAAAAATATACATGGTCCCGGTGGTTAAAAAATAATTTATTTGACATGCTCACTTACTTGTCGAAAGAAAACATGCAATGATTGATTACATTGGGTTGAAAGACATAAATTTAGTCTCAGAATGAGATAAAGAATGCCTTAAAAAAAAAAGCTTCTAAGCTCAAAAAAGTTTTAAATAAAGATTGAAATTACAAAGTTTGAATTGGGATTTTGAGATATTCAGAGAAGGCACAGCAAAATACTGAGATGGATTCAAAAGGATTAAAAAAAAAATTATTATTATATTAAATCTGCAGTTTAGAAGAGACAGTATAACATGACCTTGAGGCTGGAACAATTGAGATAACGAAAAGCAGCCCTCAGTCTACGTGCCAGACTTCCCTCTAGTTATGGAAAAGACGGGAAAAAAAGACGTAACGTACTAAATAGGTGCTGAAAGAAAAACAAATGTTCTGAGATTTTAAATTATGAGAAAAGTTCCACTGCAGTTTGAAAAAAATGCATCACTTCTGTCGAGTTGGCAGGAAAACTCCATTAAATTAGGGCTTTCATTGACAGAAGGAGGACATATTAAAAACCGTAGACGTCTTAAAGAAAGACTGCGCGCACGAGAAACGTACTAAGAGTTCCACTGGGACCTCTGAGAAAGGTATCGATAGACTACGTAGTCAAATGTTGGCTTTGCATTGACCGAGGCTGATGACGAAATTGAATTTCAGTAAACAAATAGCTATTAAAAATGTGTGGTCTCGTTTTAAATCAATTTTTAAAAATATATATC
This sequence comes from Pristiophorus japonicus, assembly GCF_044704955.1. Taxonomy (NCBI): domain Eukaryota; kingdom Metazoa; phylum Chordata; class Chondrichthyes; family Pristiophoridae; genus Pristiophorus; species Pristiophorus japonicus. Next base: position 80,870,754 of record NC_091990.1, read on the forward strand.
TTTGGCAAGTACTTGAATTAGAACTTTAAAAAAATTGGGAGTTTAATCAAATGCTGCCTTTCCTGATGAGAAGACTTTTTTTTCAGATGGTTACGTGAAGTCACATAAAGACATCAGGTCTTCTTACAAACCTGGAAAGGAGTTAACCCTTTCCATTGACAGCCGTTTCATACTGAACATTATTAATTTGGATTTCTTAATAGAAAAAACTCACCTAACAGAGGAAATGGTGCGATAGTCAGAATAAAAATAAAAACAGAACTAGCTTATGTAATAATACTTGCCTGATACAATAAAGAAATAGATACTCAAACAAAACAAATTGAAGAGTTAAAAGGCTAAGATAAATAAGCTGAAAGAGATCCACAAACCCAACTTAACCCTGACCTCCGATTTCACGGAGTGACCTTGTGAATGTTTAAAAATGTATAGAGACATTGAAGTTGAGAACGTGGGAATTGTATTGGGACAGTATAAGCTAACAAACAATTCATGGAGGAATAGCCATGACATCTCAGACTCGAGACTGCGAAATGTTACAACACTAACACATATTGAAACAAAACCCACAGCTTGCAGAAAAACCTCAAGGTCTTATTAAATCATGTTATTAACCTGAAACATTGACAGAAGGTCTTTGTTTAAAATCGGACTATGCTTGGGTCGGCTTATGAGTGGACAAAGGGAAGGAGGGATCAACAGAGATGGGCTGAGCTGGGATGTCACTCTAGCCCTATCTTGTTATCTTTTGCCGAAAATGTATAACCATCGTGCCTTGACAATGTAACGTCACTTATCCGTAGGGAGTGTGTACGCTCGATCGAGAAAGTATATCTTCTGTCTGATAAGTCTTGCCGGCCGGTAAAATAAAGACTGCTTTGTTTAAAGCACAAGAGGTATTCGACTCAGTAATTTTACTGAACCAGATTGAGAGAAAAGAATCTACATTTACAACCTCGACATGCATGGATAAAAGATGAGTCAGACTACCAGTCGTGAAAGGCAAGACAAACACTCCCGCCGATCGGGATGCGGAGCTGCTGCGCAGTCAGACAGCTCCGAACGACCCCACCATAGATGTCTATGTGCCTTGGAAACCGAACAAAATTATGGCCATTCCGGCCACTATGCCAGATCGAAAGAGAGAACCTGTCAAGTTTATAGATCATCTTCGAATTACCATTACAGTTTATAATGCAGAATCAAGGGACCTGTGGGCCCTGGTACAGCAGACCCTGAGCCCAACTGAGCATGCCCGATTTCTAACTCACCTAGGACGTGCAACCCATGATGCATTGGTGGCTGCTCACCCTAACAATGCCCAGGACCGCCTAAACGTTGTCTTTAATGCCCTCGGCACGACCCTTCAGAAGCCCATCAGTATGGCCGCAGTATTAGAAACTAAACCCAAACGAAACGAAACTGCCGACGAATTCATGGAAAGATTCATTGAAATATACGGAGGTCAATCAGGAGATTATGCCTTCAGGGCGGGAGAGGATTCACCTCAATTCTGCGTTATCCTACTTCAGTGCCTGCCCTATTCGATTGCTCACGCTATCCGGACAAATAATAGTAAAGCCCAGATGGAAAGGGCGGTTAAATATTATTGGCAGGAAAAGAAAGGAGAGGGGGGAGGTGCGCCCCCAACCCGGGTCAAGACTGAATACGTGACTAGAAAGGAAGAGCCACCTCGGGTGGAAGGACCAAAACCCGACCCAAAGGGGATACCAGATGGAACTGCAGTATTGCGTGCAGGGTTGGGTGGATAAACAGGGATACGGTTATACCAAACACCCAAATGGCCCGGGCCCTGCTAATTACGGACTGCCCTATTGTCCCCGACCTGGTATGGGAAGAGGTCAGGGCTGGGGAAGACGAGTTGGATGCTTTAATTGTTTGCAAGAAGCACATTGGAGTAGAGATTGTCCCTCCCGTCGGCACAAAAGAGGAAGAGGAGGGGGGCAAGGGGGGAGAGGACGGGGATCTTACACTAACTTCTCCCAGAAAAACTCCTTTGGCCAACCGTCCCTCGATTATTCTTGATTGTACAGAGAACCTCCCCGGATGACGAACCGATTTGTCAGTTTCCAGTCCCTAGCACGGCTAAACAAATGCGACAGTGGTTGGGGATGATCAATTATGGCAGATCCTGGATCCCTAATGTCGCCCTGATGACTAAGCACCTCACACAGTATACAAACAAGGAAGGCAGCTTTAAAATAAAAAACGCAGACGTCCAAGCCTTTAAGGAACTAAAGACAGCCCTGTTGCAAGCTCCGGCTTTGGGCCGGCCCCTCTATGACCGGCCCTTTCAACTGTATTGTACAATCCTGAAAGACTGTGCTACTGCTATCTTAACTCAGAAACACGGGGATAAGTATAGACCAGTTGCCTACTACTCTTCCAAAATAGACCCCGTTGCCTTGGGGCACTCTGTACGTACTCAAATATTAATCTACAATAGCCTTCAATCTGCTGCCAACCTTACCCTCCAGCAGGATATTGTTGTATGCACCTCTCACTCCGTAGCTGCCCTCCTGGGTCAACTGCAGACTCAACACCTTACCATGGCCAGGCAAAGCAGATATGAGATCTACCTACTAAATAATCCTAAGCTGAACTTTTGGCACTGTATTGCCATTAATCCGGCCTGTTTTGTTACTGAGCCACCCCAAGATGAGGAAGAACTCAGTCATGACTGTTTATCTTTAATTCAAGCAGCCACATCGGTCAGGGAGATTTAGTTGATGTACCAATGGAGGACCCAGACTGTATTATGTATGTTGACGGAAGCTCTTCTATTGATCCAGAAGGTGCACGAATTTCAGGATACACCATAGTAAACCAGGAGAATCAGGTCTTGGAATCTGCCGCCTTTGAAACCTATTCCGCCCAACAAGCTGAACTATTCCCACAGGGGAATGAGATATCCCATAGGCAACTAGTATCTGACTTGTTGCAAGCCCTCATGCTCCCCAAGCGCATTGCCATTGTTAAATGTACCGCCCACACCACCGGAAAATCCCCGGTTGATATAAGGAACCACTGTGCTGACGAAGAGGCCAAACAGGCCTCTCGTGGACAACAAATGGTAGTGCCCAGAATGATGAGTCAGATTAAAAATCCTGCAAAGGGTAAGTTAGCCTCGGAAAAACCAATGCCAACCATCTAAGATGTTATAAAAGCACAGGAGGACGCTCCTGAAAAAGATAAACTGTTGTGGAAAGATTATGGATGTACTTATGATAATGTTTCTAAACTCTGGACCACTCCCGCGGAACAGACTTGCATGTCTGACGAGATGGTCCTATGGGTTATTGAATGTATGTACTTTGCTACTCATTGTGGAGCAAGGACAACAGGTGACACACTTTTGGCTACTTGGTGGCACCCTAGACTCCAGGCGTTGGCCCAGAACATCAGTCGTCGTTGCCTGGTTTGCCAGCAGCACAATCCAGGGAAGGGAGTATCCTGTGATTGGGGTAAGACGCCCCTACCCGAAGGTCCCTTTGAGACCTTGCAGTTGGACTACATTGAGTTGCAAAGAGTTCAGTGTTACAAATATGTGTTAGTAATAGTAGATGTGTTTAGCAGATGGATTGAAGCCTACCCTACCCTGGACAATAAGGCTCAAACTGTTGTTAAGGTGTTAATGAGGGAAATTGTTCCTAGATATGGTATCCCAGCTCGACTGATGACCACCTATGTTCTTACTCTGACTCAGGCTCTGCGAATAGCCCACAACCAGGTTCGAGATGCTCACCTCGACCTCCCAGTTTTACCCGAATCGTCCCTCGTGGCACCAGGGAAGAAATGGATTTGGAAGGGATTAGAGCCACGATGGGAGGGGCCTTTTCAGGTGTTACTTACTACCCCCACTGCAGCTAAGGTTGAGGGGGAAAGTGCCTGGGTTCACCTGCACCACTGCAAGCTCACCACCCTCTAACGAACCTATTTTACTGGTTATTCTAACTCCTGTTTTTGTTCCAGACTTCCTCTTCTCCATAGCTGAACAAGGTCCTCTCTTGCAACGTCCTGATTAAAAGAGTGGGTCCCGAGGAGACCAGTTTGAACTTCTACCCGTAGTGATAGACAACCAGCTACACCGACGGTGACCTGAGAAGAGAGGCGAGAAAACCGAACTCTTTTAATCAGCAAAATAATCGGACTATTTATTTGATTCCCGAGCAATAAGATGAAACTGTGTCTGTGTGCCACAGTCTGTATAATAGTGTTGATATACGAAAGGTGCGGCGCATGGGAGGGGAGACAGAGGCGAGAGCTCCATGTGAACACCTTTTTGTACATGTCTTATGTTTATACATTCCAAAGGGGGAATGACACAGTAACAAGGGACATACAGGGTACAGCAATTGCCCACACAGTCTCAACATCACCACAGGTGCACGGGTCACCCTCCGTGGGCCCAGTCTTGGGACCCGGAAGCAATATATCAGAAAGCAGCTTTTAACGGCACGTATTTCGTGTGCGGGCATAGGGCATATCCCTGGTTGCCTAGGCGATGGACAGGGTCCTGCTATCTGGGATATGTGGTGCCATTTGTGCGGCAAATACGTACCCTGGCGGAAGCACATGCCTCCAGCCGACACAGGCAAGCCCTCACCCCCGCCGAAAGGTTCTTTGGGGTCATGATGTTCGCATTCGGGATAGGACGCACCATGGATGAAGTACAGAACCTAGAGAGGGTATTGGAACAGATAGCTAACCATACTGCTGAAGCTCTGGAGGACATCACGGCCGAAATAGTAGCAATGCGGACCATAGCATTACAAAACAGAATGGCCCTCGATTACCTGTTCGCTGAGAAAGGGGGAACGTGTGCCCTGATAGGATCTGAATGTTGCACTTACATCCCCGATAATTCAGAAAACATAACCAATCTCGCTGATCACATAAGAAGGGAGGTAAAGAAGTTATCCACCCCTGCAGGAGGAGTAGGCTGGTTTGACTGGCTGTTAGGTGGATTTTGGGGATCATATATAATGCATGGAGCGATTATTCTCATCGTAGTAATAATTACCTGTTGCTTGATTATTGGTTGCTTTAACCTTTGTTGTAAAGTCATGATGGCAAGGTTAGCAAACCCTCTTGTGACCAGGGGCTCCCGGGTTATGATCCAGCAAACTAAAGACCTACTCGACAAAGAGGATCAGGAAAAAGAGTGCCAACGGTTGAATGCGATACTCCTGGAATAGTCACCAGGGTTATCATGGAATGATAAAAGGGGGGAATGTGAATGTTTGAAAATGTATAGAATATGAATGTTTGAAAATGTATAGAGACATTGAAGTTGAGAATGTGGGAAAATGTATAGAGAAAGAGAAATTGAACAAAGAAATCATGGGAGAATAACTAAAAGAATGTCAGACTGCAAATATTACAACATCAGCACAATTAACAGATTTGCAAGGTCTAAGTTACTAGTCACGCCAGTAAAATAGTAACATTTAGAAGCAATGCCTGAGAAAGTTCTTTGAGCAAAGTGTGAGAAAGTTCTTTGGGAAAAACAGCTCATATAGATGTCGGCTCATGAGTGGACAAAGGGAAGGAGGGATCAAAAGGGATAGGCTGAACCAAGATGTCACTCTAATTGTATCTTGTTATCTTGTACCGAAAATGTATAACCGTTGTGTCTTTACAATGTAATTTCACTTTGTCCGTAGGAAGTGGGTGCGCTCTATCAAGAGAGCATTCCTTCTGTCTGATAAAGTCCCGTCCGGTAAATCTTTATAACAAAGACTGCTTTGTTATAAGCTTCTTTGGTGTTCGCCTCAGTGGATTCGCTGAAACAAATTGAGGGAAAAGAATCCATAAATCTACAAGAATGTGTAAAGAAGGGTTGCGAATGTGGTAGATGGATAGAGAATGTGGCAAAAGGATGGAGATAGGGAATCATGGGAAAATAGCTAACAACTGCAGACAACTGCAGAATCGACAAAAAAAAGGGGTTACCAAGAGTTGAAGTTGAGGTTAAACACGGTCATGAGAAAGACGCAAGGCGGCACAAAGAAAGCAAGCAATCCTAGATAGGAGGGGAAAAAGTAATAGCTTTTACTGATAAGGAGGAAGGGAAACTAATTGGGTTCTATACTGATAAGTGTAGCGAAGCTATAACTAACCTGACTCTGACACCAGCCTTAATTGGGAGACTTTCTTGCCTGCCATTGGACGGACTCGGGTGGGTGGGGGTGGGAGACAGAAAGGGATTGGATAGACCAAGTGCTAATCAAATGTGTTCTGTTTTGAAAATGTAAAACTACTGTGCTTTTCGCACTGTAAAGGGGCTTGTCCAAGGGAAGGTAAACAGGCTCTGATTGAGAGTGTCCCTTTGTCTTGACAAGTCCCGGCCGGAGAATCTTCAATAAAGGTCCTTTACAGAAAAGGCAAGGTGTTCGTGTCAGTGTATTCGCTGAAACAGATTGAGGGAAAAAGAATTCGTATTAACGTTTGGTGTCAGAAGTGGGATCTCAACAGACGGCTGCCGAAAGCTTGCGAATTAAGAGCCGAACTAGCCTCGGACAAGATAGGAGGAAAGTGGCCACTGGAGTGAGTACTTTTTAAATACCAGTTCGGTTTGCTCCAGTCCCATAAGTCTGAAGAATACTTTGCCACTCACTGGTTCTCAGGTAGTGTCCGAACGAGATCCAGGTCAATCTGGCGAATACCTTTTAACTTAGGAAACCGCGGGGCGACGCGGCCAGAAAAGGAAATCGCGGGGTGACGCAAGAAATAGACTATCGGGCGGCGACGCGAATACGAAAACCGCGCAGTGACGCGGAGGGATAGGGCAATAGACTATCGCGCGGCGACGCGAATAGGAAAACCGCGCGGCGAAGCAGAGGGATAGGGAAATAGACTATCGCGCGGCAACGCAAATAGGAAAACCGCGGGGCGACGCGGAAGAAAAGAGAAATTGTGTAAAACTAAATCGCGGGGCAACACAAGGAATTGTGTAGAACTAAATCGCGGGGCGACGCGAGGAATTGTGTAAGGATAAAAGGAATTGTGTAAGGATAAAATATTTCTTTACCGCGGGGCGACACGGGATTGGGTAATCATGGATCCAAAAATAGAGCCGGCCAAAGAAAAAAATTAATTAATAAGCTTTGTTGAATGAAGAGAGACTTTTGTGAATGTCTGTCGTTGAGTGAGAGTCCTTGTGTGATTTTTTGACTGCGGAATAAATTTTTATGTTTTCATGTTTTTTTAAGAAGCCTGTTTGGAAGAGTGGAGCAGCTGTTTGTTTATTTTAGCTCCACCCACTTCTTCAAACAGAGTGAAAGTTTTTTCAATCCTTTGTAGTGTTGTCCTGTATGTGGGAAGTTTTAAGACATTTTAAGTTAGAAACGCAGGTGTGGATTTATTCGGATGATAAGTTACGGAGCTAGGAAATGCACAAAGGATAGGTTTGTTGATTAAAAGATAAAAAATACATGGTTCCAGTGGTTGAAAAAAAAATAATTTATTTGACACGCTCACTTACTTGTCGAAAGAAAACATGCAATGATTGATTACATTGGGTTGAAAGACATAAATTTAGTCTCGGAATGAGATAAAGAATGCCTTTTAAAAAAGCTTCTAGCTCAAAAAAAAGTTTTAAATAAAGATTGAAATTACAAAGTTTGAATTGGGATTTTGAGATATTAAGAGAAGGCACAGTAAAATACTGAGGTGGATTCAAAATTTTTTTTTAAATTAAATCTGATCTCTTAAAGAAAAAAGGAGATACAAAACTAAAAGGTTTGAAAAAAGATGTAATGTACTAAATAAGTGCTGAAAAAATGTGTTTGTGATGGAAAAATACATAACTTACTAAATACTAGTTGATGTTTGCTGTGAAAAAGATATTGGTTTAATTAGGAAAAGGAAAAAAAATTGGAAGAGGTAAAAGACACTCTACAGTGATAATGATTTTAAATTATGAGAAAGTTTCACTGCAGTTTGAAAGATTTCCAAAATGGACGTTGTTTATCAAGAAAAGTCCAGAACAGTCTTACCAAGCAGGAGGGTTTTGAAAATAACGAGGAGAAAAGATCTAAGCTATGCGAACTCAGCACTGAAAGAACTGGGAATTAGAGAATCTTACTAAATTTTAAAATTTTTATAGAAAATGGAACTGGCACAGATTTTTAGATTTTGTGCTGAGAGAGAAATAAAACACAAGATGTGCCCAGTGAACGGGACCATAAAATAAAACGAAATGTTCGAATGTACACAGCGTGTGTGAAAATTGGATTTCAGTAAACAAAAGAGCTATTAAAAATGTGTGGACTCGTTTTAAATCAATCAAAAAAAAAATCTTTGGCAATTAGATGTGAAGAAAACATTGGAGTTTACTCTAAAATGCCGTCTTTCCTGATGAGAAGCCTTTTATTATGACGGCTTTACTAATGATTTCTGCTGTTTTAACGGATTCCTAATTTCTAAGCAAGTTTTGAAGGCACAAAGACTTAAAAAAGAATTTTTCGGATGATTACGTGAAATCACGTAATGACATCAGGCTTTCTTACAAACCTGTAAAGGAGTTAACCCTTTCCATTGACAGCTGTTTTATACTGGATATTATTAATTTGGATTTCTTAATAGAATAAAAAAGACTCACCTAACAGAGGAAATGGTGCGATAGTCAGAATAAAAATAAAAACAGAACTAGCCTATGTAATAATACTCGCCTGATACAAATAAAAGAAAGATACTCAAACAAAACAAGTTCAAGAGTTAAAAGCTAAGATAAATAAGCTGGAAGAGATTTTAAAAAAAACGGGGCCAGACGGATAATGCAGTGCGCAGCCATAGCACCATCACCTATGGCAATAGAGCCAATGTACCCCACGGTGGGTAAGTGTAGTCTACAAACCCAACCTAACTTTACCTCCGATTTCACAGAGTGACCGCAACATGCATGGATAAAAGATGAGTAGACCAGAACCTAACACCTGGTGACGACCAGGCTATCTGTTTAAAATTTGCAGATAAAACACTCACCGAGATGGGACCGCAGCGGCTACTTCGACTCTGGAGACTCAGGATACTGGGAACCTTAAGGCCCACGTAAGCAGTGGATAATACAGATGGACTACGAGAGTTATAGCACACGCAGGAAAGACACAACTACATGAACTAGCTTTGTTTAATTTGACTGCCGAAATATGCATCCCAGCAGCCAAGGACTGGAGCAAGGACAGAACTTATTTTAACGCATGGCTATGTATAGTGTATTAAGTAAGGCTGTAATGCAGCAGGTTGCCGATGCCATGGGCGCCAGTAGATTCCGAGGACAGGAGCAAGTTCATAGGACCAAAAGGGGAAGGGCGGAGAAATCCAACTGGACGGAATTTCAGTTCTAGAAGCTCATGCCTGGGCAAACAAGCAGCCAAATCCACACGCAAGAAACAGAAGGGTGGGAACAGAAGGGAGCAAAGGGGTGGGACCCCAGGATGTTTAGGGAAACTGGCCAGTGGGATAAAATAATGACCAAGGGAGGTCTCTGGAATATAAGGTGTATGTCCTGAAGCGTGACACGGTTATAACACGGAGAAGCCGGTATTGATCATGCGCAGCGCAAACAAGAAGGAATACAACCTAAAAAGGGGGGCTAGTAATAAAATAATCTGAAGAAAGGATATAATTTGGGGTGCGTCAGCGACTACTTATCCTAAACCTAATGGATATCATTTTTCCTAGCTTCTGTGGGAATTAAACTATAAGTCTACACCAGAACCTGACACAACGGATCCTTGAAGGCCCGGAACCCACTACCCTGAGATTTAATGTCAGAAATGGAACAGGGCAAGGTCGAACAAAAAGGGGAATACTGGAAACACTAGGCACGGGTTATGCGGCAGGGGTTACGACGATGAATTCCATAGGCCTGTATGCAATATACGACCGGGTTAACAACTTAATGGCGTAGTCTTGAGTGGTTTAATGGGGAGGGACTTGGATAACCGAGCCCTACAAGCGTGGTTGGGAGATGGCGCGGAAGGGGAACTGTTACAAGTGGCCCATGCATTGCCGAAATGCCAAGACAATAAAATTGATCCACGCAATAAGGAAAGATATAAGTAAACGATTACAGGCTGAGATAGTTTGCTTCGGGTATGGGGTCTAGATATTAAGTGAGGTACAACATAATTTGGAGCAACTCCAAAATGGAGACATACCAGATTGGATTCCGAACAGCATACTTAACAATTGGACTCTCGATAAAAAAATGAACACATGCGAGGTACGAAGGAATAGTCATGCATGGGTGCCGAAATTCAGATGTATTACTGGGTGGGTGAATATGATCAGATTTATGTTATCCATACCACAGTATGATGTAACAAAGGGAGACCCCTTATATCAGATCGATAATATTGGTGAAGTGAGAAACCAAACTCGGTTACGTTACCATCAGCCTGCCAGACGGGTGACTAAAATTAACAATAGTACCAAAGGCATTGATATAACTGACTGCTATAAAATTAACCAAGTGGTTTTATGTCGAGATACGCCACGAATGACGAATAATGATTGCAAATTCCAGAAACAAACGGATGCATGCTGAGTATCACTCCTCTCAAACAAGATTCCGAAACAATCGCTGCTCCACAAGGGAATGGAGCACAGGAGCAGCCAACCCGACGATTAAGACCAGGGGAGGAGTCACCCCCTGTGTCATCACCAACCCTAACTTGTGTTTCAGGCCCATGGGAAAAATAGATGTAAATGGACACCACATATATCCCGAGACAACGGAAATCATCCACGGAACAATCAGATACCCTCCGAGAAGGGTACGGAGAGGCGGTATGGGAACCGCAAGGCAAACAGATACCGGAACTAAATGAGGAACAATTATGTCTTGTGCAAGGAATCCAGAATCAAAGACGACAGTATGTCCGGCTGATGGAAGAAATAGACAACTTATAGAGAGACACTAACGCAATGCTGGCTGATCAGTCCTGGTACTCAAAGCTGTGGGACATTGGACTTAATATTCAAATTCACCCATGGATAAGAATAATATCACATGTGCTTGTAGTAATACAGGGTCTGGTTCTGATGGTCATGATGGGATTAACATGTGCACGAATTAAACAGGCCAAACGATAAGTCAGGGCACGCACTATGATTAAGGCCATAAGGGATGAAAATTTAAGCAGTCCTACAGGAAGGATTTACCTTATATAACTCTGTGGGAAGGTTTCAGGAGGTCCCGAAGCTTGGGAGATGGCCACCCAGGTGAACGAATCTATCTGGAACTTGCCTACAGGGAGATAGTTATTGGGAAATATGGCCAGCTTGGCGTATAGCCAAGGGCCAAAAGTGGGGAAATGTAAGAGAAAGATTTGGCATTAGGGGTACCAGTGGGACAAGGGTTAACGTGCTGGTTCCTGCACTGGCCCATAAGGAGGTAAAAGGCCTCTCTTCGGCCTTGTACCAAGGCTCCAGAAGTTATCAATTCAATAATATTCTGACAGGATACGATGTGAGAACCTAAACAGACATTGATAAGACCTTGCGAAGAGGCTCGAGGCGTACTCACAGATAACAAGGAGCATCAGGAAAGAGAATGCGCACAGCTAAACGCGATACTCCTGGAATAAACACCAGGGTTATCATGGAATGGTAAAAGGGGGGAATGAGAATGTGTAAAGAAGGGTTGCGAATGTGGTAGATGGACAGAGAATGTGGCAAAAGGATGGAGATAGGGAATCATGGGAAAATAGCTAAAGAAATGTCAAGATGCAGACAACTGCAGAATCGAAAGAAAAAAGGGGTTACCAAGAGTTGAAGTTGAGGTTAAACACGGGTCATGAGAAAGACGCAAGGCGGCACAAAGAAAGAAAACAATCCTAGATAGGAGGGGAAAAAGTAATAGCTTTTACTGATAAGGAGGAAGGGAAACTAATTGGGTTCTTTACTGATAAGGGAAGACAGTGTAGCGAAGCTATAACTAACCTGACCCTGACACCAGCGCTAATTGGGAGACTTTCTTGCCTGCCATTGGACGTACTCGGGGGGGTGGAGGCAGAAAGGGATTGGATAGACCAAGTGCTAATCAAATGTGTTCTGTTTTGAAAATGTGTAACTACTGTGCTTTTCGCGCTATAAAGGGGCTTGTCCAGGGGAAGGTAAACAGGCTCTGATTGAGAGTGTCCCTTTGTCTTGACAAGTCCCGGCTGGAGAATCTTCAATAAAGGTCCTTTACAGAAAAGGCAAGGTGTTCGTGTCAGTGTATTCGCTGAAACAGATTGAGGGAAAAAGAATCCGTATTAACATCATTAAATCTATCCTAGTTAATATTTGGGTAGTTGAAATCCATACCATTACTGCCCTATTGTTTTTTGCATCTCAGAAACATGCTTACATATTTGATCTTCTATCTCCCTGTTTGAGGGTCTATAGTACACTCCCAACAGTGTGATTGCCCCTTTTTGGTCTTCAATTCAACCCTTATGGCCTCATTTGATGATCCTTCAAACATATCATCCCACCTCACAGCTGTAACTATTTCTTTAAAATCGATATTGTGACACCCGCACCCCCCGCCCCCATCTCATCTGAAAATCCTGGAACCAGGGATGTTCAGCTAACATTCCTGCCTCTTTCAATCATGTCTCAGTAATAGCTATAATATACTCCCATGTATCTATCTGTGCCCTTAGCTCATCTGTCTTATTCCGTAGACTCTTTGCATGGAAGTATATACCATTTAGCACTGCCAAACTCCCTTGTTGTCTATTTTCTAGCCTTTGTATCCTCTGCCTTCCAAACTCGCTTACTAATTTTCTGCCTTCCATTTCCAGCTTTTCTGCTCTCCCTTCTGAATCTAATCTCAGGTTCTCTTCTCCCTATCAAGCTAGTGCCCCCACCCCCACACGCGGATATTGGTCCCGGTCCTGTTGAGGTGCAACTCGTCCGGCTTGTACAGGTCCCACCTCCCCAAGAAACGGTCCCAATGCCTCAGGAATCTAAAGCCCACCCTTCTGCACCATCTCTTCAGGCACGCATTCATCTGCTCTATCCTCCTATTTCTGTACTCACTAGTATGTGGCGCCGGGAGTAATCCAGAGAATAATATCTGAGGTCCTGTTTTTTAACCTCTTTCCCTAAAATCTGCCCACAGGACCTCATCCCTTTTTCTACCTATATCATTGGTGCCGATATGGACCATGACCTCTGGCTGTTCACCCTCCCCCCTCAATGTCCTGCAGCCATTCAGTGACATCCTTGACCTTGGCACCAGGGAGACAACATACCATCCTGGAGTCACGTCCGTGGACGCAGAAGCGCCTGTCTGTTCCCCTAATTATCAAATCCCCTACCACTATTGCTCTTCCACTCCTCCTCCTCCTCATCCCTCCCCCCACGGGGAGCTGAGCCACCCATGGTGCCGTGGACTTGGCTCTGGCTTCACTCCCCAGAGGAACCATCTGAAACTAACCAACTGAAAAGCGGTTAGCAAGTGAGATGCAGTCAGGGGACCCTGGTCCTCCTCGTCTGTCTGGCAGTCACCATTCCCTCTCTGCCTGCACACTCAAGCTGTGGAGTGACCACCCCCTGAAATGTGCTATCTACAAAGCTCTCAGCCTCACAGATGCAGTGAGGCCAGCCACCGCTCAAGCTCCGAAACCCGGAGCTCGGGCGGCTCTAGCTGGCGACACTTCCCACACACGTGGTTGTCCAGGCCACAAGAAGTGTCTTGGCCTTCCCACATGGCACAGGATGTGCATTCCACAGGACTGAGCTACCCTGCCATGCTTCTATTTATTAGATTATTAACTAAAGTTTTTAGTATACCGCTCTGCCCTAACTTAGAGAAGAAAAGACAATAGCTTCCATGAACTAGGGAATGTCATCATAATTCCAAACAATATGCACCTGTAATTATTTGTTTTATCCCTAATGAGTATCATCAGGGTGTGATAAAAAATGTTTGACCTCATTCAGTACCTCTGTATAGTGCTTTCCTTCAGGTAAAAAATCAAACCAAAATCTTATTAGTCAGTTCAGCAGGACTTTAAAGATCATGTGGCATCTATTCAAAGATGTGTTTTCCTGTTGTCATGGCAACATTCCTCCCTCAGCAAATATCACCAAGAACATTGATCTCATTATTGTTTGTGGGATCTTGCGGTGCACAAAACATTTTTTGCGCTTGCCTACATAAGAGTCTGGGCCTCTTGTATCTCATATAAGGCGCTATATAAACGTACATTTTTTTTTACATACAGAAGGAATTAACACTTACTGAAACATAGATTCACACCTACACAGATGGGGAAGCCTACCCCTATCACTCCTGCGGCTGGGGACAATCCCAATTGCTCCACTCGACTTTTTCTAAATGCTACCAATAGCCTGGCAGGCACATTGCTAAGTTCCTCTTTGGTAGACCAACAGTCACAAATATGTTTCAGCTGCCTCAACTCCCCAGTTCAAGGCAGGAATAATCCATTCAAACCTTAGATGCTGCTACTGGATGGCCAAACTTAGGGGAGGGTCTGGAACAATAGACTTGCCACAGAACTGGCTGGGTATGGGGACTGAATTCTCCCGACCAATTTCCCACATCTAACCTATGCTGGCAATTTACGGCGGGGTCGGATACAGCCAGTTAGCTCAGCTTAGTGTAGTGCCGCCATGGCTCAGTGGCTAGTACAGAGGCCTCAGAGTCAGGTGGTCGTGGGTTCAAGTCCCACTCCAGGGATTCGAGCATCGAAATGTAGGCGGACACGCAAGTGCTCAGTACTGCACAGTCTTTTGGATGAGATATTAAACCAAAGTCCCGTCTGCTCTCTCAGGTGGATGAAAAAGATCCCATGGCACTAGTTCAAAGAGCAGGGTAGTTACCCCCGGTGTCCTGGCCAATCCCTCATTCAACATAACAAAAACAGATGATCTGGTCATTATCACAATGCTGTTTGTGGGAACTTGCTGTCTGCAGATTGGCTGCTGGGTTTCCCACATTACAGCAGTGACTACATTGCAAATTGGCTGTAAAGCGCTTTGTCTTGCGGTTATGAAAGGCACTTTCTCAATCCTTTCATTGAACACTGAAGTGACGCCACGAGGTCAGGCACAGCAACACCCTCAGAGGAACGTTAGTTCCCAGAGATGGGAAGGGCCTCAACAGATGGAGCAGGAAGGCTAAGGGACGGATGGTCCACCCAGCGTCCAACAAACAACAGCCCCGGCACAAACCCGGGCCAGGCCCGGCCCGACCTCACTCACTTGACCATTTGCGGAAGCCGTACTTCAGATAGAAACACACGGAATGTATATGTACATTCCCCGGAGCAGTAGTCAATTGTACATCGCTATTGTCACTCACAGATCTTCGATATTTGATTTAATTTCGCGGTCTCTCGGCTGCGCTGGGGGATTTATACAGCGCGCTCGCTCGCTCGCACTTCGCTTTTCTCCAGAACTTTCCTTCCAACCGCCTTCCCACCGCACGCGCTATTCAAACCGCCTTCACACTGCGCACGCACCATTCAAACCGCCTTCCCTCCGCGCACGCGCTATTCAAACCACCTTCACACTGCGCACGCACCATTCAAACCGCCTTCCCTCCGCGCACGCGCTATTCAAACCGCCTTCACACTGCCCACGCGCCATTCAAACCGCCTTCCTTACGCGCTCGCACTTCAAACTGCCCGCCCAGGCGAGTGGCGGCTCATCACTTTTGATTGACCTTATCTCAATCCAAAATCCTTCTCTTTTCCCATCCATCATTTGCCAAGCACAGAAGCTCCATTCTTCTTGCCAATCATGAAATCTTCCATTAAAACTAAAGCACAAAACCCAAGCAAAGAACACATACTTTTGAACATTAAGAGTTCATATCACAAAGTGTTTTCATACAATCATAGAAGTTTACAGCACAGAAGGGGTCCATTTTGGCCCATCGTGTCCAGACCGGCCGAC
The DNA here is from genome assembly GCF_044704955.1 of Pristiophorus japonicus. NCBI lineage: Eukaryota > Metazoa > Chordata > Chondrichthyes > Pristiophoridae > Pristiophorus > Pristiophorus japonicus. Next base: position 80,886,699 of record NC_091990.1, read on the forward strand.
CAAGAACTATCCAGCCTAATCCCACTTTCCAGCTCTTGGTCAGTAGCCCTGTAGGTTACTGCACTTCCTCTCTAAACCTCCTACCAATTACTTTAAATCCATGCCCCCTGGTTGTTGACCCCTTTACTAAGGGAAACAGGTCCTTCCTATCCACTCTATCTAGGCCTCTCATAATTTTATACACCTCAATAAGGTCTCCCCTCAGCCTCCTCTCTTCCAAAGAAAACAGACCCAGCCTATCCAATCTTTCCTCGCAGCATCGACCCAAAACGTTAACTCTGCTTTCTCTCCACAGATGCTGCCTGACCCACTGAGATTTCCAGCATTTTCTGTTTTTATTCCAGATTCAAGCATCCGCAGTATTTTGCTTTTGTAAACTCGTAAATCTCTGTACCCTCTCTAGTATAATCTTTTGCCTTATCTTCCCCCAATCTTCTTCCATTACTTAAGATACACTGCCTCTGATAGTGAAGGCATTTCAGCCCAAACTACTGGTTCACACTACAAGTTTAAAGCTATCCCTGCAGAGTCCACTGCCCATCCCGGCATGTCTTTGTTCTCACTGAGCTCTTTCAACTGCTGGATCTTTGCTGAAACTTGATTTCAATCACTGGATTCCTTGCAAGCAGGACTTTGTTGTTCTACTGACTACATTGTTTGACTCAGCAGCTGTGGCTTTGCTCTGCTTTCAGTCGCTTCAAGTCTTTGCTGCTGAATTTTTTGTGTCATATTGGTTTCCAATCTTCTGGAGTTCTCTGGACAACTTGACTACGCTTCTGCTTTGAACTGCACTGGATTACATCACTACCTTTATACACTGGACTACACTGGATTATACTGTATGTCTGCATCTCTACCGTTAAAAGATTTGTTTTACCTTTTAAACAGCGGCTGTGTCTCACTGAACTGGTTCTACTGGTTTATCAGCTCTTCTGGCTTCTAGCTAGCAGCTGCTGCTTCACTTGCTATCCAGTGACTCGTTCTACCGGTTTTCAACTTTGCTGGCTTGAGGTTTTACTGTTTGTCTACCACTTTGATCTACGGTGACCTCCAACTTGTGACAATTTCACCATCATCTTTCTGCACCGCTACCGACTTTCATTCCTACAGCAACAACCTCCATCCTTGAACTCGCTACACTTCAACTAGCTTCTCGACTTCACTCGCCTGCTTTAGACAGTGGTTCATCAATGCTCTGTTCCAGCCCCATCCTGCTTATAAGAACATAAGAACATAAGAAATAGGAGCAGGAGTAGGCCATACGGCCCCACCTCTCTGCCCGCTCCCCAAAACCCCTTATCCCCTTATCGTTTAAGAAACTGTCTATTTTTCTTAAATTTATTCAATGCCCCAGCTTCCACAGCTCTCTGAGACAGTGAATTCCACAGATCCACAACCCTCTGGGAGAAGAAATTTCTCCTCATCTCAGTTTTAAATGGGCAGCCCCTTATTCTAAGATTTTGCCCTCTAGTTCTAGTCTTCCCTATCAGTGGAAACATCCTCTCTGCATCCACCTTGTCAAGCCCCCTCATAATCTGATACACTTCGATAAGATCACCTCTCATTCTTCTGAATTCCAATGAGTAGAGGCCTAACCTACTCAACCTTTCCTCATAAGACAACCCCCTCATATCCGGAATCAACCTGTGAACCTTCTCTGAACTGACTCCAAAGCAAGTCCTTTCGTAAATATGGAAACCAAAACTGCACACAGTATTCCAGGTGTGGCTTCACCAATACCCTGTACAACTGTCGCAAGACTTCCCTGCTTTTATACTCCATCCTTTTTGCGATAAAGGCCAAGATTCCTTTGGCCATCCTGATCACTTGCTGTACCTGCATACTATCCTTTTGTGTTTCTTGCACAAGTACCCCCGGGTCCCGCTGTACTGCAGCACTTTTCAATCTTTCTCCATTTAAATAATAACCTGCTCTTTGATTTTTTTCTGCCAAAGTGCATGACCTCACACTTTCCAACATTATATTCCATCTGCCAAATTTTTGCCCACTCCCTTAGCCTGTCTATGTCCTTTTACAGATTTTTTGTGTCCTCCTCATACATTGCTTTTCCTCCCATCTTTGTATCATCAGCAAACTTGGCTACATTACACTCGGTCCCTTCTTCCAAGTCGTTAATATAGATTGTATATAGTTGGGGTCCCAGCACTGATCCCTGCGGCACACCACTAGTTACTGATTGCCAGTCCGAGAATTAACCATTTCTCCCGACTCTCTGTTTTCTGTTTGTTAGCCAATCCTCTATCCACGCTAATATATACCCCCAACCCCGTGAACATTTATCTTGTGCAGTAACCTTTTATGTGGCACCTTGTCAAATGCCTTCTGGAAGTCCAAATACACCACATCCACTGGTTCCCCTGTATCCACCCTGCAAGTTACATCCTCAAAGAATGCCAGCAAATTTGTCAAACATGACTTCCCCTTCATAAATCCATGCTGACTCTGCCTGACCGAATTTTGCTTTTACAAATGTCCCGCCACTGCTTCTTTAATAATGGACGTCAACATTTTCCCAACCACAGATGTTAGGCTAACTGGTCGATAGTTTCCTGCTTTTTGCATGCCTCCTTTTTTAAATAGGGGTGTTACATTTGCAGTTTTCCAATCTGCTGGGATCTCCCCAGAATCCAGGGAATTTTGGTAAATTACAACCAATGCATCCACAATCCCTGCCGCTACTTCTCTTAAGACCCCAGGATGCAAGCCATTCGGTCCAGGGAATTTATTTGCTTTTAGTCCCATTATCTTACTGAGTACCATCTCCTTAGTGATTGCAATTGTATTAAGTTCCTCCCCCTCTATAGCCCCTTGACTATCCACTGTTGGAATATTGTTAGTGTCCTCTACCCTAAAGACTGATACAAAATATTTGTTTAGAGTTTCTGCCATTTCCATGTTCCCCATTACTAATTCCCTGGTCTCTAAGGGACCAACATTTACTCTAGCCACTCTTTTCCTTTTTATATACCTATAGAAACTCTTGCAATCTGTTTTTATATTTCGTGCCAGTTTACTTTCATAGTCTATCTTCCCTTTCTTAATCATTTCTTTAGTCATTCTTTGCTGGCTTTTAAATGCCTCCCAATCTTCTGTCCTCCCACTAGTTTTGGTCACATTGTATGTATTGTGTTCCTAACACAGATGAGACTGCACAGAGGGAGATTAAAGTAACAGTGACCTCAGTCTTTATTAAGACACTCCAGAATGAGGAACAGGCCTTAGGGGCTGGCTTATATACAGTGCTCCCAAGGGATGCTGGGATCTCTTGGGCCTTCAGGGGATGCGCTCACTGGTGGCGGAACATGGGAGTGCATGCTTTACAGATACACAACATCACTACCCCCCAAAGTCAAAGTGAAAACGATTTACAAGGTGAGGCGGTCAGGAGCCTTTCTTTTCCTGGTGGACCACCTCGGTACAAATGTCTGTTCTGGTGTGTTGGCTGTGCCCTTGCTGGGCTGGTGTGTTGTTGGCCCTCCAGGGCTGCTGGGTGAGCCTGGCCTTGCTGGGCTGTTGGGCATGAGGAGTTCGATTTCCTGGTCCGGTGTGGTGTCGTTGATCCTTTGGATGTGTGTTGTGGGCTCGAAAAAGGTGGTGTCTGCTGTGGGTTGTTCAGGGCAGTCTGTGAACCGCAGCCTCGTTTGGTCCAGGTGCTTTCTGCAAATTTGTCCATTGTCTAGTTTGACTACAAACACCCTACTCCCTTCTTTAGCTATCACCGTGCCCATGATCCACTTGGGACCATGTCCATAGTTTAGCAAATAAACAGGGTCATTCAGATCAATTTCCCGTGACTCAGTGGCGCGACCATCGTTTACATTTTGTTGCTGCTGCCTGCTCTCTACCTGATCATGCAGGTTGGGGTGAACCAGTGAGAGTCTGGTTTTAAGTGTCCTTTTCATGAGTAGCTCAGCCGGGGGCACCTCTATGAGCGAGTGGGGTCTCGTGCGGTAGCTGAGCAGTACTCAGGACAAGCGGGTTTGGAGTCAGCCTTCTCTGACTCGTTTATGGCTCTGTTTGATTGTTTGTACTGCCCACTCTGCCTGCCCATTGGAGGCTGGTTTAAACAGGGCCGAGGTGACATGTTTGATCCCATTGCCGGTCATGAATTCTTTAACTTCGGCACTGGTGAAATATGGCCCGTTGTCACTGACCAGTATCTCAGGCAGGCCGTGGGTGTCAAACATGGCCCTCAGGCTTTCAATGGTGGCGGTGGCGGTGCTTCCTGACATTATTTCACATTCAATCCATTTTGAAAATGCATCCACCACCACCAGGAACATTTTACCGAGAAACGGGCCCACATAATGGTCGTGGATCCTCGACATGGTCTGGAGGGCCAGGACCATAAACTTAGTGGTGTTTCTCTGGGCGCGTTGCTCAACTGAGCGCACACGCTGCATTGCCGTACACAGGACTCAAAGTCAGAGTCGATACCGGGCCACCACACATGGGATCTGGCTATCGCTTTCATCATTACTGTACCCGGGTGTGTGCTGTGGAGATCCGAGATGAACGTCTCCCTGCCCTTTTTGGGTAGCACTACGTGGTTACCCCACAACAGGCAGTCTGCCTGAATGGACAGCTCGTCCTTACGCCACTTGAACGTCTTGATTAGCTCTCGCATTTCAACGGGGATGCTGGCCCAGCTCCCATGCAGTACACAGTTTTTTTCTAGGGACAGCAGAGGACCTTGGCTGGTCCAAGTCCTAATCTGGCGGGCCGTGACAGGTGATTTATCATTTTCAAATGCTTCCATGACCATCAACTAGTCTGCGGGCTGCGCCACCATCAACAAGTTTGCAGGCTGCGCCATTTCCATCCTCGTGGTGGGCAATGGTAGCCGACTGAGAGCATCCGCACAGCTCTCGGTGTCTGGCATGTGACAGATGGTATAGTTATACGCTGATAGCGCGAGTGTCCACCTTTGTATGCGGGCTGAGGCATTAGTATTTATCCCGTTGTTTCCAGCGAACAGGGATATGAGGGGCTTGTGATTGGTTTCCAGCTCAAATTTGAGGCCAAACAGGTACTGATGCATTTTCTTTACCCCGAACACACACGCTATTGCCTCTTTCTCAATCATGCTGTAGGTCTTCTCAGCCTTAGACAAGCTCCTGGAGGCATAGGCGACAGATTACAACTTCCCCACAACGTTAGCTTGTTATAATACACACCCGACTCCTTACGACAAGTCTTTTACATGGGTTATACAATACAAGCAGCTTGTTGGAGCATAAAATGTTTATTGCTTTCTGAAAAGCAATGACTTGTTTTTTTCCCCATACCCAGTTCTCACCTTTACGCAATAACACATGTAGGGGCTCTAAGAGGGTGCTTAATCCTGGTAGGAAGTTATCAAAATAGTTGAGGAGTCCCAGGAACAACCACAGCTCTGTGAAGTTCTGTGGCCTGGGCGCGTTCCTGATAGCCTCTGTCTTGGCGTCTGTGGGCCGAATGCCGTCCGCCGTGATCTTTCTCCCCAAAAACTCCACTTCTGTTGCCATGAAGACGCATTTCGACCGCTTCAGCCGCAGCCCTAAGCGATCCAGTCGCTGGAGGACCTCCTCAAGGTTTTGTAGGTGCTCGACGGTGTCCCTACCTGTGACCAATATGTCGTCCTGAAAAACCACTATGCGTAGTACCGACTTGAGTAGGCTCTCCATGTTTCTCTGGAAGATCGCTGCAGCTGACCGAATTCCAAACGGGCATCTGTTGTAGATGAACAGTCCCTTGTGCGTGTTGATGCAGGTGAGGCCCTTTGAAGACTCCTCCAGCTTCTGCGTCATGTAGGCCAAAGTCAGGTCGAGCTTGGTGAATGTCTTGCCTCCTGCCAGCGTCGCAAATAGGTCGTCTGCCTTAGGTAGCGGGTATTGGTCCTGCAGCGAGAAACGATTAATAGTTACTTTAGAATTGCCGCAAATCCTGATCGTGCCATCACTTTTGAGTACTGGAACAATCGGGCTGGCCCACTCGCTGTATTCCACTGGGGAGATGATGCCCCCGCGTTGCAGCCTGTCAGCTTGATTTCAACTCTCTCCCTCATCATGTGAGGTACCGCTTGCGCCTTGTGGTGAATGGGTCATGCCTCTGGGACCAATTGGACCTTCGCCCCGGAAAAGTTTCCAATGCCTGGCTCAAAAAGGGAAGGAAATTTGTATAGAACCTGGGTACATGAGGCCTCATCGACATGTGATAGCACTCGGATGTCATCCCAGTTCCAGCAGATTTTGCCCAGCCAGCTCCTTCCAAGCAGTGTGGGGCCATCACCCGGGACAATCCAGAGTAGCAGTTCGTGCACCGTGCCCTTGTAGGTGACCTTGACCATGGCACTGCCCAGGACAGTGATGAGCTCTTTGGTGTATGTTCTCAGTTTCGTGTGGATGGGACTCAGGGCTGGCCTGAGTGCCTTGTTGCACCACAGTTTCCAGTTCCATGGCTATGGGTAAGCCATTCAATTTTACATTTAGCATTATAGGTGGACATTTCGTCGAAAGTGTGTGCACCCCGTGTACTTCAGCATCTGCCTCCTCTCTCTGAGACTCAAAATTGCTTTGATCCACCATGGACCGATCTTCCTATGCCACGTGGTGGTTAGCAGGTTTTGCACAGCTTGCAGCTCATCTGAAAGCTCATTGGAGGTGCCCCATTGTTCCACAGCTCTTGCAAACATATCCTTTGAAGCGGCATGAATCGGCTGAATGGAAGCCTCCACAACGCCAACAAGGTGTGAATTGCCTTGCATTCATCCTTTGTTGTGGACTCTGAGTCATCTGGGTCACCTGAGGCCTGCTGGCAGTTGCAGACTCGTGGGTTTTCCCCTGTACATTTTGATTGCAAACACAGTTCCAGTTTATTTATGAACATTGCTAGCACTTGTGTGCTGAGAGATTTGTTTGGTGTTATCACTGGTGGACATAAACACCTGTGCTATCTCAATGGCCTTACTGAGGGTCGGTGTCTCTACAGTCAAAAGTTTTCGTTGGATGGTCTCGTGGCCAATGCCCAGTACAAAAAAGTCTCTGAGCATCTGCTCCAGGTAGCCATCAAACTCACATTGTCCTGCAAGTCGCCTTAGCTCGGTGACGTAGCTCGCCACTTCCTGACCTTCAGATCGCTGGCACATGTAGAACTGATACCTCGACATCAGCATGCTCTCCCTTGGGTTAAGATGCTCCCGAACCAGTGTACACAGCTCCTCCTATGACTTATCTGTGGATTTCACCGGAATCAGAAGATTCTTCATGAGGCAGTAGGTCGGTGCCCCACAGACTGAGAGGAGGACCGCTCTCCTTTTTGCAGCGCTTCCTTCTCCGTCCAGCTCGTTGCTACAAAGTACTGGTCGAGCCGTTCGACATAGGCTTCCCAGTCCTCACCCTCCAAGCAGTTCTCCAGGATGCCCACAGTTTGCTGCATCTTTGCGTTGGATTCGTATACTCGTCGCCAGTTATTGTGTTCCTAACACAGATGAGACTGGATACAGGGAGGTTAAAATAACAGTGACCTCTGTCTTTAATAAGACACTCCAGAGTGAGGAACAGGCCTTAGGGGCCGGCTTATATACAGTGCTCCCAAGGGATGCTGGGATCCCTTGGGACTTAGGGGATGCGCTCCCTGGTGGCGGAACATGGGAGTGCAGGCTTTACAGATACACAACAGTATGCCCTTGTTTTTAATTGGATACCGTCCTGTATTTCTTTAGCCAGTCATGGATGGCGATCTTTTCTCTTACACCCTTTCATCCTCACTGGAATATATTTTTCTTGAGAGTTGTGAAATATCTCCTTAAATGTATACCACTGTTCATCAACTGTTCTACACTTTAATCTATTTTCCCAGTCCACTTTAGCCAACTCTGCCCTCATGCCTTCATCGTTTCCTTTATTTAAGCTTAATACGCTGGTTAGAGATCCAACTTTCTCACCCTCCATCTAAATTTGAAATTCAATCATGCTATGATCAATCATTCCATTGGGATCCTTTACTTGGAGATTGTTTATTAATCCTGTCTCATTACACAGGACCAGATCTAGGATAGCCTGCCCCCTGATTGGTTCCGTTACATACTGCTCAAGGCTTATGCACTCGATGAACTCTTCCTCTGGGCTGCCCTGACCAATTTGATTTGTCCAATCAATATGGAGGTTAAAATCACCCATGGTTATTGCTGTTCCCTTTTTACAAGCCCTCACTATTTCCTGGTTTATGTTCCGACCAACAGAGTTGCTAGTGTTAGGGGGCCTATAGACGACGCCCACCTGTGATTTTTTTTCCCCCTTATTATTCCTTATCTCCACCCAAACTGTTTCAACATCCTGATCATTTGAGCCAATATCATTTCTCACTATTGCAGTGATTCTATCAATAGAGCCACCCCACCTCCTTTTCCTTTTCCTTTCTGTCTGTCCCTCCGGATTGTCAAGTACCCCATAATATTTAATTCCCAATCCTGGTCACCTTGCAGACACATCTCTGTAATGACTATCAGATCATACCCATTTGTGCCGCCAACTCATCCATTTTGTTACAAATGCTACGTGCATTTAGACAAAGTGCCTTTAAATTTGTTTTTTTTACCCTTTTTTCCTGCTTGTTTCCTCTCTCCTTCAAACTCACTTTCTTTATTTTTGCTTTCTAATTCCAGCTTTACTCCCCTCCCTACTATTCTCAGGTTCCCATCCCCTGCCAAGCTAGTTTAAACCCTCCCCAATAGCACTAGCAACTCCCCCCGCCGCCCCCCCCCCCGCCCCCCGCCCCTGCAAGGATATTGGTCCTGGCTCTGTTGAGGTTCCTACCTATGTCATTGGTACTGATGTGGAACACGACCTCTAGCTGTTCACCCTCTCTCCCCAAATGCCCTGCAGCCGCTCATTGACATCCTTGACCCTGGCACCAGGGAGGCAACATACCATCCTGGAGTCACGTGTGCGGCTGCAGCAACGCCTGTCTGCTCCCCTGACTATCGAATCCTCTACCGCCCCCCCCACTCCCACCGTGCAGCTGAGCCACCCATGGTGCCGTGGACTTGGCTCTGGCTGCACTCCCTGGAGGCCAATCGCCCCCACCGGTACTCAGAACAGAGTACCAGTTGGCGAGCAAGATGGACTCAAAGGACTCCTGCACTACCTGCCTAATCCTCCTCTTCTGTCTGGCGGTCACACACTCCCTCTCTGCCTGCACACTCTTTAGCTGCAGGGTGACTGCCTCTAGAAACGTGCTATCTGCGTTGCTCTCAGTCTCGTGGATGCACCGCAGTGACCCCAGCTGCCGTTCAAGCT